>NC_135176.1:15696035-16032285 GCF_041146795.1 Maylandia zebra | reverse complement strand
TGCACTGCACCCAACCAGTACACCATACATGTGCTTGTTGTAGACTGAAATTGTGGTGCACAGCCTGCCAAATGTTAATGTTTTTCTGTACTTGGAAATTCTGTGTTCCGTGGAGGATACTGAATGTTTAACAGTGGCAGTGAGCTAAAAGAGAAGCTTCCGCACCCCCAGAGAGATGTTTAAGCTTAAAAGTCTTTGTGTAGGTCTTTTCTGCTAGCCCTGCAAAAACCTATGCCATCAGTGAAAGTGAACTGTGCATTTAAAAATGTTTTATAAATGAAAGAAACCAGTGCTTTCCTGTTGTGCACTTTTGTCTCTTAAATAAACTAAGTGAGCTATTATTGG
This sequence comes from Maylandia zebra, assembly GCF_041146795.1. Classification (NCBI taxonomy): domain Eukaryota; kingdom Metazoa; phylum Chordata; class Actinopteri; order Cichliformes; family Cichlidae; genus Maylandia; species Maylandia zebra. Next base: position 16,031,940 of record NC_135176.1, on the reverse strand, counting down.
TCACCTGAATAGACAGTAATCACAATAACACGCAAGTATGCAAATATATCAAATTACCTACAAAACCAGATTATTTTGTCATAGCGATACCTTTGTGTTGATATGACAATGGGTGTCTTGTTATAGCTTGTAAATTTGGAGACTAATGAGAAACTATATGCTTCTCTTTATATTCAACATAATGAACACAGTGCTACTTTCAGAGTTACAGTTGACATAGTCAGTACTTCACACCCAACACTGACAACGATTTTTTTCATAGACCTCGGAAGATTAATTTGTGGGAGGAAAAACACTTACAAAAAAGTGATGTGGAAAAACAGGAATCAGCTACTTTTGCTTTAAGTGTGATTCGCATCATCCTAGATCCAGCCCTGCCACAGCTGTTAGCTTTCTAAATCATTTCTGGATGAAATAACTAACGTAGCCCTAGTCAAACATAATGAAACTAACACTATGAAGCATTTCTGTTTGAATAGAAAGCCTCTGATTAACCATTTATATAATCGAACAATGTGACAAGTGACATATGAAGTTTATTTCATGTTTCAGGTTTCAGTGTGTTGACATTGTCACAGCGTGAATAGCATATTGAATATACATAGCACACGGTAGATGCTGTTTAATTCAGCATCTAACCATCGGCTGCCAGCGCCTGGTCCCTCATTACCCATCAGCCCATTTGCCAGCTGCCTCATCATTACCCATCTCCCCTGGCGGCCCCTGTCACTCAAAAGGCTTGGGAAAAGCTGGAAAGTCAATTAATGTGTGTTGCATGCAAGCATAACTGTCTGCCTGTCTGCTCGCCTGCATGTGCGTCTGTGGGAGCGAGAGAGAGAGAAATACAGCAAGAAGGTGGTTATGTATAGAGTTAATAGTGCCTGGGTGAATAGTGTGCAGTCAGTACTGAAGGTGAATGATTCATGTCCTTTGAGCCATATTTTTGAAAAATGTGACCAATAATTTAGACCCATGCCAAATGCTAGGTAATGTGCAGAGGAGAGAGAGAACAACATACGCTTGATATTACTTTTATTTTACATGTGGCACACAATGCTTTGCACTTGTCTTTGGATTATTATTTTTGGTTATTTGCTTTCCCCTGAGCCTAGCATGTTTTTGCTGTGTTTTCCTGTTCACTTGTTACTTTCCCCTTTGTTCTTCCCACCTGCCCGTGCCCATGTGTCTTGTGCCTGCATTTGGGTCATCTTTTGAATCAGTGCGTAGCTGCTGTCCTTTCAAACAGTCACATTAATTGTCCCTTACCTTCCAGTTTTCATGAACATTTTACATTTCTCAAAGGTAGTTTGTCTGTATGAATATAACCAAACACATTTTGTGGAATCCTAAATTCAATAAAAGAAACCTGATTTCGCACCAAGTTTTTGCATTTATTTGGTAGAAGTGTTTATGCAAGATTTCAACAAATGTACTGTAATCCCATTGCATCTGCATTCACAGGAATGCTGTGCTGCATACGAGCCAACCTTCAGTTGGCTGTAGGTTTCAGTGTTCTAGAAGGCAAAGCCTTCATTCTCCCGATAAGCAGTTTTTTGGTTTAGCAGAGCATAATAATAGTGAGAACAATCCTTTAATCCTCAGAATGAAAATTGGATTTTTATGTTAATCTGAATATTTCTTCTCATGTATAATTAAATCATCCCCTTTCATTTGCATCAGCATTAATCTGTAGTATCTAGACATTCCTGCGCTTGCTTTTGGACCTTCTATAGCCACATCAGGTGTAATCAAGTGAGTAGCGTGCTGAGTGGTGAGCGTGTCTTATCAGAGAAAAGTTTGCTGGCAAAAAGACTGCGCAGTGTTTCACTTTTTTTCCCTTGAAATGTATCTGAAATATTGACTGCAGAGGGACAAAAAAGCAAATTCCTAAGAACAACAGTACAGTACATTCAAGTCACAGATATTTTGTAACCAGATGTTTTTGCCAATTGGCTCCATTTATGAGTAGCTGGTGTACCTATTTCAAATTCAGTGGGAGGTGTAGCTTGAATTTCTCAGGTCTAATGTGTTGGGCTAGGATGAAGTGCGTGTGGGCAGTTGAGTGTTTACATCATCCGAAAATGTCAAAATGGATGATACTGAAGTAGAAGCAAATGAACAGATGATAAGAAATGTAGGGGTGAGAAAGGAAGGAGAGAGGAGAGAAAGAGAAAGTTTTTTTCAATGCCAGATGGAAGAGCAGTTGGCACCTCTCTCATTACTGTGGGGATAGATTTTCCTCTATCGCACCAACACACATACAATCACACAAACACACATGCACACACATGCAGAGCCACCTCCTGTCACTCGATACCACCTGCCCAGCACCTGGTCATCAAAGCAAGACCAAGGAGGGCTCTTATCTTTAGTTGAGGGAGAAAGAATTAGACCAGTGGAGAAGGCGTAGAAGGGCACTAATGCCATATGCTTTCACTTTTGGTTCTTTATTAATGCCTTATTTGTCTGTGTCTAATTCATCAATTTACCTGAATCAGCTTTCTGTCATCTCATGCCATATTATATCTGCTTCTTTCTCTCTGTTGACGTCCAGACATGTGGATCTGTGTCACGCCCTCACAATCAAGGCAAGCGAGGCCTGTCGTGCCTGTGATAAATTAAATGTGACACAGATGGGTGGAGTAGTTTCCCCCTTTGATCCAAGCAGTGCAACAGAAGGACAGACCCTGACCAACACATGTCAGACAAAACTGTTGGGCACCACCAAAGATAGCTTTATGGTCCCATTGGATCTGAGCCAGGGGTTGAAACCACAGAGAGAGTTGGCCAGACACACACAGAATGGCACCACGGACAGAAACGAAACTGCAATTATTGAATTTGAGGCGTCACAAATTCTGTGGTGTATGGTAAAATGTGCGAGGGTGATACAATGCATGATTGTGTTGAAAGAGATGCACCAAGTTTTGAATAAATCATATCTGCAAGTGTGAACTTCTGTGTCTTAGCCTGTCAAGCTAGATCTCCTCACAAGCTAGTTGCAAGGTAACAGTGTGAGTCACAGCTGAAGAATGTGCAATCAAAATGCACTCAGCCTCATTTTCTGGCAGATATGTCACTCAAAAACGAGTAGGCAGCAGCACTGACTTGCTTTAGATTGAGAATTATCTGATGTACAGCAAAAAAGTGGATGTCGTTATTGGCGTTTGAGCTCAGAGTGTTCACATTCATTGACTCCCACAACCGTACCCGGGCAATCTGGGGTCTGAACTTGGTAGGAATGCGTTACATTTACTCCATTCTTTGTATTCAACATTCACTGTCTGCTCATCTGTCTACTGCCTGACTTCATTCAAACTCCTGTCAACTTCTGCGAGAAGTCAGACGAGATACGGCATTGAAGTCCAATACAAACTATGACGAGTACCACACAATACAATAACATACCATTGATCGGGATTGTGCAAGTTCCACTAAAATGCATTGACTGAAAACGACAGGTATACATAATACTGTGTCCAGTTTCCACATGCAGAGAAGTAGACCGTATGCATGCAAGGACAAAGACTTCTTTTGGCACTTGAGATTATGTATCCCCTAACCAAGCCCTTTTAGTCATAGGGCCCCAGTTTGCTACACCTGTGGTTATGTTAATGTTAGAAATACATTGTCATTTAAAATCACAGTTGTAATTGCCCCCATGGAGTGAATTCATTCACACCTGAATTTATTAACACTGGGATATTATGCAAACACGATTTCCTGACAGTCAGGAGAAAGTTTATCAGTGCTAAAATATTCTATTGATATCACATTGGCTGTTTTGATTGTAATCCATTACATAATATAAAAATGCACATGGCATAATGGCATACTCATGGCTATTTTTAACTATATCGACTTGAAATGTAATAGTTAATATGAGGTTGTGTGGAGGGTAAGAAAAATCATTTTGCTCCTGCCCCTATGTGTCTGTGTATAGTAGCCTATTAGAGCCTTGCTTTTAAGCATTGGTACTGCAGTACTTACACCAAACTGTCTTGAGTAGACCTAGGTCATGCTTGCAAATCTAATGAGAACAATGACCTTGTGTTTTCCATTTGGATGGGTGGTAAGTCAGTCTATCTCTGTTCCCCACAACCACAACCATCCCTCCCCCTATGGACATCCATCTTTAAGAATTTCCCCATTTCTTCATTCTTCTTCTTCCTTTTATTTCCCTGGCCATGTTTAGGCCTCCCTTTGACTCTCCTTCTATCTCTTTTTGTCTCTCTCGCTCTCCTCGTCGTGTACTCCACTGGGCTCTGCACTGGCATCCTAAATACAATTACAGTCTACAGCTGAATGGAGAGGAAGGGTCCTCAGGGACCCCTAGAAACAGGAAATGGTCAGGAGGGTTGGACTGAGGAGGGAACGGCAAATCCCTAATTCAATTGGCTGAACCTTGGCAACAAGCCCCTGGCGACTCTTACTGTGGAATCAGTGGAATCAAACAATGCGGCTCAAACCACAAGAGAGATTTTCATCCACACTTGCAAACACACACACACACACATGCACACACACAAACTGACACAAATGCATCTCATTTCCTTGTTTTGTAGCTCTACGTTTCTTCTTTTCCTCTGTATAGTCTTATAATGCTTCATTTATACATACTCTATTTGAACAAAAATGTTACACCATACCTCTTAATCTTTCAATTCAGTTGTTTTCAGTCCCTCTGGCAAAGGTGTATAGATCAAGTACTTAGCCATATCTGCCTTTGCAAACATTTGTGAAAGAATGGGCCGTTCTAAATAGCTCAATGAATTTGAGTGTGGTGCTATAATAGGATGCCAGTGTTGTAACAAATCACTTCATGAAATGTCTTTCCTCCTAGATATTCCACAATCAGCTGTAAATGGTATTAATGCAAAGTGGAAGTGTTTAGGAACTACAGCCACCCAGATCACATAAAGTTACAGAGCTGAGTGCTGAAGCGCATAGTGAGTAAAAGTCGGCAACGCTCTGCTGACTCAATGGCTGCAGAGCCCCAAACCTCCTCTAGCACAAAAGCTGCAGCAGGACCTTCATGGCATGTAGCACCTTGATGCAACTCTTGTTGTGTTTTTGTGCAAAATAAATAAAATTCAGTGAATTGAATGAAATGGGGATAATGTGTAGGTGCCCCAGTACTTTTGTTCATATAGTGTAGGACAGTGCTTAATTTTCAATCACCAATATAATCACAACTCTAACGCTAGCTTAAAGGTTCAGAGTTAGCTTCTTTGACTTTTTGTAATCTCCCATCTTGCTGTAAACTCTATTGTTGACCAGTTATCATAACTGGGAAAGTGATCAATAGCTGCTCTATCTATCAACTCTGTTGACCTAGAGCCTAGCGTTTATGAGTAATTCATGATTGTAGAGGAACTGCACACTCACACATGTTCAATACACTCACAAATATAGACGGAGGGGAAAAAAATCAATCTGTAACAACGCTAATCCACACTGTGGGTGTCCATCAGCAACCTGGAGAGAAGACCAGTCACCGAGGCACATGCGCATAAGCATTAATAACTAATATCGCAAGGGAAAAAGGCAGAAGTGATTTTATGGAAATCACAGTTTTGAGACAATTTCAGGCTTACTGGCTGTGCTGAAGACTACTTTGAGCTCTGTAACCTCAAAACACATCATTTTAAAATGAGTACTTTGAATGTCTCCATCTCTAGTGCTTACTGAAAAAGTCCCTAATGCAGTCATAACTGCAGCCCTTTGTTAATGTCATATCATGTGACTGTAGCTGATGATCTGTGGAAAATAAACTGGAGTCATCAGTAAGCCCTTAAAAACATTTTCAAAAGACTAAAAGCATAGCAAGTTCTCCTGTATAACAAAGGATTTGTGTGCCTATTTTGAAACCTCTGTGTCAGATTTCATATAGTGGAAGACAGAAGTGCATATAAAAAATGTATATTGTCCAATTGAATAACTCACCATCAGATAGGAACGCATTGTGCTTTTTTGTAGCATAGAAATCCGCCGAGGGATTCCTCTTCTAACCATGGAAAAACAGGTGCACAGAAATAACTTGAAATATTTATTTATTTATTGCATCATGCTTTCTCGTCCTTCTCTCTCAGCTTTGCGTCTTCTGCTTCTTCCGCCTCTCTCTACCGCCTACTCCCTTAAGCCTCCGTTCTCAGATGCGGTTGCCTCTGTTGCTCTAATGCTTGTGTGAATAGTACTATTAGGCCCCAAAACCATACTGATAATTGGAACAAAGTGGGGGATCGATGCAGAGGGCACACACATACACAACAATATAAACAATCACATTTCCACACAAACACATACTGGTGCTTTCGCAGACACACAGTGGACTGGAGCCCTGGAATCAATACAACTCAAAGGCAGGATTTTCCTCAGCATTTACAATGCATGCTCAAGACAAGCTACCGTTGAACATTTTGTGCAACAGAAACAACAACACTGTGTTATCATTATTATTTGATTTGTTTTTTGGGGGTATCCTACAGAACTATGCGCTAAAATTTATGCAGACAGAAAACACACATTAAATAGTAAAAGCTTTTGCTCCCTCAAGGTTCGCAGGACTGAAATGCCTTGAATAGTTTCCTGGAGTCTGAGAATCATCTAATGTCAATATTTATGTATATATTAATGACAAAACGTGTCCATTCTTACAAATTCTAACTGTGGAAAAGCCTTGTGCTTCTTTGACGTTTTACTTACTTCAGCATACACATATACTTCTACATTACTCTTTTGAAATGTGCCGCTACAAACCAGTTTTCAATGGCACTGCTCTTGCTAAGACAGAAATAAATTCAAAAATCTCTATTTCTCTGTGGTGGAATGTCTGTCTTCATTAATGTGTGTGTGTGTGTGTGTGTGTGTGTGTGTGTGTGTGTGTGTGTGTGTGTGTGTGTGTGTGTGTGTGTGTGTGTGTGTGTGCGCGCACTTTCAGCATGCATGGATGCACACGGATGCATGTGTGTATTCCCCTAAATAAATGTCTTGTGTTTTATGGAGTTTTTCCTAGGGGAGGAAGGAGCAGCCAACTGAGACTAACAGGCAGGTCTAAGTGGAAGTGTGCTGATGTGTCTAAGTGGAAGCGTGCTGATGTAGGAGGTTACTACATCCATTAAAACAGGAAAGATATTTAATCATGGCCTTCAGTTGTCCTTCTTTGAGGGCAACAGCATCATAAATGTCCCTGTTCTTTCTTCCACAGGTCGCTTGTTGCCCTTTAAGCAGTAAAAGTAGCAGAGATCTTTAAGATATTAAATCCCTTTAATGTCTTTAGATTATTTGGAGCCTAATGGGCTCTTGTTTGCATTCTTTTTTTGGTTTTGGTTAATTTGAGTTAAAATGTTTTTTTTGCTGTAGCCCAATCTAAGGTTCATTAGATTTTATTTCTTTTATATCTTGAACAGCAAGGACCTCGTGCAATATACATCCTTTTCTCTACACATGAAACAAACACAAAGCAACAAAAGAAAAGAAGAAATTACTGATCTCTGTTCAAAGATGGTCGCTCACAGTGAGCGACCATCTTTGAACAGAGGCGGGGGTTTACGACACCAACTCTCTGCCATCTATAATCCAGTTTTGAGATCCCTTCCCAGACGCCTTAACGCCCACTCACATCCTGGGCCATCTGACCTCAGGAATTCGCATGATAAGGTGGGGCCAGGTTTCACAATGAACACACCCGAAACTCTGGCTGATTGGGACCCACGCCCAGTTTCACACCTTGGCTCAAGCGATTAGAGGATCGTCAAGGGGTCCTTTTGTCCCTCTGTGGGGGGATACTCCCACTAGGTTTATATCTGGGACTCTCCACCATTTGACCTTAGAACTGAAGAAGCTTCTCGGATGAGAGGTGAAACGTCTTCAAGTAACTTAAAGAAGTCCAGACGCTTTTCTTTGCAAGCTCCTTTGACTTCAAGTTTACTTGTTGTTAAATTTTACAGTTGGGTTAAGGAATCAGAAAAAATATGACTAAGTGCATGTATTTTCTATTATTTTTAATATCTAGAAATCAACCTGTCCCACATGGTTAAAGGCGGCAAAAAGATTAAGTAAACAAGTGTTGAATATTCCTCCTATATCGATCTGATTAAATTGACACCCAGTTTTAAAATTACTGTCACATTAAAATTCCATATAGATAAAGGCCCATCGTTAGCCCATCACACAATGTCTACACTCACATACTCAAATTCGGCTTCATCCTTTTGCAAATAATGGAAAAATAACCATCATGAACTCTTTCCTGTCGTCTTACAGCTCATTTAGTCGAGGATTGACCAGACATGCGTGTTGCTCTGCCGTTTGTTTCCTTGGTATTTTTAAGTCATTTGACTGTTTACAAGACATTTTAGAGACGTGCAGGAAAATGTCAACAAAAATCAGACATTTATCCACATTAAATACACAATTTCCTGCCCATTTTCCACCATTCCTATTGACTTCAGATCATTAGTTCACCTTTCTCAGTTCTTGCAGCGCACCTGAGTTCAGCTGCAGCAGACAGCAATAAACACAGTAGATATTAAAGGGCCGTTAAAAAAAGATTTATTTGACTGCTACTTGACTGCTACTTAAAGCTTGAAGTTATGTGCTTGAGACAGACATTTACAGCAGTTATGATCTCCCATATGTGAGATAGAAACCAAGAACAAAGTAATGTAAGCTTAGTAGTTTACATTATTTGTTTCTTTATGTGCCTGTGCGCTTCAATTTCTGTCATACTGATACCTGAAGAGGCTTCCAACTTATCTATACATGTAAGGTGCTCCTCCTCTTTTCATACAATTACCCATCATATTATTACCATAGATATAAGGTGTCAGATCAATTACGTAAGATGTGCAGGGTGATAACAATGGCATCAACATGCGTATTTACAGATGTGCTTTGCTTACATGAGGCTGTCAGATTCAACCTTGATCAGCTTTTCTACACTAAAAGTATTGGGTGTGTCTTGAATTAATATATTTTTGTTAAAAATTAAAGATATACTTTGTATATAAATAAATATTAATGCAGTTGGTGCCTCTACGTAATGTTGCGGTTGACTAATCCAGTGTAACGTTATGTGGGTTTAAGTTAATACGACTAATAAAAATTAACAATTGACAAAACATAAAGTTCTCAAAGTTTGACGAAAATCTTCTCAGGAGTCATCACTGTCATCACAGAGAAAAAATAAAGAATAATGAAAATGAAAACCTGGAGTGAAGCTGTAATAAGTACTGAAACAGTAGTGAGGTTATCAATATCAACATTTTAAATCATGTCAAAACATAACAAACCATCTTTTCTTTATATGCTGTCATTTTTTTTGAGCTATTGCATGGTGAATGTAAACGAATAAACTAAAATCACAAGGAGACTCGATGTCTAAAAAAGCTAAAGTTTAACATCAAAATAACAATTATTAACCTTTTTATTTTTTATATTACAATAAAGAACATTTTTGTTATTATATTTATATTACATTTAGTTTACAATAATGAATAATAATGTCAATAACTGAGGAATGTGTTGTTTATAGTTATAAATATTGCGGTTAAGTTGCTGTAAGCAATACAGTGTTGAATGTCCAGGTATTCAGCTGTTCCACACTCTAGAAATACAACCACGAGGTCAGAAGAAAAAAGGCATAACTGCCGGTCACGTCAACAGCTCGCATTAGCTTTGGTTTCATTTTCTGAAGAATGGCAGTCTCAGTTCTTGGTATCAATATTACATGCCATGGAGCCTGTGCACTGTGAAGTGTAATGGTTATATAACACCATTAGAAACAAGTGTGAATAATTTTACTCAACAGGCTTGCCTATATGCCATATTTTCTCAGCTGAAATTTAGTTTTGCTCTGAGTATATCACCAGGAAAAGAATTTGGGAAAACATGGTGCTTTTTTTACAGACAGATTTAATCTGCAACACCGAGCGTAGACTCCTCTATATCAAATATAGCAACATCTGGTTGTAAACTTTACAAAACAAACAAGTCATCATCAGCAGTGCAAAAATCACAAATGACAGCGAAACCGAGCTGCTTCTTTATAAGAATTGAACAATTATGGCAGTTTTGGTACGGTTAAGTTAACCAGCTATGCTTTTTAAACACTACTTATCCTAAAATTAACCTATCGGAAAACGTTTTATTTATATTTTCAGCAGATAGAGATGTGCGTAAAAAGCTACTGTATGTGTTTTTATAGAGAAGTGTCTTTCTAAGGTCATCTTGTCTGTGGTCTGTGGTGTCCTTGGCTGCTTGGCCACACCATCACAGTTTATTTGTCTTTAGGTAATTGAAAGATTACAGAGATTATCCCACAAACCCAACTCCTGCTTTTGGAAAACTTCTACCTCTCAACTCTCTCTCTTGCTCTCTTTATAGTTCATCAGTCAATCAACCACTAGACCGCTTTAAAAGTTTAAAAAAAGCATCTGTCTAAAGAGGATATTATTTATCAGTGCCTCTTTTTAACACCATAATCACTGTAATAGATTGTACATGTGTATTTTATGCAGATATTGGCATACATCTGTCTACGTGTGTCATTAAAGCCTGGCTGCACCACAAGTCAGGATAAATTTGAATTTTGGTCTATTTTATCCACTTAAAAGAAATACAAGACAATAACTGTAGAATTTAGACAATGCCTTCATGCATATATTGGAATAGATACAGTTCTTTTTTGATATGGTAAAAGATTTAGTGGGAGTAGTGTGAAATTTTGCACATAAGGTGTGAAACCTTGTAATTCAGTTCTCTAAACAATAAACTGAAGCATAACTTTTATTAGATCCTGAAAACAGTAATGAAGTTTGGCAAACTCACACCTAACTGAACAATCCAAACGCGACTCCATTGTGCTTTAGCAATAACCTTGTCATTTTCGTGATGGCTGATTTGCTACGGTTGACAGGTGGGATTGTACCAAGTGAGCGCTTACCTCAGAGGATGAAAACGTATTCATTCAGTAAACCTCTGTGGATTTATTTTAGACTTTATATATGCAGTGGCCTTTTTCTAGATTTACCAACTGACAATCACAGGTTGCCACCCATCTATGAGAGCATGGCTATGTGTCAGGTAACTGACATTTGAATGGTCTACTCACTCACTGTGTGGTGTTGAGGTGTCAACACCTTTGTCTGGACTTGACAGAAAGTCAGCTCTGATGGATATGACATTGCAGCTCCTTGACATTATTGCTCCCATTGAGAGGTCTGTAGGAGTCCACAGGATACAGGATACAGAATCCCTCTTTCTTTCTCTGTTTCACATACACACTCAGACACATAGCCACGTGCATTCACACGCACACTTGCGTGACGTGACGATACGGGCTCAAAGCCAAATCGCATAATCCTTCAATGATCCATCAAGTGTTTGAGCACCCATTGTGTCCTGACCATTAACTGGGCAAGGAGAGCATCTTTGAGATGGTAATGTTGCCGCTGTCATTTAGCACATGGCCAAGACAAAATGCCAACTGCTAATCAGCCATGTGTGTTAGAGGAAGGGAGAGCACAAGAGAGAGAGAGGAACATTAAGGCTTTTTATAAATTCACATAGGCATTCTTCCTCATTATTTGTGTGGAAAACCTATCACAATCCAGCCCCAGCAAATAATTGGGTTTTTGTTGGGAATCTCGTGGAATGCAGTGAATGCTTCGTATTTATATAAACTTTCCATCAGCCGTGAACAATTGCGCCCATTTGGCAAGAAGTGGACCACAATTAGTGGGTAACTACTGACAACAAGTTCCAGCCAAAGGTATAACTACAAGGAAGCTTGTTTGTATGTATTTTTTTTCTTTGTTCCTTACTCTTATCATATTATCTTGATTAATCTTTCAGGTCAGAATAATACTTTTTTGTAACCTAAGTTCATATCAGAATCTATGTAACATGTGAGAGCGAAAGTCAGAAAGTTTTACAGTAACAAACTGTTTGTTTTGGGGAGATTTCATAAATTTTGGATATTAAAATAATTTCCTTTAGTATCGTTCAAATACAGATCATATTATCTTTGAAACAATATGCAGTACCTGCACCCACTTTACTTGGAGCAGCACGTGCATGCCCACACAAATGTGCATCATGGTGCACTGGGATGTTTGGGCGCATTGTGTGGTACACTCTGATGTTGGGGGCGGACATTTAACAGATGGTGCCAGCTACCTCCCAGGATAGTAATGTTCAATTGTCTGTGTCCAATTTACACCTTTGAAATGGGCGAAGAAGACAGAGAGAGAGGACAGTGAGAGAAATGGTACAAATGAAAGCAGGGTTTAAAAAGATACATGGAGTGTATATTTTTCTTTCTTTTTTATTATTTGTAACTTTTTTAATTATCACGTGAATTCTGTTCCTTCTTTTCCGAAGCTGCGTACACTTTAGCGTGCCTGTGTCCGCCTTCTTCTTCCCCCACCACCCCCTTAGTTACACAGCTCCCATGGACCTGTGCCTGCGGAGCGCTATAATAAGAGCGTGTTGAGGTCAACTTTAATTTGATGGGGAAAAAAGCAAACAAGTCACCATTTTATTTATTTATTTAGTTCAATTGCCACACTCGGAAGGAATTAGTTCCAGTTCAATTTGTTCAAAATGACCCAGATGAGTTCAAATTTGTCTTTGGTAATTGAACACAGTTTTTCTTTTGTTCTTCTGTAAATATAAGCTGAGCCATGAAATGGAATTATTCATAGCTCCCAGCTTTGTTTGGAAGGTAATGGGTGAAGCAAGGTGTGTCAGCACCTGGATATTTATTTTCCTTATTGAGTTTGGGGCTTTTTAATCATCTTTTTTTGTACCATACAGCTTCCAGTGAATGAATAAATACTGGTAGTCATGTATCTAATGCCTGACTAAGTCGGAAGATATTAGGGAGAGAGTAAAATGCCTTTTTCCAAATACATATAAATACATTTAAAATGATAAATTTAACTGTTTGTCATGGGTTGTGTGTTTAACAAGTATATAGAAATGGAAAAGCATTGTCATGACTAAAGTAGACACTTTAGTCATGACTTTAGTCATGTCAGAAGCAGCTTGAATATGATACTACGTTCATATGGAAATGCATGCAATTTTAACATCCTAAAAATATATCTATTCTGAAGATGAGCCTATTTCAAAAATAAAGCTTGTCAGGTTTTATGTAAATTGCACTGCCTGGGGTTTAGCTCCTGTGGGGAACCTGTGCGTTGCAGCGCTGCTTCGTTTACTACAGTAGCTTCATTAAAAACTGTTCCATTTCTCTGTCTCTCTGTCTTATGTGTGTTGATACATCTCATGTGTACTCGCTCTGTCTTTGATTAATGTGAATCCACATCACCCACACTCACTCACTTTTTCTTTAGAAACACCAGATGGATAATGGAAGTGTAATGAAATCTGTGGACTATACATACACACAGTCAAGGTTAGCCATTTTTACCTCTGTTTACCTCCCTCTGTTCTCTCCTACTCCACTCTTCTCCCTGCTGTCTTCTTTTCTAGTGGCCTGCCCAGGGATAGAAGAATACATGATGCATTTTTGACTACTTTTGGAGAAGGAAAAGACACTTAAAACCATTAAGGTCTCGATCTGGGTGTAGAAATAAGAGCAGGCAACTGGAATACAAAGGCGAGAACGCTAAAGTCACAGACTTGAAATATATCTTAGTCCTTTTTTTCTTTTCGTGATCCCGTCTTCACTCTCCGTTAGGCTTCTTCCCGCTGATTGCCATCATTAGAAAGGGCCATTTGCACTGCTGTATTCCACCCATGCACACGCATACACTGACTTTTGCTTTTAAACATGCAATGGTGTGCAAAGAACAAAAAATGTTTCTTCAGCTCACAAAATATTAACCGTCACACACATGTGCTCACACAAGCTGCAACATTCATTAGGTGTAATAGCCCTGCAGGACCGAAGCGTTCAGTCTCTCTTGTTAAGAATCTATTCTCTTCTGAACCTGCTGGAAAGCAACTGTAACACAATACCCTAAATAGAATGGTATATAAAGGTGATGGTTTGAAAATATGAGGTAACAGCCTGGCTATGACTGACGCATTAACAATCACAGGGAGCTTGTGCTGTTTGATGCCAAATGGTCCCTTGAGGGTGAGGCTCACCGGTCAGCTCCCTACAGAGACGCAGTGAGCACTTTGCCAATTTACCATCATTCTACCCTTTGTAAGGCAACACAGCACAAACATGCCTTTGTTCACTGACCTTTGAATAATTCAGCTCGAGCAAAATGCTATGACACATTTTTGATCAAAGTCTCACTATCAAGGGGAGGAGGCATTTTCCAGACGCTATGTGTTCCTCTCCACTGAGGATAAAAGCTTCACTCCACAACACAATCACTAACAGTAAGGATAAAATGACAAAACAGAAGATCCCTCAGAAATGTAGGACTGTCCATTTGTTTAAAATAATGAGAGCACCTGACGCTGGATAAAGCATTACTCCCACGTAACTCTTAATCCTCTAGGGATTTCACCTCTGCGTGCGGTAAAAAATTGGAGCTTGAATTATCTGGAAGTTTTCCATGGAAATTTCCTGTCCCTTCACCCTTTGATAAATGGTTGCAGATTACAGGTTGGTGACCAGGCGTACAAATCCACTTCAAAGCTTTGTCTGGTGGAAGTCATTTGTTACCCCCAAGGCATCGATCACAATATAACCTCAACTTCTAAACAATTCATTTGAAGAAGCAGAGGAAACAGAAAGCACCTGCTGAGTTATAGGCTAGAGCTGGACTCTCCATCATCTAATGACAGTACCTGTTTGACAGACTGCATTTTTCTGCATATGCGAGCACATGTATGCATTTAGCTGTGTCTATCATCCTGTAGCAATATGTGTTTGACTTTTCTTGTTGCTGAGATTCATAATTTTGTTGCCGCCTTCGGAATTTTGCGGAAATTGAAATGTGCTTCTCGAGTTCAGGGGAATTTCTTTAAGGTTTTAAATGGCAAAACTAATGGGCTCTATGTGTGTGTGGGTGCGTATTTGCAAACGCGTAGCTATATTTGCTTTCTGCACTCGAATATGATCCTGGTCAAGTCTGCACTTTTCTTTTATCTCTCTCTGCTGTTGGGACTGTCCGTACAGCACTAGACAAGCTCCCAGAAATATGATTGCTACTGCGCGCAGACTTGATAACAGATCAACATGTATAAATCACAACGCACAAAATCAATCAGTTCTCATTAAAAATAGTCCTGCCATTCTCAGAAGTTGCCACGCAGCATGGGATATGTCAATAGTGAGAGTAATAGTTTTAGAGACTGTCTGAATCCTGACAAACATTAACAAGAGATGCAAATTCTCAGTGGAAGGAACTTTACTCTTCCCATCATTTTTTTCCTACTGGCAACACATTAATTTATTGGAATATGCAATTGTAATTACAGTCACATCTATCTGGGCCTTAATGGTGAGGCAATGATTGCTAGCCGCTGGCTCTTAATTGCAGTTACACTGTAAGTCTACATGCAAGTGAGGCAGATGTCCTTTGTTACAGTATATGCTGCACACTGTGCATTTGCATCTTATAAAAGACTCACATCACAGAGAGATGTTGTACTTTCAGTTATGAATTTATTTGGTTTGATTTATTTGGTTTTGCCTCATATGCATGTATTTGCTTCCACATTATTACTGCCAGTTTCTGGCTTGTTATTACACAGTTACAGACATTATTTAGCTATAACCACTGTTAAAAGGTCATTATTTGGATATTGATTTGGTAATTGAGTGACAAGAGTTGGCTATTTCCATGTTATTAGTGTCTTATTTCCACCTTATTTCCCCACTATTTGAACTGTAATAGAAAGTGCTGCTGGTTTATCTTCTTGTAAAAGGGGAAAATACAGCCTTTTTTAAATATGTTTCAAAGTTGTAAATAAATTGATTATTTAGCAATGATTGTCACCAAAAGTATTACTGACGCTGTGCACAATAAATAATGTTTGGTTTTAGCCATGTTTCAAAGCCTTCTGATTCAAAGGCAAACTGTTTGAGTTAAAATATTTAAGAAAAACCTATTGTTTGCGGTCTGGCATGTCAGGTCTTTGATGTTTAATATCTCAGAAGTGTGCTCCATTCTGATTAAACCTGATAGTTCCAGGCCTATTATTTGTCTAACAGTTTTTTCAGTAAATGAAATAATGTTATATCAAACTACTCAAACCAAGGAATAAGATCACTAGAGATTTCTGCACAACACAAACTGCTTGATGTTTCTGATTAGTTCTGGAGGCAGAGCATTATATTTATGGTAGCGAGAATGCTTCATCTGAATTAAACCTTTACCATAAACCAAAGTATTTTTTTAGATTTACATAGGTTATATGTGTGCTTCCAAATGTGCAAGAGTGTGCAGTTGTAGTGAGCAGTGAATGTGTTGTTTTGTGTTGCTGTGTATGCTGTGACCTTTCCTATAGAACCGCTGTGAAGTCAAGTGACAGAGGAGCTGTATACCAAAATGTCCTGACATTAAAAACACGATGCCATGGCCACTGAATCCTTTTTCTAATATACTAACTCTAGATTGTGACCAGAGTGTGTGCATTTTTTTTATAACACAATAAAGTGTGGGGCTTTTTCGGTCTCACCTTCTGCACCACATCCACCACTGACAAAAGATTACTAAAGATGACTTTTCTCACTGTGTTGAATTTCTGTGCTAAAACTTGATCTAAATTAGTATTTGTTCAGTGATGAATCACAACATCTGTCAGCCAAGTTATTTCTAATTGCGTGGCAGATGTTTGTACAAAATCTTTATCACAGTTTTAACATAGTTGTCACGAACAAAGTGCTCAGCACCACAATAAAAAAATCAATGAGCCTCACTTTATGTGGGAAAAATTTGCAGTTGAACGAACATATTAATGATCTATTGAACGCCGGCGCGTGTCTCATTATTCTTTTTCATTTTTTTCATATATATTGACTGTACATGTTCCATTGCTTCTACTTCAGAAACGATCAGTATCATACAGTCAGTACTACTTCCTCTCTCAGTTATGCAGGTATCTAAAAGAGAAACATCAGGTGGATTTCTATTTTAAAAACAATTTAAAAATGATCTGAATGGAGCAAATAAAACTAGCTTAAATATTTGCAATGCAATCAGTATGGCATGTACTGTATGTTGCATCATGCCTCACAACTCTTCTTCTGTGTACAATTAAATATGTTGCAGCTGGCAACAAACTTTTACTATTTGGGTTTTTACTTGCCCATGTACTGTATTAGTGTAAATTAGCTAACGAAAGCACATCACAACTAAAGCAGTCACATCACGAAAGCTAGCAGGTGGTGTGATTAGGTGGAGACATACATTTAATAGGGAAGACAAACATCGTGATGTGAACGGGATCCAAATAAGAAGCACAGAATTACCAAAAGCTTAGACAAAAAGGGATGTCATTTTACTGGGTCACCTCTGTGCTCGACCTGTGCCAACACAGAAATGATGCCCAAAGAGGTGGCGGTCTATCATCAATAAGTAGTGGATCCCTTGAGTTATTTTCGTTCCACTTTGCCTCTAGGGCATGCAGAGTCACAATAACACAGCATATGTTCTTCAAAGAGGTAGAGAAAGAAAAACTACACCTTCTTAGATTTCTTAATATATTTTCAAAGATACCCAGGCTTTCACAAATTAAATTCTCAACCTCTATTAAATCCCCACTGCATACAGCACTGTGCAAAAAATTCTTGAGCTACTACTCATTTCTTTATATTTTGCTTCCAGTGAGTGAGACTTGAGCAATAGTCTTGGGCAATGGTTGTCCAGGCTTTCTGAAGGTCTTTGAAAGGGTTTTCTTTACATTTTCCTTTTTCATTAATTTTGAGTCCTTGTGAAATAGGTGAGAATACAGCAGATGGCTATCCCTAACCCTGGACTGAAAATCAGTGGAAACAGATCTTATCTGGAGTTTTTAGTTCAAACCATTATTAGTATGTGCAAAAGAGGTCAGGAGAGAGGTGCCTATATCCATCTGTAAAACACAGAGGAGGCTCTGTCATGGTTTGCTCTATTTCAGCCAGTGGTGTTAGGGATCTTGTCAAAAGAGATGGAATTCTGAGCACAGAAAAGGGCTGTCAGATTTTAATCTACCATGCATGTACCATCTGGAAAGAATCTGATTTGCCGCAGATTCATTTTTCAGCATGAAAGTGAACACACTGTCAGTGCAGAATACCTGGATAGAAATACACACAGTGGAACATTATCAGTTATGGACTGGCCTCCAAACTGTTTTGACCTCAACATTATTGAAGCAATAATGCTTCAACTATTCCTGAAGAGTCATGAAAGAAATCAACATATACTGATTAATAAAAGTAATAAAGCCAATATTGATAGTAAAGCTTGTTAGATTTGTAAAAGCTTATATACTGTATTTTCATATATGTTTGTATGTGTTTCAATAAATTGCTCCGCCTATTTCACATGTTCCTGCCAAAATACAAAGTTCATTCCTTCAGATTGCTGCCTTGCAGATAAAAGTGTTTAAAAAAACACATTTTTTTAAAGTAATGTACTGAACTGTACTGTACGTACAAGGGTTGGTCACTGTGCTGGCAAACAGAATGTACTAAACAGAAGCTCTCGGGGCCAGATTGTCTGGTGCCATTCACACATGGTCTGGTGATGGTGATTCATAAGTTTTTTTTGCAATTTCAGAAAAAAACAAATCTGGAAGGCATTCAATCTGGGACCATAAACACCGCTACAGATCATCATCTAAAGATGGAGCAAGTGTTATGAAGAGCATGTACGTGTCATTAACATGTGTGCCTCGTGTGCCCATCTTTGTCTCTGTTTTATTGGCATTCGGTTTATGAGCGCATGATTCAACCGCAGACAGAGTATGTATGTGTAATTGTGTTAAGGAGTGGAAATCAAATATGCTAGATTAAATGACAGAACAAACAGATGTGTGTCTCTCTGTAATGGAAGAAAACATGGGTGTGGTAGACAGATCTAATAAAGCAGGCAGTATGGTGGCAATAAGCTGAGTTAAGTAACCTTGATTCCATCTATTAACACTGTTTACCATATCCTTTATTACAAAGAGATGAATCGCAGCCCTTAGCTAAAGCAGTGCTAAATCAAATAGGATTTAAATGCATTTGCTGCTAACTCAAATGAGATTCAAATGCATTCACTTGATCGCTATTTTGAAGCTGATTATTTAGCTTTGAATAAAAACAGCCGCGAATGTGTGTAGGGCCCTCTATGAATATGTCACAGTGTACATGTTTTTTACGCTCTCATGAGTATGTGACGATTGATCGTTCTATGTACAGCCAAGTCATAAGGTGACAAAGAGTGTGTTAAGGTTTTACAGCAATCTGCTCACCGGTGGAATATTGGTTGGATTCCAAAGGGCCGGGAGTACATCAGACATATGGCAAAACAGCTGCTGCTGTACGAAGGATAAGCTAAACTCTCCATCATGCCATGTGACACCTCAGAGAGCCTCGCTGCACACATCGATCTCCATAGGCTTTTTACTGCTTGTCAAACTCTGAATATATCTGCCACTGTGAAAAAAGGTAGCCTGAGGGGATAGGCAATGCAGAAGGGCAGAGTAAGACGCAGGCAAGGAAAGGGTTAATCAGGAGGCAGAATAATTTGAAAAGAGAGGTGATACAAACTTCTGAATGTGCATATGTTGAAGGAAGACGAATGTAGACAGAAAAGAGAAGGAAAACAGGAAGGATGTTGTATTGCAACATCCTTCCTCACGTCCTCCCAGGAGACTTATACCCCGAGGGAATGCTGTGATCACTGCTATGTATGTGTGCATGTACATGCCTGCGTGTGTGTGTGTGTCACAGTAGGTGGTTTCAGTATGAACTATCACACAGTTTATTCATGACAGCTCCCTGCTGATGGATACAGAGACACCGAACAACCTGCTTGCACCTCAGTACTTTCCTGTGTCACCAACATGCAGTCACTCACTTTTCATTTTCTTAGATAAAATGTCATTGTTTGCACATTGCTTAGACAAAGATCCTGCTTTAGATAATACTTGGAAAGACTGATGGCATGCATGTGCATCCATCTGTTCATATTACAGTTATATTTACACAGTTTGAAAAAAAAAAAACCCCACCAAATGTCTTAAGACGTGATGTGTTAATGACTGTCTTTTGTAATAGTATATAACATGTATCCAAGAAGCATGAAGTTCATTTAATGCAGATTACTTTCACCCTGCAGGACAGACCCCATTTTTACTACGCACTGTTATTTGTGCACGCAAGATGCCATGAAATGAAGTTAAAGCTGAAGTGACATGGGTGGCAGACAAGTTCCAAATTAAAGCAGTTGAGACTCGATACAGACAGTGTTATTATCTTATGGCTATCATGCCTAGTTACACATTCAGCAGAGACACAGAAGCATACTGGAGTTCTAACAAGTCTGAAACCGTGGCCAAACCCTAATTCAGACAAACCGAGAGGATTTACGTGATAGAAACACATCAGAAGGGCAGTGTAACAAAATAAGGGAAGGGCTGCTTAATTGCTTCAGCTAACTGCACGGATACCACTGGTATGCTAGCTAAGCTTTGTGGTGAAAAATACTTTAACGGGTGTCTGTTTAGCAATTCTTTATTAAAGGCTTGTTTTGTGTTGGGGTAAACAACGTGTGTGTATATATATAAGTAATAGTAATTGCATTATTTAATGGTTTTCTAATTAGATTGTGTTCATTATGCTCGTAGTCATGTAGAACTGTTAATCCCCAGTCCAGTTAGTGTTGGGTCTGGTGAAATCTATAATGCAAGTTTTCAGGCATAACTTGAGCTTAAAGACTGCCGAATAATGCAGTCTGTTTTTCAGTCATGATCCAATCTTGATTAGGTAATCATGAATATAATATTGTAATGTTTATAGTTAAGCCCCATCCGCATCCATAAAAGGGACTTTAGACATACACACATAAATACTAGTTACTGATGTGGTAAAATTGTTGTCTTTCCCATTCATTTTCCCTCTCCATTTCATTTCCAGGTCAGTACACACTGTGCTTTACTCCCATTTATAGTGGCTTCAAAGTTGAGGTTAATTAAACATGGTAACTCCCTGTTTCTCACCACTAACAATTATTTTGTCACCAAATTTTTATTGACATTCCATTAGCATCACTGTTTGTGCCCTCTTGAATATCCATTTCTGCTGCAGCCTCGGTTTGGTCCATCGACTAAAAGTGCTGGTAAAGAAATATTCATAAATAAAGTGGTGTGTTGATGTGCTGAAGTGAACTCTCTTCTGAACATGAAACAATGGAAAAAGAAGCGCTTTTGTGTGGACAGTATACACAAACAGCCAAACTTAATCCAATTCAGGTGTTACATCCTTATCTCTCTCTAGTGGATTCTCTCCAATCAGTATGAAGTATTGAGAGCGTGTAATAGGTGGCCATTGTGTAATCAACTGGGGATACTATGCTCACTCCATGGTAAAATGGGGGAATGAGAGAACGGGATGAAAAGCGTTTTATGCAATTTCAGCTTGACTTGCAGAACTGTTGTGTCGGTTGCCTGGTAACTGTAAACCTGAGACGCAAGTGTGGAGATGCTAGTGAACAAGTCTCCCTCCATTTCTTTTTTTTCTCTTTTCTTAGCAGCTTGTCCTTTATGTCTCCCTATCAGCCGTATACGCTGTATATTCCTCCTTTGTTATGAGTGAAAAGTTGTAAAAACCCACATGTTTTTTTCATCTTTTGTCTGCTTTTTTTCCCCACAGATTTTGACTTAGAAAGATCACAGAGGCAAAGTTGTGACAGGGAACTCATACTTTGACAGCAGGCATGAAAAGCAGGGATATAGAGAGGTCAGACACAGCTAAAGGAATATTTCACAAAGCCTTCAGTCTCATGTAGAAAGCAGCCCTGGTAGACATGTAACATCCACTGCCCTTTTGTCTGTTGGGCCCTCTTCCTCTTGACCGGTGACACAACAACAAGGTGTAAAAATTTCAAGTGTCTGTGTGTGTCTGTGTACATTTGCCTGATGAATATGACATATATGTTTCTTTTGTAGCACTTTTTCTTGCATTTTCTTTTGTCTTTCATATTCTCACTTCCCCACGCTACCTTGCATCTTGGCAAGTTGTGAAATAGTACTAACAAAGCGTAATCATCTCTGTCAGCCACTGAAAATTGGCTATCAGGATTTAATGGCCCTCAAATATAAACAAAACAAAATCCATGTGAGAGTCAAGCGAGTGTACGGACTGTTTAGCAGCTGGTTTGTATCTCCGGGCCCGAATTCAAGGATTACTTTTTGCTCCCTTTCTGATAGTGAATTTAAAATTCTGTATGAAATTTCCGTATTTGTCATTGACAGAGAGCGCGGTTTATTAATCTGTAATCGAAAAGAAACCACAATAATTTTCATAACCTGCAGACTCGGCACCTGCAGTGAGATTCTCTTTGTTCTCCCTCTCCCTCATTCTTTTTCAGGCCCTGTCTCTTAGAGCTGTACACGTTTTCAGGCTCACTGGAGGCATTCCAATAGATCCATCAATTTGGCAAAGCAGTGTGTGTGAAGCATAAGAGTCATTCCCTCAGGATACACACGCAAATACACAGACACACACACGCACACTAATAGACAATCTATGTTGTTTATTTGCCTCTCCTCTGTGTTTTTACCCGCAGGATGTCTCAGAGGTGATGCTCATGTGTTGGTTAGGTCCTCTATGTTGTTATTCCCTTTGTTTTTCATACATGGCTTTGCTGGCCTGTACTGAATAAGCTGCTAATTGAATACTCCCATAGTGTGCCATACACTGGTTTGGACACCATCCCTGTATGTCCTTTACTTCGCTGATTACAGCGCTGTCAGTCACAGGATTAGGGATGGGTATTGATAAGATTTTCACGATTACGATTCCATTTTCGATTCTGTTTAACGATTCGATTCTTTATCGATTCTTTTTAAAAAAGGAGAACACTAAGGTCGATTAGCTTAGAACTTTGTTTTATATCTTCTCTTTGAACAAGATAGAAATTTAGGAGTAACATGGCCTTACAAACCCAACAGTGACATCTTAAGAGATCCACAGCCTACGGCTCTTCAATGGGGTGTCACAGGGTCCCCAGGAAATAAATAAATAAAAGAAATATTCTTCTGTAGCAATAACAAAGTATAACATAAATTTTTCTGTAGCAATTACACAAGAATATCCAGTAATGTCCCTGCCTACAATTAAACACATTCACATACCGAATGTCGGGGGCATCTGCTGTGGCAAATGGGTGCAAGCCTTTGACCACAAACTTAGTCACTGCTCGGTGACATCCGTCTATCCTGGCCTGAAAGGAGACGCTACCGGTAGACTGCAGCGACAACTGCCAGCATCTGAGTCAGACTCTGTCTGTCTCTCTCATCATGGTCACCTAAATGCACAGTAATGGCAGGTTTTGTAATAAGGCAGATCGCGCTAACATAATATGCACTGTTAGTTGATTATTTACCTGCCGTATTAAGGGGAGAGGACGTGCAAACGTTATCACTGCTGCTGGGTTGAGATTCACGAGTCCGGAGTGGAATTAAAAACACGACATTCATTTAAGGTCATCACGTGTTTTGTGAGCAAATGCTTTTGCATATTCGTAGTGTTTCCTCCCTTAAATGAAATATCTACTTTGCAAGTATTGCAAGTTGCCCTGTTGTCATCCGTTCTCGTAAAGTATAAACAAACTTTTGAGCGTTTGAGCTGCTTAGGCGCCGTGTTTCCTGCCAGGTAAATGACGCTCCGCAACGTGGTGACGTCATTCAGACTGGAATCGATAAGGGAATCGTTTGCAAAAATGGCAAACAATTCCAAGGAATTGAAACAGTGGAAACCGGTTCTCAACAAGAACCGGTTTTCGATACCCATCCCTACACAGGATGATGTGATGGTTCACCGGTGTCGGAATGTGTCACTGCATCCAAACATATAAATCATTACTATGAAACAAAATCTTTATTTTCTACCCAAAGTCAAATGACGCACGGCAGCACAAATCCACAACATGACACGTACAGTATTGCGCAAACCCATATACTGTAGGTCTGGCAGTTAAAAAACCAAAAGCACTCTTGCACGATCCACATGATGTGTCTCGACTAATTAAAAGGTGTCACACTCTAAGGTCTCAATTTGCTGATGAGCTAAATCAGGACATTCTCTTTCAGGGTTGACTGATCTGTGCGGGTGGGGGTTCAGCACTTGTGACTGACATCCGAGATAAAGACAATGCTGTTTCTGCACATATGCGACAGATGCAGACACGCTGTTCTTCCTACAGTTATCTAATCAGTTGTTCTGTCTTCTTTCTTTGTTCTTTTTCCTCTGTATTCTGACATCTGCCTCTCTTGCTGTCCGTCCAACCCCACTTGCCTACTTGGGGACTTCAGTGATGGCTTCAAAAGGCAAAGTTCGAGGTGAGTGGTGGCTGCTGCTGCTGCTTTTCCCGCTGTGCCTCAAACTCAACCTGACAAACCAATATCAGAAAAGAGACTTAACCTTTTATTTTAAAAAATTAATGGACGGATATTTTAATCTATTTGCTTCTATTCTTTTGTGTGCGTGTGTGTCTGTGCTGTTGTTCCCTGACTATTTTGAGAATAGTCATATTTGTGTATTTGGATGAAATGTGTTTTTTGTTTTTTTCATTTCGGATTTCTATTACAGGGTTTTGCCATAGTGGGATTTATCACTATCCCAACACTGAAAAATAATGTGGAAAAACTAATTTGTTTGAGAATAAAATTAGACAGTTTGTTTCAACATAGATTTTTAGATTTGTAAATTAGTACTAGGGAAAAGGAAATCATTTAGGTATGTATATAGTGCAAAGACAACCCAAGGTCATGCAATTATTAATCAGCTATTTAACTGTGTGATAATGTCCTTTGCCATTGCTTTTATTGGAAAGGTGGCAGTACATTAAAGAGATCCAAATCTTCTCCATCATCTTCTGTGTCTCCGCTATGGCAGCGAGAACGGATTATAGATCAAAAAGTGAGTCAGAGAGGAGAAGCAAAGTGTTTATTTGAGAGCAGATAACCTGATTTCATTCTGCGTGCCTCAGCAAATATGCTTCTCAAAGACTAAGAATTTATTCAACCGTGGTTATAATCCCTTTCTGTTTAGTTACCATCTTTGGCTAATGATTACACACACACACACACAACAGTCACTTCCTAAGCAGAGATGTGATCATAATTCAGATGAAAGGATTGGTATCAGCTAAGGTTGGCATACCTAATAAAAACACTCAAACTGTATCAAAGCATATTTGGCAGAAATGAAGCTCCTTTTTTTTTTAAATTTTATAGATGTTTCGCAGTGATTATGCAATAAATACATTTCTTCAAGAATCATAATCTGAGCCAAACTTTTAAATTAAAGTGGCAGAACTCGAAAGTGTTTGGCTTTTATATAACTCAGGTTATTATGATGAGATCGCTTTGGAGCTCAGTCCCAAATTCATCGTGCAGCATGACTGTGACAACAATAGGGCAGTCAGAACCAGAAAGAACAATCCTCGACAACAAGAAGAACATGGCTCCCGCAGCAGATGGCATGAGCCCTGATCGCAAATTCATGGAGTCAGTATGGAATAAAATGAATAAACAGAGGCAATCAAGACAGAGGAAATATGGCAAGTTGCTCATTATTTTAAATAAAATAGCAAAACAGCTCAGTTGAACAGCTTTTATCTTAATCGAGAAGCCTCCTGTAGAAAAGTAACATTTTATAGAATTATTTCTGTGCTCAGAGCTCGTACGGACCTTCTGCACAGGTCCTTCCAGTGTTTGTTTCCTTATGGCGCATCTTAACATGCAATGCTAAAAAGCTGTATATTACTAACCCAGTCAGAATGTAATTTCAAGTGAAGGAAGCAACACTTGTTGTTCTCAGAGTTTGCCTGCTGCCGAATGGTAGATTTGGTATAATCCTCATGTTAAAACCCTGTCAGCGCCTTACGTCCTCCTTCCCTGCTATCCTCAGCTGCAGTGATAGTAGTCACAGGATCAACATCACATTCCCCCTCAACACTTCGCTACAGTTTTTTCTCATTTTCCCACTGCGTCTGAATGCATAATGAATTTAGACCACCTCTTTCCTGATCAGCATCCAGCTGCGTGTGTTTAACTGTATCATCTCTGTCTCACTCACTCTTGATTCAATCCTCTCTTTAAAGGCTACCCTAACCTGACTATCATCCTTTTCCATCTTACCGCAGCAGTATAGGAAATCCATTGCACTCTTTAATAGGGGGAACAGAAGATGTGTAGATCAGAGTCGAGCACATGTCTCCGGCCTGCCTCTCTTACCCTTATAATGAGGCTACTGGTAGGAAAACATAACAAGCCAGATAAGATTCATGCTGATCAGTGGGTGGATAAAGGCTTAGCTCACCTCAAAGTATCGGTTCATCGGTATGTGTGCAACTGAAGGACTGAGTGGATGGTTAAGGGTGCCTTTATTCTTTTGTAAATGTGTATATATAGCATCGCCAATTACTGCATACAGCATGAAAGATTAATTCAAAGATGTTTTTTTTTTCTGTTCTTCTACTTTTTTCTTTTTTTTAAGTTGTGGAAGTTTACATCGCAGTTATATTTCACAGTCAGCATTGCAAATGAGCTAAAAAAACAGCACAAAAATAAATATATGGCACTTGTATGTGCACAAGTGACACAATTTCTAACTAAATTTAATTAGTGTTTTTTTAAACTTTACAAAATCATTATTTAGAGTGCTTCACTTGCACCGTAACCATACACAACACAACACATAAATCGATTGGCCAAAATATTTACAAAGGGCTGCTGATAAAATACTCAAGTAGTCACTGATAAAATACTGTCTATATATTATGTAGATGGCATGTGGGTCTCCTCACTAATTCCTAGTAGCGCTGCAGTGGTGGTGTTTCTACAGAGTCACATGTGAGAAAACATCTGAGAATAATTCAGTGTGATCAAATGAACGTTTATTTTCTGCTCAAATGTTAAAGCTATTAGCTGCATATTGTAAATACACAATCATAACATCTTTTAATAAGTTTCACTCAATTTTCCTAATTTTCCTTCCCAGCATCCCAAAGCAGCAATTTTGGCCTAGTGGCCAAACCGCATTACTATAACATCTGTATTCATCAAGTGATGCACACTGGCCCAAAAGCATTTATTCAGTCAATGGAAAAAGAGTCAATGCGAAACTCAGTGTTAGAAACTCTGCAAAAGGCCTCTTCTCATTATAGAAAAGGCTCACTCTAAGACATAAAAGATGCGCTGTTAACATCTGGTACTACATAGCAAGGTCTCTCTCAGAAGCTGTGTCGAAGCTGTTTTTTGACTGATTTTTTATCTTATATCTATTTAAAGATAATCTTGCCCCGAGCTTTTGGAAGCACAAAACTGTGAAGTTTAGTAAGTTTGCTGCAAGCCACAGGTTGACACCCATTTTCTGCTTTTCCATACATTTCTGTACACAACTACTGCAACTCAAAGAATACAAAGTCACAAGCAGCTCTTGTTTGCAGCCTACTCATGATGTACAATGAGTTGTTCACTTAGATGAAGAAAATTGTAACTTGAAAAATATGCATACCATCAGGAAAGTTGTGATAAGGATTTTTGCAAGCATAAATTATAGCACACATGGGAAATTTAGTGTGGATCCAGGCTTGCAGATCGTCTCAATCAACCCCTGAAAGTCCAAAAAGGAAAACCTGTAAAAGCTGGAACCTCAGCACGGTGCATGCTTATGCCACTGGAGGCACACGCACATTTTTAAAATATATATCAGAAAGCTGTTTTCCTATAGACTTCTACAGGACCGGAAGTCTTTTTGCAGCCACAACTATAACCTTCTGATGGACTGAAACTTTTTAGGCACTTCCATATACTCTGATATTATTAAAATGTAATATAGCTACACATGTGAAACTGTTTCATTTATGTCACCTGCCTAAATTCATGGATTTCAGCATATTTCTTCTCTTTGTATGTCCCGTTTCTGTTTGTGTGCAACCCCCTGCTTGTTGTCCACCCCTCCTATAGTGATACGTCCATTTTACTGCATTAAAACAAGTCGAAAATTAT
Organism: Maylandia zebra; assembly: GCF_041146795.1. Taxonomy (NCBI): domain Eukaryota; kingdom Metazoa; phylum Chordata; class Actinopteri; order Cichliformes; family Cichlidae; genus Maylandia; species Maylandia zebra. The sequence continues at coordinate 16,003,797 of NC_135176.1, read as the reverse complement.
TACAGTGACACCCTGAACTCTGATATTGCCCTACAACAATAAAACTGAGTTGACTTAATTTAAGTTATTTTGGGGGATTTTAAAATTCAATAAAAATAAATGCTAATTGTTATCAGCAAACTCATTCTTGTTCAACATAACACAAGGCAAGTTTTAAAGGGATATAGTATACCAGGAAATTTAATATAACAAAGTTGCTAAAACAGACAAAAAACCCCCCCAAAAAAACAAGCAAAAGACAATAAAAAAAACAAACATATATAACATACATAAAACCTCAAAGAACAAAGAAAACTTTTGAATCTGATCTGTAGCAGGATTGATAAGGAGGAAGTGCACTTGTTAAATTTTGTATTTACATTTATTTAAAGTATCTATCTAGCTTGCTTTCCTAATCTTTTGAGACAGACGGCTCTCAAAGTTTAGGAGCATTAACGACGAAAACTGCATCCCCAGACGAAAAAACATTGGATGTCTGTGAAAAATATTGGCTGTCTTCCAGTTTGGCAGTAGAGGATCCAAGAGTACAAGGGCTAGATTTACTAACAGTCTGCGCCAGCGCAAAACCCTCTTTTGGCATTAAAAGAGCAACGACTGGGATTTACTGAAGAGGCACAGTGTCAGTTTTGCAACTGACAGGTGTGGATCGAGGTATTTTTGCAGCTGGAATTATTGCCTATATATTTCTAAGAGTTTCCCTCTCAGGCCTCAAACTGTTTTGGTTCTACAGAAAAAGTGTGAATGTGTAACTACAGCAGTGCATGGTGTGCTGCCTGACAAGGTTGGCAAGTGGTAGCATGTATAATGAGGAAAGTAATGGACCAAGACACCTGCCCTGTGCAACACCACAGGAAATGAGGGCAGTCTCTGTGGTATTATGTGCTCTACTAAATGAAGATGTGATAGTGACCTGTCTCTACTCAGTATTCTAGTATCTGAGTTCTAACTCTTCTTCAAAAGAGGCTGTACTACAAGTGTTTTGACAGTGGATTTAAAAACTCAAATAAAAAATTCAGTTAGTGCATTTCACAATAATAATAACTGGATTAAGTTATGAGATTTAAGGTTTTCAAATAGTGTGAAACAGACGGGAAAGTTTGATCAAATTTGGAGGTTTTATGCAAGGTAAGACTGTATGGAAACCTTACGTCCATGGGGATGCACTCTTCTCCACGTGTCAAAAATGTTAACTTCCCATCTATCCTTCCTCTCCTCAACCACCACGACATAATCTGAACTGTTGATTTGTAAGACCGGTAATCGTCAATTGGAGTGATTTCAGTGAAAATGAAAAACATGTAACTTTTACTGCAGCTAGTATCAGCCCTGTCATTGTGACTGACTCATAGCTGTGGCAAAAGTGCTTTGTGGCAAAGTAAGTCTGACACCAACCAAATGATGAGAGCTGTTTCTTTTTTTCTTTCTTTTTTTTTAAATTAGTACTTTCTGCCCACTGAATCTTGCAGGTCCCCCTGGGGTGACAAGCATTTCCCCAGATCCTTCTTAAATTAACAGAATCTGTCAACACATCACTACACATTAGAAAATCACACTGTGTCATGTTGATTTGGGGAATTTGGGGATTTTTGGTGGCAGCAGTGATTAGTTTGATTTCCCTCATGAATGCCACCCTAGCCTGCGATTATCCTGCTCTCACCCTGTATGAAAGCATAAGAGATGAAATCCTTCCTGTGATAAAAAAGAAGATGAAGTCAAGTACACTCTTCCTCCACATCATTTTGCAAGAAAACACAATAAATTAGATTTCCCTGCCCTTATGCTTTTATGATATTTAATTTGAATGACCTACTAAGCCAGTAAACGTGTGGATGCCTGCTAATATTGCTTGGCCTTATATTCAAGAAGAAATCTAGCCAAAGCTTTGCCTTCATGGCCTTATAAAGTGAATAATTCAATAGATGAAGCTGTGATCTTGCTATTTTGAAAAACACTAAAGTGAAGATAAAATTCGGTGGATATTGCACCTATTACTATTACATCTAAAGCACACAGCAGTATGTATAGCACAAAGAGGGTACACAAAGATATGTATTTAATAGTACCTGCTTATATTTTATGTATAAATCAGGACTGCATAATTTTTGAATGTTTCCAAAGTTTCTACTTGACAGTTCAGAGAATTTAGCTGTGCAAGAACTGGCTCTTTCATGGCTAGAAGGAAACATTTAAGATATTGTTCCTTTGTTTCTGCTCTCGCCTCAGTTGTTTCCTTTTTTCTCCTTTCTTTTTTGCATGTCAAAATATGTGCTTATATCCTTTCCTAATTGTCTTTTGCTCTCAGCTTCATCTTCTTCTTCTTCTTGCTTGTTTGCTTTTGCTAGCTGGAAGAAAGCACTGTATGAAGTATTTATGAAGGCCTGGTTTACCTCCGTCATAAAACTGTGAGATGTCTGACCTTGGCTCAGAAAGGATAGTGAGATCCCTGGCCATTCTGGACTGAGCAAGCTTGAACTCAGGCAGCTAACATGCTGAGAATGGGCAGAGGTTTATATCTCTGCCCTTTAAATTGATGTGGCTGAATCAAGGGCAGAAAATACTGGGCAAATGGTAGAAGTGTCTGGAAACATGTCTGGTCACCAATTTGAATTTGGGTTGTGGGCTTTTATAAATTTTGATGTGTAGGTTTGGCTCCTGAAAAGTGGCATCGCAGAAAAGTTCGGCTGTGGCAGGTCTTTGTCATCAAAAACAGCAACAAAAAAGTCAAGAGGAGATACGTGAGCTGGCATGTTTGTTTCTCGTAGTGCTTTGTAAACTCGAGGAACACCACTTCTTCTTCTGTGTTTGCCCTTATATCATATTAAATGTTATTATTGTCCTTACATGAACAGCATGTGTTAACATTATCCACTCAGTGGAAACGGAAAAAACATACACAAACAAACCTGGACTCTCTCTGTAACGCTGCTCTTAAACAACACCTAACAGCACCATGGAGAAGTAGGTGATATTTTGTTGATCTGACTCCAAGGGCCAAGTTGGATGTCAAGTTTGCAACGGCAGCACCAACAGCTGCCCAGTCTAATTACTGTATGTAAATGACAACAGCACTGCCGTAGCCAGCCTCTCTGGTGCCGAATAATTAATTTCATATCTCCAGATCAAAAATGACTGTCCTGAGGTAATTGTATGCTCGTGCTGAATACAAAGGTAGCTCCACCCTCTGCAGGGGTTGCATTCAATTTGCTCACAGCAAGAAACTTATCATTGTCAAAAGAGCAAGCTCAGATTAGAAATACTCACACGCGGGCATGCTCAGTTGCAAGCGCAATTTACATACGCCTCATTTGCCAAGAGAAAAAGAACAAAGCTGAAAAGTGAATGTTTATTCAGTTATAAGAATGAAAACAGAGAGAACCACTATAACCCAATTTATGACCATTTGCATAACAATATCGTTCATATATGGACAGGTGACTGATTAAAGTAAACACCTGAACTGTAGACCCCTACAGAGAGGGGATCAGGTGGCTCTGTTATGCTGTGAGGGGCATAATGATGGCACTGTGTGGGATCACTTGCCCTCTTAGAGGGAACTATGGCAGTTCGAAGTGATTACCTTGGCGCTGTAGTGAAACATTTCAATCCAGATGGGAATGATCTCTTAAGGATGAAAATGATATGATCTGTAGGTCACAAGGGATCACCTATAAGAAACATCGAACTGAGATGTCCGACAGCACTCTCCACTGCCATCATCACCTAAATAAAAGCCAAATCCACACAGGAAGCGACAAGCAGCAACAGGCTGCCCAGGAGCCACAAAAAGTCAGTGACATACAGCGACTTCAGGTGACGGCAGGAGATATAACTTGTGGTGACACAAGGCGGGCAGGTCCTGAGCTTCTCAACCAGCAATTAAAAATAAAAATGAAGAAAACCACTGATTAGTAACTATGTAACTTAGGCAACCAGACCCTACAATATCTGCTAGTAACTGACAATCAGCTACAAAGTGATGGGCAATGAGTGTGGGTGCTTCTTAAGGGAATATCTTTGGAGAACCTGATAAAACAACACCTTACTAGTGGTCTTACTTATTTTAATAAAGATTACTAAACTTAGATATAGAATAATAGAATGTATGATATGTCAACTGTATAAATATTTATTGTCAGGTATTAGTTAACTGAAGTTTGGATTATACATTAGAAAAAGAAAGGTTAGCCCCAAAACACAACTGAAAGAGGAAGAGGTGTAAAGATGATAACAACAATTAGAACTGTGTGAAGTCTTCACCAACTATACAAGGTTTTAATAGATAAATGCACACAGGGAGAAAAATGGAAGGCAGATTTTAAATATTTCCACTTATGAGCGTTTTGGCAGCAGTGAAAGTGCTTTAAATCTAACTGTGCCTCCCTTTTCAAGCAATACCAGTCTAAATGCATTCAATTGTGTTTTTATTGCCGGAGATTTCACTTTGTCTTCTCTTTTCAAGATATTCAAAAGATAAATTACATATGGTGCTTTAGACTCCACTCATACTCTTGTTCTTAAAAGCTGCTATATACTTTTTGTCGCAGTGGTAATTACCCTTTTTTTCCCACAGGAACATGCCATTTCATTTTATAGTGAACGCTAAAGGCTGGCTTTTTATGCCGGGCGTAATAGTGTTATGAAATGTTGATAAATCACATTGGAGATGCAACATTGATTTAGGATGGATGTTGATAGAAGGCGTGAAAAAGGTCACCGCAAAAGAGAAAAGAGACAACCCCGTGTACGCAGCGTGTTCTTGAGAAAAGCGTGTGTGAAAATTGTCGCAGTTGGAGGGAGAGTCCCAGAGTGAGGGCAGTGAGTGATGATGCTCTTCTCTGACATGTTAACTTCTGTTCCAGGAAGTTACTAACCACATTTTGTGCTTCATGTGATCAGCCCTAGCCTTTCCTTCCTGGAGATGACAGCGTATTCGTATTTTTATGTTTATTTTTTTCCAGTTGCGTGTTTAATATTTTTTCTGATGCTTTAAACAAGTGAAGAGGTTGGAGAGTTTTTATTCTCAAGGATGCTGTGACAGGATACATCCCTGGCTGATGAATTCACACCAGCTCTTGAGATGATAAAACTGTTGACCTTGTACCTTCTCTCCAATCACCAGGCCACCCTGCTGCCTGACACTTTGAGAATCACTCTGAAAACCTTGTGTACCCAGCTGCGTAGCCACCTGTGTAACCTTATAGACACTAACTGGTCATGGCAAAGCTGTCATGTCCTATGTAATCTTTTGCCTCTCATTCGTTATCTTCTTAGTGGGATGCCTTTTTTAACAGTGAGCCACTTAAAGGCCACGCTTTATAGTGTCAGAGCATCTGAGAATATGCTTTGCAGGGTGGCTAAACCTTCGATGCGGTTTCAAATGCACATTTTTTAACACAGGATTATTGGAAAAACATCAGCAAGTGCTCATAATACATTTATTCTTCTATTATAACGTATAGCGATAATGGGAAATTCTTCTCTAAGGCCCTGCAGATCTAGTTCAGGTTCAAATGATTAATTGCTCTGAGCTTAACAGTTTAAATGCAGTTCTACTGTGTTACATTGTGGGTTTTATTTTTGTGCTTTTGACTATTGTTCTTACTTGCGGTAATAACATTGTGTCTCCTAATTCCAAGGGAGTCCCACAAGAGCTCCCACTCAGTATTAGAACTTCTCTTTTCCCAGCGCTGGAAATAAAATTAAAGTTTTAAACAAACCCAGAGATTAACCTAACTTGTGTGGACAAGGAAACAAAGGCAAGCAGAAAAATGTATACACATATTTATTATTGTATTTAACGTGGTAGATAATAGCCAGACTTAACAAGCTAACTCTTAGCTCCTTGCCAGTTCTCACATCTTACTTTTCATAACCCACACAAATTATGGGCATGCTCTACTAATCTGGAATTGTCCTTTAAATTTTAAGCATGATCCCAAGCCTGCAATTATCACTTGTGCTTTACTGGCTTAAAGGGTGACTCAGCTAATCAAAACTGTGGCCTGCCTCTTCCCGTCCTGTAATCCTGTATTCTCGGCCATACATCACAGCTCTACAGCTCAGTTGAGCTCCAGTCCTGGTATAAAGGTCAGTAGCTCCAGGCTGTCCATCTGTCTGCTGCATCTCTCTCTTTTTCTCTGCTTCTTGAATGCCTAAATAAGAAAGGTTAGTAGACTCGGCTGCTCTTGCTTGAAAGGTCATGTGGGGGAGCAGACAGGAAGCACCCAGGATACTCTTATATTCGTATCAGTGTTATTTGTCCAGTCATTTGCTTGGGCAAGAAGCGGCTGAATTGGCCCGTGCATTTTTCTATAATGCCTTTCATGTTTAGGCACTAAAAGTAAAGTGGGAGCTGTGTGGGGGCTATAGCATTAGTTCCTCCTGTCACTGAAGTTACAGCAGCTTCGTGTGTGCATGCAGGGTTCTTTTGATGCTGCAGAATGAATTAAGAGCCAATCAGAGCCCACCTTTATGGTAATTTGTGATGGATAAGAATCTACAGCTAAAGTGTCTGAAACTTTAGCACAGTATAGTAAATGATCTAATTCGAGCTAAATAAAGCAGAGCTAATTTCATAATGTCATTACTTTATAATGTCATGTAGATGAGAGGATTGTTGACCTGTCTTAGCCTTAGCATGTCAGTCAAGGTGGAGGGCAATTAAAATGACCCCATTCGCCGTGACAGATAGAGCACAATTGAGCAACAGAAAAGAGGTAGGATCAAGATAAACTTTAAAGACTAGGGAGCAGCAGGAGACAGAGAGAATATGAAAATGAGAGACAAAGCAAGTGGAAATGCCACCCTTCAGGGATCAACTAGAGGAAAAAACGTGACAGAGAGGGTGGAGGGAATTGAGTGGAATGGATGTGAACTGGAAAAGACAGAGCAAGAAACTGAAAGTAGGAGAAAGAGTGGAGTTGAAGTGAGGAAAGGGCCTAAATTTAGACATGGAAATCAGGAGAGAACAGCTGCCTCCTTCCCTCAGGAGATACATTTAAATCAGGTCTGGCTGGCCAGAGGGGAGAATGGAAGAACCTACTCCACTGGCCAATTAGGCGCAAAGAACACTACGCTGTTCTAATATAACCATCATTGTGGCCCCTTTGGCCCTTTCAGTCCCAATGGAAGTGTAGCACCAGACACTGACGCAAAGCATAGACAGAGGGATCCCCGGACTATTGTAGATCTGTGTAGGAGAGGAAAGGAAAGAAGAGGAGAGATGAAATGTAAAAGCTAATAGTTTAGTGTGTCTAGCCAAAGTAAACCTATGGCATAAATATCTTTACATCGGCCTGATAGACCAGTGTGCCTCTGCTACCAGTCAGTCACTGACCAAATAGCTTTACACATATCTAATTCTGAAAAGGAACTGCAAACCAACTTATGGTGAAAATGTTATGGTATGTGGCAGGCTTTACGTCATTCCATGTTGACCTGCAGCAGGCTGACGTTTCCCTCTCACACAATGCTGCACTTTGTAGCAGAAAACTACAGCTCTTATTTTGTTTCGTATCAATACGCTATGCAAACACCCATATCAGTTTAAACTGCATACAGATTTGAATAAAGCTACATTCAAAACAAAATAAAATGAGGTGTGTTACACAACATATCTACAACATAGTGCTAACACAATGCCGAGTAATTAGCCAGGGTATCCATCTGTTTCCTTGTTGAAGTAGCTGTTGTTAAAAAATAGTTTTATCAAATTCCAACAGGATCAGCTCAGTCAGTACGAGGCAAAGCTGCAAACTAGCATTTTAAAGGTGTGATAAGAGAGCGATGTGGGCATTCAAATGTATTAGATGAAGAGTCACACTGGATCATGGGGTGTTATATTTTGAGATGTGATTGAGCGGGCGTAAGTTAGCCATGTGCACTGGTGTAAACGTTTTTAAATGTGTGATTTTACAAACGGATAAATGTTTGAATTTAAAGAAAACAAGTGATTTTCACATATCGATCAGATTCCGCTGGTAAGACTTAAAAATTTGGAGCCCAAAACCAGTGAAGAAAGTTTGATCTTTTTGAATCGTAGTCAAAATGTATTAGAATCATAGCACAGTGACTATGTATCTTTTTACACACACACACACACATATATATTTATATATACATATATATATAGTTGATCATTTTCTGATATTACAATCTGATGCTGTGATACTTTTGCATTTGGTTACTCCGTAAGTCTTTAGTGAAAATCTGAATGAGCGAGCCACATTTTGGAAACGCTCATTTTCCCCCAAGACATACGTGGCATTTTGCCATACTCATTAAATCACTCAATTCTTCCTTGTTTGTCATAAGCAGATAATTTGGAAAACAAACTCGTCTATTATATTTTAAGATATAAGTGAAGAGTTGGCAACACAACAAGCAAGCGGCTCCCCAGACACATCTGCTGCGGTAATGAACTAAAATTATATTTTGCAAAATCTCACTCACAAAACATCATTGGTACCATCGGGTATGGCGGTTAACCATTAACTTCTCTTTGTGGCCACCACAAAGGAAACAAAATGTATCACACTGGGCCGCATGTCGCTCCACTGCGTGAGCGAAAAAAATGAGAAAAAGTAAGTGATTTAAAGAGAAGGAGTAATAAAGAGAGTGAGGGCAGGCGCAGCAGAACGGTAAATCGCTGGCAGATCATGCCTCATGCAAAACTTTCATGAATAAAACATATTCCTAGCCTCCCATAGCTCACATCCATTTTTCCTTCGTTTCCCTCCTCTTCCCGCTCTATCTCTCACACGCATGATTAACCTCGGGAGGCCTTAATCAACACTGGAAATGACCCGTGCTCCATGACTTACCTGTCGCTTCCTCTCTTTCTCTCCTTCACCTCACCTTCTCCTGTCTCCGCACATCCTTCGGCGTGGGTTTCCCCTGCCTCGTCTGCTCGCCCAGAAGACAAAACACCGTCTGCGGGTTTGTTTATGCTACCTGTGCAATAATTAACTTGTGTAAGAAAACTCAATTAGCAGCGTTCAGTGGATATCGTGGCGTTTAAAATCTCACAAATTTGAAATATTTTTTTCGCCTTATATATGTTTTTCTTTTCTTCTGTGTTTCCTAATCCTTGCCTGGGGAGGAATGGCGGTTTAAGACGTGAGAGTTAGCTGGGGATGAATAATCTTTCTTACCTAAGCCTTCATTCACACAGTCTTTAAAATCTGTCCTCCGGGGATGGGGACAGGGATAGATTTATGGTTATTATTATTTACTTGCTTACTTGCTCCCTCAGCCTTCACACTAAAGCGTACCCAAACACGCATGTAGACCCACACGAGCAACAGTGTGAGCTGTCCAGAGTTCTGAAAACTGGCAGGCGGCTATTGATGAACTGGCTCCAGAAGTGACCTGTCCGTGGTCCTGAAAACTCCCTCTATTCAGCTTAGAAGTCACCCAGAATGATATCACTCAGTTGAGCTCTGCGATTCTCTCTTTGGATGCAGGCTTAACACAAATTAACATCCACAGAGAACAGTTTTTAATTGGTCTTCCCTGTGTAGCTAAGGTTTCAGGGTTGGTACCGCGGGCTAAATGCCTCCTGTGTGTTCAATGTTAGAGTCCAATTTAGCACACAGTAGTGACTGGCCAGTCTGCCTGAACATTTGCTTTGTAATTAGGCTGTTAAGCTTCTTCTTCTTTTTTTCAAACACACAAGACATTTTTGTTCTTCCCTTTTCTTCCCTAGTGAAGAGCTGATTTACTCCTCCAGTGATATTAAAGTATTTTACTTATTTTTACAAGCATCCTTATCAAACAGCTGGATAAAAATCGAATTCTCCAGTTTACCTGCAGAGCTTCTTATTTTATATCGCTGTCCTTGTGCTGAATTGAAATTCATCAAGAGAATTTAATTACCAAAGCACCCGTACAAGTTGAGCAATCGCAAATGTGCCATCTGTCTGACTCTGTCTGCCCCAGCAGCTTTCTCTGTCCCCCACCTGATGCATCCACATCTCCTCTTACACGTTTCTCGTTTGTGTCGTTTTGCAGGGATAAGCGGACAGTATCCTCTGGTTCAGAACGTGACTGTGACAGAGGGTGGGATAGCGAACCTGACCTGCCGTGTGGAGTTTAATGACAACACCTCCCTCCAGTGGTCAAACCCAGCACAGCAGACCCTCTTTTTTGGGGACAAGAAGGGTGAGTTGGAGATGAAGCAGACAACAGCCACCACATGACAGATCTGGTCTTTAAAAGTATATGTTGGGTTTGCAGAGGAATGCATAAAACGGGATTGAATCCTTTTTTTTTTTTTTGTTGGTTGGAGATTGACCTAAAAAAACCAAAAAATCGTACTTTTTCTGTGTGTCTGTCTCTGCTGTGTCTCAGCATCTGTCCCACATTTCTCGAGTTTGTGTTTTCATGTCTGTGCAGCACGTTTTTTCATAGTAAGGAGAAACAGATACACTTGTGTCCCAGCTGCTTCTCATGCTGTTTTTTGCAAAGCTTCCCTCTGTGGATGTATAGTATGCCGTTGTTATTACTCTTTTACTTTGTTACTGTTCATCCTTACACACATAGATAGACACACATCGCTACAAAGAAGCCGTCAGTGGTGAGAGTAGATGTGACCAGCTCTATTTTGAACAGTATAACCAGTGCTGATTACCACCTGCCATTTGCAGTTTAAGGGCTTTAGCTTCTCTGTCAGTTTGTTTGCAGTTGGTTTTGCTTCACTGTAACGGTTGTCTGTGGTGAATGATTGGAAAGTATAACTGAATAAGGTAAGTGGGGGTGTAAAAACAGGCTAGTGCATTTTTCATCCATCTTATCTGGCATTTCAAGCACAAGCATGATCAGTGCAAACCTTCGATCAGATTAACCACCGCCAATAAAAAAATGATGTGGTGGATCAAATCCATTTTTATTTTCTATAACCCCTCGATCTAAATTTAAAACGGTGCTTAAAAGGTTTAAATTGATGTTCTGGTCAAGTTGGAAGATCATCCCACACGTTCTGTTGGTGCTTAGCTCGTACCAGCATTAGCGTCTGCAGCACACAGTATATTAGGAGTGATGCAATATTGTTGGCTTGTGTATAAGTGAGAGCAATAAAGTTGTTGCTGATATTCAAAGACTCATTTTCACATTTTGTGGTATAGCATTCATCAGCAGAGCATACCTTGCTGGAGTATCCAGTTAGCTATTTAGTGGTACATTTTTCCCCAGGTATTACAATGGGTGCTCGGACCCAAATGACTGTCGTATAACGCAGAAGCGAACAAAAACACTTTGAAGCTACAGTGAAATTTCATAGCACATAAAAGCGTCAGCAATGAAAGCCACATCTTTGTGAGAAGTGCCTAAAGAGTGACAAGCAAAAAGTACAGACTTCACTTAAAGTGCATGGGCGAGGGGCGTGTTTAAATCCAGTTTAATGATTTAAAAATGTTGAATAGGAGAGATTTCACACTTTTTTTTATAATAAGAGGTGTTTATACCCTCTTAATCAAACTCATGCTTCAAATGTATGGGTTTGTAAAAATTTTGCAACTGTGAGGATATGCTGCAGCGTACAAACAGAGGAGAGAATGTTTAGCGTTTTGTTATATAGGACTTTAACAATCTCATCAACACATCCCACTTTCAGGGAGAAAACAGCCTGGGAGTGATGTGTCTGCAGAGAAGAATCGAAGCTCTGTATAAATAACAGTTTATATACCAGAGAGCTGCATATTTCCCACACAGACATTTCTCCATTAAACAAATGCAAGCCCTTGTTATTGTTCACACATTCACCGACGCACGCAAACACAATATCCTGCGTGAATACACAAACTCTAGGTGTGGCAGGAAACTGCCATTGTTTTAATGGCTAATAAGTACAGAGGGTTTATTCCTGACCTTTTACACCATCTTCAGTAGTGTCCCCATAAAGAGGATTCATGGGCCTTATTTAGTTGGTTCATGCCTGCTGGAGTGATTGTGCCCTGCGCATCTCTCAGCTGTATTATTTGAGTGTCATAGAGTATGAATCACACTCTCTTGTAAGTGTCTGGATTAAGCACATATGGGATTTACACAGTCTTTTTCCATTATCCCGCTGCCCACTGGGCTTCCTTGTCCGTTTGGGTGTTCATGCACTGTACGCGTGTGTGTTTTCTGTGTTGTTGTTTGTATGTATTTTTGCATAGGGTAACTGAATGCATGCATGGGGCAAAGCATTTCAATTTTCCGTCATTCACGTTTTCACTTACCTGCCTTTTTTCAGAAAGCGCAGCGGTAAAAAGCTGCATTGAACATCAAATTCAACAGGTGATGTTCTTCGCAGGTTATTCCATATCACACCAGGGGTCGGGCTTGGGGGTCTATTTCATGGCATTTCCAATGCAAGGCTCTAAGATTGGAAATGAAAAACCAGCCAAGGACTTTCTTATTATCAGAAAAGCAGGGGGATACTACTAAGGCTCCAGAGCTGTGTTGCTGTTTTGGTTTGGGTCTGTATTTGTGTATGTGTGTGTATGTGTGCTTTGGGAGTTGTCTTGCTGAACGTGGCAAATTCAGATGCACATGCTGATGGGAGCACAGAGATGGTGAGTGTTTCCAAAGTGCCACTGGCAGTGTGTGAAAGGAAAGATGTCTCAGCTGCAAACGCCTTTGAGCACAGTAGGTTTCAGATTAATTTTCCTTGCTGCCTGTTGGGAAGAAGAAGATGGGGATTAGGGCAAGCACACAGTTGCTCAAAAATACAACCCCAACTCTGCAACTTTTTGCATACTTTGCTATGTCACAGTGGTTGAAAAAACTATTTTTCCCTCCGTCTCTTAATGTACAAGATATTTTCCATGCAGCATCTACCTTGTTTGAACCTGCAGGTTTACTCCGTGTAAACGCAATTCTTCTTTAAATGTTAAAGGTCTATTTCAAAGTCAGCTACCGTAAATATCATTGTGATGAATTGTGGTTTTCTCTCCACTCTCCACCGAAGGAATCATTTCAGATTTCCGTATTGATGCGCGTCTGCGCAGCAGGCTGGTGACTTTGCACCTCACCTGCATGACCACATGTCGAATCACAAAAAAACGTCACTTGCATCCGGGGTTAAACCCAGCCACAGAGCATTAGCATAAACATATTGCTTTTGGAAAGACAAATGCAGCAACTGACTCCATCGTAGTCTTTTGAGTGGTGCCGGTTTCTCGGCTGTTGTTGTTTAATGTCAGCGCTGAGATTCACCTCTAAGACATTTAGTCAGATGAAAGAGACTCCTCTTGTCTCCCATCCTCTCAAAGGTGCTGGCTGTGAAGAGTTGTTTGAATTTCAAATAAGTCATTGTCCCGAATGTAGCCAATTTTGTCCTTTCCATCACTTACCACTAAGGGACTTAAGCTGTGCTTTGACAGTGAGAGAGATGAGCGCTGGGCAAGAGGGATTCTCTCTTTTATAAGATTCAAAAGAGGCTAATATCTCCTTACAAATTGCTCTTTTGGTTGACTTGATAATAGCTTTATTTCCTGGATGGAGAAATTCTGCAATGGCCCATAATTACAAAATATTCGTTATTCCCATACTAGGAAGAGCCTATGTATAATTACTTTCCAGGCTAAATTTGCAAGCCTATTTAGTGGACTCATCATGTGTGAGCGCTCGCTATGGTATGACATTTAAATCACTTACTCAACATGGTTGCTGTAATTTGCTAACCCTTTTACATACCATTTCTTTCTTTCTTTTTTGAACACCCACATGTGGGTTTTCATTTTCAACCTACTTCCTTGATTCTTTTCCCTTCTCTTTAATTATCTGTCCACCCCTACCTTCCCGACTATGGCAGGATCATGGTTTACCTGTCTTTACATGCATCATAAAGCGTTTCCCTGCAGCACAAACTTGGCAGAGCTGAATACATTATAGTTCTGTTCAAAATTATACTAAAGCGGCAGGCCTTTGTACTGGGAGCTCTGTGGCTAGAAAAGATTCTGCACATATTTCTCCAGTAATGTAATTAGTGGTCTGATATTTGGGTTTAGGTCATGTTGTCTTTGGACAACCTCCAGGAAAAAATAGTGACATGCCTTGCTGTGTGGTGGTGTAGTATTTCTTCAGGGTCAGAAATAGTACGCTTTATTCTGGAACTGACATCATTTATATTTGCTCGTTTAGTTCCTGAAATAGTTTCCCAGCTAGATAAGCGTGCACAAGTACAGGGAAACTATCGTGTTGCACTATGAGAAGATTTTTATTTTAATTTTTTTGCCATTTTCACCTTCACTGAGTAGATGTGGCAGAGGCAGGAAATGTGAGGAAAGCGAGCAGATTGACATGCAGTAAAGGTCTGAGTTCAGCGTGAATCAAACCAGGGACTCTTAAAGATCCTTAAAGATATTTGCACCCATGTGGCATTCACTCTGAACACTCAGCCATTGAGTTGGTCTGTTTACAGTAGAAAAAGATAAAAATGGATTTTACAATAATAGTTCTCAGAAAAAAGATCTAAAAGAAACATCTTTTAGATAAAAATACCATTGAATGCCGTTCTTTTCATGTAAATGCTACAGATTCAGCAAATCCTCATGAGTGCTGTTCTGTATATGTATTTGTTATGAATATATAGGCACTGAAATTAGTTTGACATCTTTCCAGCTAAATGCTTTATTAATGCTTAGATTTTGAGAGATTAATGCAAATTTTAAAGCATTTTTCATGCTCTTCAATTACTCTGGTCTTGCCTCATTCTGCTTAAAAGGCAAACTGACCATTAAGAGGTCACGCTGTCTTTGTAACTTCTAACGCAGTGTGAACTCGGGGAGCTACCTGAGTCCCGCGCATGTGCGCTGGCATATTAGAAGAACAGTCAAATTAAAAACTGCATTCTAAAAATGGGCAAATTTTTCAGATCTGTTTGCCACAGAGGTTATTTTTTAGCATTTTTTTATGTAACTATGAGCAACAGTTTGCTAATGGTTCTTGAAAAATGACCCAGTGCTGAGTGCACCTGTGGTGGACAACTCTGTCTATGCTGCGCTATTTGCAGATTGATTGAATCTGTTTAAACATTAAGATTAGTGTTATGGGTGAACAGCTAAGGGCCAACTGCTCATTTTTAGGCCCCCAAACTGCTGAATATGAAACTATTCAGGTCCTAAGATATCAAATATTCAGCTGTCTGAATCAATTTGCTGGCTGTTTGTGGTTGTGTGAGCGTGTGTATCTGTGCTTGTAAGCCCATATATACGTGTGTGCATGTGGAATGTCAAGCCTTCCACCTCCCCGGTATGCAACCATGAAAGCTTTGATGCATTCAGAGTATCTGTGCCTGAGCAATTTAGGGGGATAGGCTTTTAAAAGTTTTCCAAAGTAAATAACAAAATAAGAAATGCCTGACAGACTTTTTATTAAACAGATAGCAGAACTTTCTCTCAAAAGTTAATCTTAGCTAGAAAGTTTAACTTTTGAGACAGCTGTCTTTTTTCCCCCTGGTAGAGTACCTCTATGAAACATCCTTTCATATCGGGCTGAAGATTGGTACGGTGTTCTCTCTGATAGAAAAAAAACTTGACTGTAAATCTCCAAAGATCCCTAACAAGTCCCCTTTCTCCAAGACAAGGACCATAAAACATAAGAGGAAGAAAAAGAAGGAAAAGGAGATGGAATGTAGGCCTTGGTGGGATAAAGGAGACGAATTAAGGAGGCATTTTATGAGAGCTTTCAGATGCAGTTATCACCTGTGAAAGAAACAGGCAAACTTTTTCTCTGACCTTGAGCATTCTGCGTCTTCTCTCTTTGTCATTTCACTTTGCGCATGTCTGTGTTTGAATGTAACATTCAGCGTTTGATTTGAAAAAAAGGGGGGAAAAACCCTGCTTTTGTTTGCTGTGCACTTAGACGTGCATGCAGGTATTGTAATTAAAAGTTCTGTATAGTTGTCACTGTGGATTGGAGAAACTGGTGTCAGACAAATGTCATTTCTGCTCGTTCTGATGTAAAACAGGCTGAGGTGAGAAAGACAGTGCACTGTCAAATGAGGCAACAGATCCAGTTATTACTGTCTTTATTAGTAGAGCCACTTATCATTCACAGTGTGTAGAGAAGGATACTGGAGGCAAATGGGAATAATTACCTCACACTTATAGTGTCAGGCTTATTCTTTCTGTCTTTAAGGAGAAAGTTCTGGAGTGCAGAATTGGGAATAGGAAATAATTTCTCTCTCTCTCGTTTCTTTTTTAGAAAAAGAAATCCATTTTTTAAACTGCAGCCTAAAATTAAGAGTTGTTTGCAGGGAACCTTTAACACTATAAAAACAAGGATACAACACTGCAGACCTTTTCCACTTTCTTTTAAATGCTTTGCAAAGTCATTTTGAAGGATAGCTGTAAAAATATGTAGCACCTTATAGACACCCCGCTCTCGAGCTGCTGGGGAAAATGTATTCCTCTGCAAAATACAGTAGAGTTTATGGGCAAGAGCTGTCTCCTCGCTGACCCGCTTCTCACAAGGACTTAATGAAGTAGGGCTGGCGAGGGTGTCCCACTGAACTCGACATGGCAGGTAGAGACTGATGAAAGAAAATCATTTCTGTCACAGGAAAAATCTCCACAAGCCAATTACTCTATAGAGTATGGCACATTTTACATTTTAAAAAGCCAGTATTCCACCGAAAGCTATAACGGGTAATGGAGGCTGAGGAATGCCTGAGATAGAGAATATACATTAAGCAATTCAATAGGCATTGCATTCTCTTTGCTTTTCCCTATCAGTCCCTCACACACACACATTCGCACAGACAAATTCAAGTCCCCAGATGGGTTGTTGACAAGGAAAAGAGAACAGTCACATCCAGACACAGGCGGCTGAATGTATATTCTGAAATTTGCACTTTTCTCATTATAAAACTGTGTCACTTGAATGAACAAACACCTGCCAAGGTTCCATACTAATACATACTGTCCCTGGATAGATGAAGGGACAGGGAGGTAGAAGGAAGGAGGGGGTCAGTGGAAAGAGGGAAAGAAAAGGGCAGAAGAGAGGCGAAGAAAAAATATAAGGAAGCAGTAAAATGTGCAAACATGACAGGTTAAAAGTGAGTAGTTTGAAAGTCCTGGCTATTATATGGACTCTGTATGTCCATACAATAAACACGTGTCTAGTGTAAAACAAAAAAAAATGTAATTACCATCCATTCACATACACGTTTCCTTTCCTGCCATTTTTAATGGTTCCGCAAAGCAACACAGGAAAACTGCTACAGTATGTATGCAGTCTAATTTGATATGTGCTGGACTCCAGTTGCACACACACTGTGCATGTCACTATATATAAACAATTTGCTGGCATGCTGTGGTCATCTACTGTGATATTTGCAATTTTAGTGAGGCTCACCTAACATATTGATGGAGCACAAAGCCATCAGCTGTGTGTGGTAACAAACTTACTGTAGGGTTACCCTGGTGGAGCTGGACAGAGCTTTGAATACTCAAGCCTTCTGTTCTCTGTGGGAACAAAGGAAAAGTGATTAAATAGATACCTTTTAGTTTCACTGTGGTATCACATTTTTAAAGGTGAATGCTGACTATAATGCAGGTTTGGGTAAGACACTGGTCGGACTGTGCCATAGTCAGATTTGGATACTTAACATGTATAGTGCCATTGCTATTATCTGTGTTCTTAACTAATTATTAAAGTCAGTTTCATAGCAAAACCAGGAGGTGAAAAATGTCCATGACAGGCAGATCATACCTTATGTTTTGAGCTTTAATGGTGAAATGTAAAGATAATGTCAATAAGTGCAATAAAGGCTTCCCAACACATGTTAACAGATTAGAGCCTAAGAGGAAGAGGCGTAAACACCGCTGCTCCACCTGTTTATATTAAAATGTTGACCA
Organism: Maylandia zebra; assembly: GCF_041146795.1. Classification (NCBI taxonomy): domain Eukaryota; kingdom Metazoa; phylum Chordata; class Actinopteri; order Cichliformes; family Cichlidae; genus Maylandia; species Maylandia zebra. The sequence continues at coordinate 15,985,954 of NC_135176.1, read as the reverse complement.
AAGGTGGTAGATGTCTGTGTGAACTACTGAAGATGCACTATTTTAATTGAATCTTTTATTAAGGATCAAAAATTAAAATTGCACAGAACAAACAGAGCATGTGTGCCTCCATACACAGTTTCCCACCCATAATAAAAATGAATAAAGCATCTTGCACCTTCTGTCTGTGCAAGCTTTGCTTTGTCTTAGCTTTCCATTTCTGCACTCTGCGCTTTTCTTCTCAGAGTCTTGGAGCTTTGGTGTTACGGCCGTTTACTGTTATCTGACGTCACGGCTGCATTCATGGGAACCTCAGCATGGATGCTGTTCTCAGCCTGAGGCCATCAGCGGTTGTAATTGGATGTAGAGAGAATCACAAACTTGGGCTCAGTGATCAAAAAAAAAAATGTGGTTGTATTCCGTCAGTAGTTATTGTGGAATACAAATCTGCCACTCTTTGATGTTGACAACAACACCGTCCTCCACGAACACATTCAGGGCTGTCGGCACTAATGGTCTATAATGGATGGCATGCAGCTGCAGCACCTTCGCAGACAAATAGCAAAGGATGCATTCCTCTTCTCCACTCTCTCTGTCAATATACAAGCTTTCATGTGAAAGACTAGTGGTCGACTGTTTGTTCTACATGCTGTGGAAAAATGTATGTCCTGTGCACTGCTTTTATGTTGTATAAATCATGTATAATTAGTATATAAAATTTGAACCCTAAAGAAAATCCAAATGTTAAAAAATATAAGCTACATTCATTGGGTGTTTCATCCCTTAATTGTATCCGTCTCCATCTGGCGAGCCAGAAGTTGATGTTGTAATGATGTGGTCACATGAGCTTCTGGCCTCTCCTGCTTACCCTAACCCAGTCAGCGCTCTTCTCCCAGCTCTGCCCTCTGAGAGATCTTGCTCTTGGTCTTCCTAGAGCTAAGTAGCTTCTCCCCTGCCCTGATCAGCTGGGTGGATGGTGCTGATGTCCCAATGGGTTTGCAGTTTCATACACATCTCCTGCTCAGAGATATGTGCCAGATCCAGGAGGACCGTCTCTCCTGGGTAAATGACATATTGCAACCTGACAAAGGTGTGGGCCAAGATGCTTTTGTATCCACAGAGCATGTCTCAATTCCCAAATGTGCAGGTTAGCTGAAGGGAAGGGTGCCTCAAACTACACTGATAGAAACAGTGAAAACATTTCTCCAGAAGCCAGTTTCACTGCCTTTGTCCTTTGATTGTCATTTGCCTTCTGCGACCCCTGTAACTCTAATCCTTCCCAGTTAGGTATTTAGGTAAGCATTTGGACAATAGCACAACATTTTAGTCTTAATTCAGATAGTACTAAAAGTATTAACTCTTTATGAATTAAAGTCGTTGTTATAAACAGCCTTTTCAGGAGGTCATTGGACAAACTAACATCATTTTAAATTATTTTAAATGGTTTGTGTTTAACACTTTGCAACCAGTGAAAACTTGAAGTCCAGAACCCATGGACGTCAACAAATGTTGTTTCCTCAAATTCACTTACAGGCCTTTAATGCTGCCTGCGTGTATTTTTTTTTTCTTCAATAACTGAAAAGCATGCTCTGTTGGGCTGAGATCAGATGACTTGGTCTTTGAGGAATATTCCATTTCTATTCTTTGAGAAACTTTTTGGTTTCTCAAAGGTTTAGGTTATTATGGCTGTGCATGGTAAAGTGTATAATGGATAGTGAAGTTTTGGAGTATTTGGCTGAATCTGAGCAGAGAGTATAGCCCTCTGTAAACCTCCAAATGCATCCTGTTTCATCTGTCAGCAGTCAAAACACTAGTGACACTGTAACACTTCCACTTACAGCCATACATGTTCATGCCATAACATTGCCTTCACCGTGTTTGACAGATGAGGTGATATGCCATCATCCCGCTACAAGTTAATTTTCGTTTCTTCTGTCCTAATCTTTTTAGAACTGTTTTGTTTAGGAAAATTCAAATCTGGCCATTCTGTTCATGTGCGTTACCAGTGATTTTTCTTTTGCTGTAAATCCTCCGCGTGAAAGCATCACTGGATTGTAGACAATGATGTGGCTACCTCAGCCTGAGATCGTTCTTAACTTAGTTAGATCATATGAGTGGGTTTTGGAAACTGTGCAATGATTCATTGTAGCTGTCTTCTGCTGTCTTTCAGGATGTTTAGTGTTGCTGATCAGCCTGCACAATCCTTCTTCTTCTTCTTCTTCTTAAAATGTACCTGATTATTGATCTCTTTGTTTTGGATTTTCAGCCTAATGACAGCCTCTCTCATTTACATAAACATGTGTTTGGACCTCATATTGAGAGTACAAGTAAAAAAAAATAACCTAAGAACAGGCCTGACCATGACAATGACTTGCCAGTTAGATGTCTCTTTTGATTAATTGTTTTTGGGCACTGGTATAAAAGTGGCTTTAATTCTTAAACAGTGAATTTAGTTTTGTTTACAACCTTTTTGTAAACTTTAATTACTTTAAATTAATTTAAACTTTAATTATTTTATTCTTTAAACTTTTGTTAAACTCCCCTTGATTAAATATGAAAATCTTTATGTCACACGTTGATTATTTGATTTACAGTCCATTGTATTGGTGTACAATGCTAAAATTACAAAAATTAATGGAATCATTGTCCAAAAACATATACACCTTACTACATTTCTAGATAAGACAGACTTTATTTGTAACTTGCTGATCAATTGGTCTGATTATGGAAGTGGGACTGAAATCTAAGGGTATTTTTTACTGTTAGCAGTATCCTTAACAGCTATGTTGTGATTTCATGGCTATATATAACAGCTTTCATGTTTCAAAACCCAGCCTGAATCCCCTCCTTCCAGGGGGCTCAGGATGATCCTGCTTTTTGGCATCGAATCTATCCTGATCTTTGCCTGTAACTACTGGAGGAAACTACTGGAGGAACACATGACTGGATTACAAAATCCGGATTATGTATTGAATAATAAGAATCATATAAATTCAGTATTCGAGGAGTATTTAATCGTTTTTCTCCATTCCTTTATCAGGAGGTGATTGACAGGATTTTCCCACTGATTCAATCACGTTTTGTTACAGCTGAGTCACTTTACAATTAATCACATTTATTATAAATGTAATGTCATCACAGCAAGTCAAATCATTCTCATTACTTTGCTTAAGTAAACCAGCAAATCAGAAAAGTCTAGATGCTTTCCAATGAACTCCTCATGCCCCTCATTCTCTCTCAAATCAAATCTTAGAGTGGGATTTCGAAGAGAGGACAGGATGAAAGTAGAGTTGTATCGCGACAGCAAGCGAGCCAGCTACAGTAAATGTATTTCCTGACATTTGCCTGCTCGTACTTCCTTGCCCAAAGCAAATAAGGCAACAGTTGAACTGAAGCATTGTTTAACTTTTACACATTCACAGGTTAGTGGAGCTGCCTGAGTAGACAGAATGAGGTCTTAGGGTGGGTGGAAAGAGAGAAACTGAGAGACTGACAGAAAGATAGATAAACAGAGACAAAGAGCAGTTTTTGTCGGGATTTAATCCATATTTACCTTATTTTATTTGTTGGGACAAAGTCTATGCATTTGTTTGTGTAGTTTGATGACACGCGACAGGAATCCTATCTGTTCAGGAGAGCTTTAACCATCAGCTGAACTGGCAGCGTATTAGACTGAAACTAATTCTGTGGTCTTGCATTAACGGGCATGTGAACTCATACAGACACTCACAGAAACAGCAGTGTACTGTCACTACACTGGAGCCTACAGATATGTCATGTGCTCATATCAACTTGTCATGTCTGCTCAGGCTCTGTACACAACGTGTAGCGATAACCGGTGTTGTGAAGAACGGGAAAGGACAGAACAAATGCAATAATAAATGAGACAGAGCAGCTGTCGTTTAGCCAAACCGATTACAACACTTTCGCCATCGACGGTAGATGTTTAGCCTGGAACCCACAAAGCAAAGCCTTCATGTCTTTGCAGACCAAATGACACAGCATTGCTCACTGACATTTCTCTTTATTTTTCAGCTCTGTGATCACAGCATGCACACATAGAAGCTTCCAAAATAATGCACCTAGAAAGGCTAGAAATGTGCCACTGTCTGACATTTACGAAGGTACAGTTTCCACTACGTATAGATTATTACCTGTGCAACACTGAATGCCTTCTGCTTCACAAAGTTTTAATGAGAATAGAAGATGAGCAAATTTTTCACGAGTACTGTCACGGGAAAAACTACACGTAAATCCCCAAAATTATAATAGTGTACGGTTTGAAAAAAATGTTTTGCAACACATAGATTATTACCATTAGACTTTCCAAAGTTATGAGCAATTATCTGGCCCAGTTCCTCTGTTCTTTGTTACACGTATTCTGAAAATTCCCAGAAGAATTGTTTGGTCCAGGTTCATTTTGGTTCTACATGAAATCTTTTCAATTCAGATTTACAATAACCCCAGTACCGTTGTCTACTGGGCCAGTAGTGTGAGGCAGTACAATTATTTCTTACATCTCATGTTTTCATGCTTGGATGCCCATCAGCAAAAAGAGTAACATATTGATGAACTGTAAAGAGTGCAACTATCCAGCTGTGCAATAAGACGCCAGCTGAACCAGTTAAATACAAAGAGAGCGCCGGCTTCTTTCAAAGAATTTGAAATGAGGCCTGATCTATATCTTAGCCTTATTAAGGTGCCTATTAAAAATATCTAATTATGTATTACTCCATTAATAAATTCAAGTGACTGGGAAATTACATCCATCCATTTTCTTAACCACTTATATGTTTCAGGATAGCAGGGGAGGGCTTGAGCCTATCCCAGCTATCATAGGTCACCAGTCTATCGCAGGGAAATTGCATCCATCTCTAGTAAAATTACGGTACATCTGATGGTCTAGCTGCAGGAATATAACAAGATACAATGTATATTTTTGCCTTACATTTAAAAGATGTTTCACCTAGTATTGCGTAGTATATAAAAATTAATTAAAGTTTGGATTGGAGTTTGAAGAAAGGCTGAAAAGCTTAACGCTTTATGATGTTATAATTGATGTATTAGATACCTTGGGTATCATTTCTCATAATTCTGCCAGCCAGACTAAAGTACTCCTCAAACAGACTGTGTAATAGCTTTTACTTTTCAACCCTGTCTAGAGAGGCAACAAAACCCAGAGTGTTTTTTAAAATGATCATAAGATACAAATACGCTTTCAAAAGCTGACATGAAAGAAAATGTAAACATCTGTACAGAAATAGTCATGCTATCTTTCTGTTCTTTCCTTTAATCCAACCATACTAAGTCACACATGCGCACACACTGTACTTGAACAAGGGGAGTTCTGAGTCACTTTCATGGAGATTAAAAGCAAAGTAGCCTTGGCTGCTCATATTAAATAAGGTTTGTAGAAAGGCATTATACTAGCAAAAGGAAGGCTTGACTAAATCTTCCCGACAGTCAAGGCCACAGAAACAGCAGGAAAGAAATTTCTGCACACTTTATAGTTCACACAGCCTTTTTTTCTAATTGCAAATTAGTGTGTAGTTTTTCGACTGCTATTTCCAAGGTGTCGACGAATTTTATTTAATTTTTTTTATTTTAGCGCATGCTCCCGTCCTATCATAGACGTGAAGTCTAGTTTGAAGAGCCCTCTTGTATCTTTAAACTCGCCATTCAATCACAGCAAATCTATTTCTACTTGCACATCTTGCCAAATTCTCATTAAGCCTCACTCTCTGCCTTTTATTGCAATATTGATCCCCACTGCATTCAGTTATGTCTTTTGGAAGATTACATTTTCATATAAGTAAATGTCTGCAGTGGTTTACAGCAGTGAAGGCTGTGTGGTATAGTTTAATGCGGTGGTTTGCTGATGCATTCATTTTTAAAACTAATGGAAGAAAATCAATTTCATTGGTACTGATAGATGATTTTACAGAGAAGTTCATCTAGGATATGCATTAATTAATACCGAGAGCAGATGTCGAAACTTTAGGGCTTCTGCTGTCGTTTTTTTCAGAACAAAGAAAATGTTTAGAACCAAATAACAGGCAAATATTTTTTCTTGTTTGTTTTTTTTCCACATGAGATGATTCTAGATTGGTTAATCTCTCTCTCTGCGTGCTTTTTAAACTCTCTTTCTCTCTATCTGTGGATGCAGTTTATTCCCTATATGGACATCAACACTGATGCATTATAAGAACCACCGTTCAAATATTACAGCCTTAAACCCTGTACCTGTCACCGCACTGTAGAAGTCCACAAGTTTCTCCCACAGCTGCTAGTTTACAGTTATTTGAACATTTTTCTAACTATCTGCCTCTGGTTATCTGTGTTTCCAGCTCTAAGGGACAACAGAATCGAGCTTGTGCGTGCAACATCATCAGAGTTGACCATCAGCATCAGTGATGTCACGCTGTCTGATGAAGGCATGTACACCTGTTCTCTCTTCACCATGCCTGTCAGAACGGCCAAAGCTTACCTGACTGTTCTGGGTGAGTACAAGATCCAAAGCAAAAGCAAAAACTCCACCTCAAAGGAAAATTTCATAGATGGACGTTATAGCAGCTATAATGTGTGTAAAATCTGTAGTAAAGTGATCTAAGTACATGTTTTTCCTCTCTCTCTCATTTGCCATGGCTAAAAAATAATATATATACTTTTTTTAAACTCTGAACGGTGTTTTAAAAAAAAAAAAAAAACAGCTTCCAAATGCAACACATACCCTTTAGGTTTCCTTTTACCTCAAGCAGAAATTGTCGATTAGTGAGAAAAAGACGAAAGAAAGCAAAAAAGAAATTGCATACCTTACTCAGATGTCTTGAGTGGCTGTATATCCATTTCCGCTCGTGAGGTTGCTGAAGATACAAAATGCTCCAACTTGACTTTCTTTTTCACGGAGTCTCAGGAGCTTTTCAAATCCAGTAATAATCGTTTGGAAATAATTTGCAAATCTGACTCCCCATTTGAAATCTTTATATAAACATATATAATTATTATAATTCACAAAAAGAAAATAGTGAAATTGTCGAGTATAGCAATATCTATGTCATTATTTTGTGAATTTGTTGATTTTAGAAGATTCGGAATTACTAGTAATACAGCATAGCTAGATTTTGCAGCCTTACTGGAGCCTTGATTTTCTTTTTTGAGGCTATCAGCTTATTGGTTTGCTGTGATGCTATGTTGTTAGAAATAGCCTGTTGCTTATGCCTGCAAATGCAGATAAAAAATAGTGTACACTGTTAGTACCTCCCTCCCCTTAGCAGTGTTTGTGTTGTGATCATGGCCTCACACAAACATTGTCTCATTTCTTGCCACTGGGCTTATTATCTTGCCAATTAGTTTTTGCTAATCTTAATAGATGTGCTTGTGCACTCCAGGATCATTAGCTGGCTCTCTGTGTTAACAAGCATTCTGAGAATTAGACATTAAAGGCTACTGCTCAATAAGAATATGGAGAAAATCATTTTGCAGTTTTGAACAATAGTTAATGGTGCAAGCTAGAAAACAGAGAGGGTGATTTAATAAACACACCAAATAGTCTGGGGATGGCCTGGTTTATCTGCCACTGCTTTGGGACCATAAGCACTGGGGACGAATAAAAGAAAACACTGAAAACGATTTTGGAAAAAAAAAACTGTAATACTACAAATATGCAAGCTTCGCATTCAAATGATTTGGTGCTGGAACAAAAATATGTGCTCATCTGTTGCCAGTGTGTAAAGCTGATGAGAATGTCATCAAGGATAGTAGTGTTCAACCTTTTACCTGATGGCACTCTAGATGTTACAGATATTTTGAGATAGAGTTCAGCCTACAGGTAAAATAAATGTCTGTAATAAATTTCATAGCAATCCATCCTATAGTAGTTGAGACATTTCTCTAAAAAATGTGAAACTCCTGAAGGTAAAGTAAAAGTAAGAGCTCAGAATAATCAGGAATTCATCCACCAAGGGCCATCAATACTGGCACATTAATGCCTGGTAATCTTTCTTAAGTCTGAGTCATCAAAGTAGCAGGTTTCCCAACAGACTATTTCTGGAGCTTAACTATGGGATGCATCGTTAGCTGCTAGCATTGCCGCTAATACAGCTAATGCTGATGCATGACTTGATGTGCTTAGTATTCGATCAGTAATTGAAAGTGTATGCAAATGTTATCAGTAGGGCTGGGCCATATTATACCGTTCACGGTAATACCGGTATAATGTTAGGCAACGATAGGAAAATGAAATATCGCGATAGAATGGGAGTAAAACGCGCATGCGCAGTGCCTTTGTTTTCATACGCACATGGCCGATTGTTGAGTGAAACAGATGAACCAGAATTGGTTTGTAAAAATGGTGCAACTTCCGTGATGTGGAACTGGTTTGGTGTTTGTCCGTCAGATACACAACAAAGCACATTTTTTTGCAGAACATGCAAGCGGCCGTCGTTATTGTCATATTTGTCGGACTAAGATGCTCTTAAATCTGGGAGTAATCTGGGTCCTAAACTCCATATGCTTCAGGTCAAACAACACTGCAGCATCACTTAGAGTTAAAAACTGTCTAAATTATTTCATCTTTAATAAAACGATCAGCATTGCTGCTTTACCAGGTGTAACTATAAAGTTTAACTTCCAGGCATCCATGAAAACAAAAGTTATTACATTTAACGGAGTTAGAAGTTAGCAGGAAGCTAGCGGAAGTTAGCTCGCTAGTTTCGCTAGTTACCTAAGCATGATATTGCATGTTCTGACTGAGAGATTTCTGAAAAAAATCAAACGTACAGCTCTGCTATCACTTCCAACATAAATGAAGACAGGAAACTAAACAGCAGTGACGTTTGTAGGGTTACTGAAGTTGGGCTAGCTGGTATATAATGATGTGCTACGTGATTGCTAGCGACACAGCTATGTTAGCATAACATAAACAGTGAAGCTGGAGGACGAACACTAACACTTTTCCACTTATAAAAGTTAACGTGAAGGTTCTTCATGGTTAGAGACAAATGCAATCGCATGGCAGGATGCTGTAAACGGACCAAACTTCAGTCAGGAGAACAACTGAGATAATCCATCCACAATACGAGGTTAGTCATTAATATACTGCAACAACATGGGAATAGAGCAGCAGCCAGAGAATTCAACATTAATGAATCAATGGTACAGAAGTGGAGGAAGCAAGAAGAATGAGTTTAATAAAGTTTGATTTATCTGACTGCTTTGTTTCGCTTAATGTGCCTTATAATCCCGTGCACCTTATGGTCCGAAAAATGCGTACTGCACCTCTTTTTAACTTCAGTGGATATTATACATGGTTATGCTCAGGATATATCAGCCCATTTCTACTGGAAATGCCTTTTGGTTAAACTTTCAGCAAGGAATTTGCATTTGCACTGTTACATTTTTATAAAGCTTTAATGTACATAAAAACCAGCTTCTTGTTTAAGTGAAAATAAATGGAAGGTTGTCTTTTTGCGCTAGTAATGTTGTGGAGTTGTATTTTGTCTCGCATCAATTATATCGTCGGTTATATCGTTATCGCAAATTTTCAAATATATATCGTGATAAATATTTTTGGCCATATCGCCCTGCTCTAGTTATCAGTAAAGGATATTACCTTTAGCTCTAAATACCTTATGATCGACCTTAATTCTCAAACGCTTAAAGGAAATGCATATATATTTATGTGTTGATCAGCATAGTAAGCACTGTAATCACACACCACCACAGAAATTTGTGGAAACAGTGAAATCCAATTTCCCTATTTTCCATGTATCAGAAATTGAGCTCTTTTCTGCGTGTTCAAAACTCAGCTTTATAGAGAGAGGGTGTAAAGCTGTACAGCCTATAGCCACCCAAGGGGAACGTGACTGTACACGATGAACAATGCACTTGATCTGCTTTTATTCAGTCTGGAGGAAAATCCATCAAATACTTTTCTGAGTCAACCCACACGCACTTATTCGCACACCACCGTTCTTAGCTGTTGTGGCACTCTTACTTTAGATACTTCAAAACTAAGCAATTTGCATTAAAAAAAAAAAAAGAGGCGCATTAAAAATCACATGTATAATATTAACACATGCTTATCGCTAAATTGTGCCTCTGCCGAGCAGCGGCTGTTGTTGGGATTACGTATGCAGTTTGCGCCTTCAAACAAATGGGAAACATAAAACAGGAGGACCTTTAAACTGTGGCAATAAACCTTACAGGAGGCGGTGAGACGGACAAGGCAAGAGTCAGTCAATGGCATTGACTGACAGAACTTTCAGTCACTCAGCCAGAGGCAGACTTATTGCTCATTGACAGTGGAAGGGCAGACACCACACATTTAAAACACTCATTATGGGAAAGGCCAGTGATTAACATTTTCTGTAAATAGTAATGGCCTTGTCTGCGGTCACAGCCTTGTCACACACAGACATACAAAGCATACTATTTGTCAGCCTACAGTTTTTCCTTTGATTGATGTGATGATATTTGGGGTTTTATGTTTTCAAGGGAAGTGTAGTAGTGAATAAAAACCACAGGAAAAACTGTGGAATTGTTCTTTGATTGCACATTGATGTGTTTTTATGTATTTTCTAATTCTGTGAGCATCAAAAACAAAATTCCTCTCTGCCTCATTGTATTTGTTTTGCAGCAGAGTCAGTGTTTTATGACCTGGAAAAACCAAAGAAACAAAACTAATGGTGAAAAATTATGTCTCTTATAATTTGGTTTGACCTAGCAGTGAAGCAGGGAATGACCCAGTGGTTAGAAAAAAAAAATCCACCCACCCATGTGCCAGCACGAATCTTCTGTGATGTACCGTCGAGCATGTCGCTGCTTGGTGAATCTCTGTAGTCTGCTCTCTAATCTCCCTGCAGGTGGGAAAGCTAGGGGGGCGGGTGATTTCCAATAAGGCATACTAATATTATTGTTGTATAATGACACCCTGCTGCGCATGAATTAGTTCTGCCATCGCTGTGATCTCCGTTTTCCATCCTTCAGGTGTGCCAGAGAAGCCAGAGATCGATGGCCTGACAAAGCCCGCCATGGAGGGAGACCACATCACTCTGACCTGCATCACCCAGGGCAGCAAGCCCGCCGCTGACCTGCGCTGGTTCAGGAATGAAAAGGAGGTCAAAGGTGTGTAACGTCATACCTGCGTTTACACGTGCATCACATCTATGGGTACTGTGGCTAGAAAACATGCCATCATGCAAGCAATTCTAAAAATGCCAATCAGAGTTGGTGAATAAAAAAAAGCACGTTTGCTTTTGTAGTCACCAAAAACAGGCTGATGATTCATTCGCTTTTGTTCAAAGATTCTGTTATTTTAAAACATGATCAACTTATTTTATAAAATCTAAAATTTAGGCTGTTCTCTGTAAATTAAAGTAAAACAAAATGTTACTTTTTTATAAATGAAACTATTTTGTTACTTTCTTTGTATTCCGTACCTATTAGCTGTGCTCTAATAGCATCACTTTCTGTAATTGGTATCTGCTGATTTACTGATATTTTAATACTCCCCAGTTAGCCCCACAGTGATCTCTTTGGAAAGCCGTCTCGCTGTGTTGTCAGATACAAAAAATATTGGCTATCACATTTCACAATGGCTCGTGATTGTGCTTTGTGATAAACAAACGGAGCAGAAATGTGGCAGAAAGTACTCATTTGTATTTCACAATGGATTTAAAATTGGTATTTTCTTTTTCATAAAACTATTGCCATAAAACTGCCGCTTTGGATGTCTCTACAGTGTATTCTTGTTCCGAACAAGTTGTTTCTAATAGAGCAGATTCAGCATGTGTCCTCTGGCCTGAGACCAATACATTAACCTCCCTTGTTATTAGAGGGCTGTTCTAAATCTCACTGACTGGACTACATACCTCATTTCCACCCTGCTCCCGCTCTGTTCTACTTGATGAACCGTCCGCTTTGTAATTGAACGAGACAGCGAGAGTGGGAGAGAGAAGGAAGGAGGGGAGAGGAGAGAGAAAACTGATAAAAGAGATTTGGACATGAAATGATGAAATAAAGTTTTTCAGGGAGAGGAGGAACAGATGCAGTTGTGTATCAAATAAAGTATATAACCCAGTTGGACAGACTGTCACAGATCATCACAGCTGAAGAACTCTTACAAAGGTTTCTCTGTTGATTCAGAAGGCAGATTAAAGTCAGATATCAAAATGCAAATTGCCTTTTTTCTAATTTAAATGACTGCTGAATTGGATTGAAAATCACACATTGACTTTTTAACTGCCAGAAAACAATGCAAATTTCTAGGAAGACGCTGTCAAAATCTTTGTATAACCCAACAGATCACTGAAACCTAATAAGAATAACAAGCAGGCAGGTGTTACACATTCTGAATACCCAATTAAATGTAGCAGAATAGGCTTTATGAGAAGGATTTGGGATGCGCGAGACAGAAACTCCCCAACATTAATTTCCCTCCTAATACAAAGGATTAATAAAGCACATAAAATGTTTTTTTGCCAATGCAAAGATAATTTTTTGTCTTATTAACTCGGCATTTTAATACTTTTATTTCGGCTGTCGCAGACTAAATTAGTTATGTCTGTCATGTCTCTGGCACATATTTCTTCTTGTAACTAAATGGGATGTTTTTTCTTTATGTGTGTTTTTTAAAATTACTTTATCAATAGATGCTTCTGCTTCTGCTGAGACACCTTATAAATCACCTGGTAAAGTGCAGAGCATGCTAACTTCTTTAATTATTATAATATTTAACATAAACATTTAAAGTAAAATCACATTCTTTCAATTAATGTTGTTGTTGGGTTTTTTCTTTTTACTCTTTTGTAATTTTACCCACTACACTTAGTATTTATTTTGTTCCCCTTCCAAAGAACAAGCATATAGCATATAACAGATTACAAACTAATTAGCAGGCTGAGTATTTTTTCCTTGCAGGCTTATTGTGTCTCTACGGGTGATTATTGCTACTCCCAGTGGCCAACTACTGAGAGAAGAGCTCCCTGTAAGGCACTGGTAGCCAGGACATTATGTTCTTTTAATTTACCACAGAAACAGGTAGTCAGTGATATCCTCTGTGGCTTAAAGTAGAGAAAATCTCAAGAGGATATGCTCTCTCATTAAGGTCAGATGCTATAATTTGCTGCTGAACATGGGCAACCGCTGTCTTTATTTCAATGCTTTAATAACTGTATAACAATATATTGTTTGATGTAGTAGTTTCTAAAATGTGCCTCGGAGCCGCCGTTTATAAAGCAGAACCTTGAGACAAAATATAAATGTCAGATTAGAAATTTGTTGTCAGACCCGCAGTTGGACTCGTCAAGAATTTCAATCCCAAAGGATGTTTGGCCTACGCTGAATTTACTGAAAAGCTCCCTGAGTTTCTGCCGCTACACCCTTTCCACCCGTGTTTAAGTCCAGACAGCTCAGACTGCTATCTGGCTTTAGGATTTTCTATGGTGCAGACATGCTCTCAGATAAGACTAAATCAATGCTGGTTTTCTACACAGTTTTAAGCAGATATCATGTTTATCTTTCATTTTAATTACTTTGATGATGAGATTGAATCTGTGTCATCACTTTTGTTCGGAAATGCTCAGAACGAGGTCTCTCCTAAAACGAGCTTTGTTAATCTCGCACACTGGATCTGAGCAAAGCGATTTACCAACACCTGAAAAAGTCACCTCTAACCAAACAAATTCATGAATAGTAAATAGAAAACTTTGAAGAGTGCTGGTCTCAAAGGGGAAAAAACATGGATCCCTTATAATAATCTGTCTTCCTTGACAAGTACGTGTCGGTCCATAAAGAACTGTTTCATAAAAAGCTGACAGATTTCAATGTTTTGAAAATGTTATGTTTTGTAAAGATAACATAAAAAGTGTTCCAAGTTAAACTTTTTAGTTTAAACAGCATGGTTGTCTTTTTTTGTTTTCGGTTTTTTAATTAGATGCCTGCAGTGTAGTTGCTTTCTGCAATTTATTTATCAGACATATTCAGGACATGTTTGGTTCAGGGAAAAGCCAGCGCTCAACAATATGATTGACACAGGCACATTTACATATTTAGTTCTGCTTTGTCAATCACTAAAGCATGTCTGCCACTAACTGGACCATTTCTTGTACAAATAAGAAGGTGTGAATGGACCCAGTCGGTCTAACTTGTTATATATGACACCTTGTTATATAAGACACTGAAAGGCTGCTGCCATTCACAAAACATTACAATATATTTATTTCCTTTTATATATATATATATATATAAAGAAACGGTGGTTGCATTTAAATGGTTAAAATGAAATGAAACCAATAGTATGCGTCTGATGGCTGGTGGTCTGGGATGTCCTCCAAAATAACAGACTAAAAAGAAAAAAAGCACCTAAAAGCAAGCAAATAGAAAACAGCATGTGTTAATACACGATGTATCTATGCACGTGTAGGTGGATTGGAGTGCACTTCAAGTGTTCATCATCCTGACAGGATCAGGGTGTGTTCAATGTGAAAAGCCATCTGATTGTGAGCGACCATGCTGGGAATAAATGACAATTGTGACATATTGGTGTGGGATCTGGGGGAATAGAGAAGATTATATTACTGGCAGAGCCACTGGAGCAGTCCATCACCCATTCGCATGCAGTTAACAGACACCCTATGCTAAATGTGGGTGTGTACATCTTTGTATACGTGCGCGCCTGCATGAGCAAAACAGACAGATGGAGCAGACAGCGTGCATGTAAGGACATAAGCTTGTGTGTGTGGAACAGAATCCAATATTCTTATTTCTCAGTCTCTTTGTCCCTCAGATCCCCTCAGTCCCCACCCAGTAATGATATATTTCTATCTCAGTTACACACCATAACCCAGAGAGACCTCTTCCAATATCACCACATGTAGAAGTTGTTTACACACCGCTGAACCAGGGGGAGCTGTGTGGAGACCAAGCAAGGCAGAGATGAAATGAATATTTATTTCAAATAAGGGTGGGGATGTTCTCTATCAGACTAGCATTATCATACTCTCTGACCTAAACTGTAGAGGTTATTGCTCCATCATGTAACGCAATAGCTCTATTCCAAGGGGGCTTAAGGGGAAAAAAAACACAGAGATTTGATTCAAATTCGTTTGCAGTCGCATCCCTATTCAGTTGTCAAACTTGTTAGTGAAGGACAAGGTCTGAACACTATTTAAGGTCATTGTGACCTCACATTTTGCTACACTATCACTCAAATACTACTGACTGTATTCATTTATGGTTAATTGGCCAGAATTTGGTGCTACTCACTATTCGAACATTCGAATGGGGTTGAAGAGGTGAAGGGAAAGAAGAAAAAATGTGAACACTGTGAACATCCCACTATGAATCAAGTTCAAAAATTTAAAGAAGTTTTGCAGTTAAAAGAAAAAAATACACTTTTCAGCTGCTTGGGCAGTGTTAGAGAGCTTTGCGCAATACATAAAAAAGTCTGCGTTGGGACTACATTTATACTATCCAGCTCCCCGGGGTGCTGCGGATCAATGACCATTAAAGATGTAATTTCAAGATGGCTCCTGCAAGTCACGGTGACATGAATAAAAGATGCGTTAGATGCACACACAAAAATACCTCTTTACCCTCTCTATCCTGTTACATGTGCACAACAAAGTACTTGCAAACACGCACATCTGACATATGATCTGTGGAAATCTGTTTCTATATTAATCAGCATTAAGATACAGGACTCAAATGGACAAACAAGATGTTCCACCTTTTTTGTTACTTTTACAATGAGTTTGAAAAAAAAAAGAGGTTTTTTTTTCAAAGCTTTGAAAAACAATATGTTAAGAATAAAGGGCGTAAGTGCAAAAGGTATATCCGACTCATCCTGTGAGTTTGAGGTTAACAGATTTAGACTTGCGCACAGAAGAAGAGATCATATTGCTACGCCCACTGTCTGTGCCCATTAAAAGCCACGTCCTAAAGGTGGAGCACCTGTCCATTTTTTTTAAATGTCAAGACACTGAGACTGACCAGACCGCTCCTTCTAGAGTGAAAAACCGTCTTCACAAATCCGCAGTACACGCTTCTTCGCTGTGAATGCTCAGGGAGTTTCATGTCAGAAAGGACATTATGATACTGGTCTGCCAGGCAGTGATAGGAAGTCTCCTAACATTTAACAGTGCTCCCCCCGGTTGTAGTCACACGTCAGTTAAGCACAGAGTCTAGCTGGTAAGGCAGATCAGTCAGGGGAAGATGCTTACAGACAGCCAACAGACAAGCTCCCTGAACGCTGCACAGTAGCAGGAATAAGCGAGAAGATGGTGGACAGCACGATATATCATCTCCACACCTCGCTAGAGCGGGAGCTTGCTGCATATTCTTGCTCTTGTTAAAGTTTACTCATCCTTATTGTTATGCAGCTCATCTGGCAGGCAAAGGGAACAGCATACATAGGTGCTAATCTGCCAATATTTTCTGGTAATATTGTGTATTTCAGCGAATTTAAATTTAAAATAGTGTTTAGTCTCGCATATATTTTGATTATTCTCACTCTCACCCATAAAAGATTTGATATTGTTCTTGCTTGTGCAAGTTGCTTTAATTCTCAGATGGGATGCAGCTCAGGGTATGTTGCGTCAGCCCTCGGGCCCCTGCCGCCAGGATTAGTCAGGTCTGGCACTGTTGCTCATGATTCCTCCACAACCCCAGCAGACCTCCTCGGTCTCTCTTGTCGGTCCCTCTATGTTCTCTTCTTCGGCTTCAACTCTCTCCTGTGAAATCGCTTAAAGGGGTCAGATTCTCTCATTGTACGCCTGTCATTTCCATTTCTAATCCTCTGAGGCTCTGTCTTGGCTCACACCATTGATACAGAGCCATGAGCACCCACCCACAAAACAACCGCATTTGTAGCCAAATACTACCAGGCTATTTGCGGAAAAGAGGTACCACAGGTGCATATGGCAGCATAGTGCCATTTTTTTCTCCTTTTTTATTATATCGGGTCTACAGAGTGTGTTTGTAATGAGAATAAATAACAAATGAATATGATTTTTAAATAAAAAGCTAAAATTTGCTACAGTATTTTTTCACATTATTTCCAGTTATCCCTCCATTTGCTACTGCTTATTTGGGTCACGGTGTCAGCAATCTAATCCGAGATGCCATTGCTACCCTTTTCCCAACCACCAGCCACCTCCAGCTCTTCTGAGGGGACACCAAGGCTTTCCCATGCAAGGCAAAAGAAATAATCTCGCAGGGTCAGTTCCAGGGTGTCTTTCTGACATGCCAAAACCACCTCAACTGGCTCATTTTAATGCTGAGGAGCAGCAGCTCTACGCTAAGCCTCCTTCTGAATGACTGAGCTCCTCACCTTATATCTAAGGATGAGCCCAGACACCTTTCAAAAGAAGCTCATTTCTGCTGCTTGTATCTGAGATGTTATTCTTCCAGTCACTACCCACAGTTCATAGCCATATGTGAAGTTAGGTAAGAACGTTTAACAGTGATGCTTCGCCTTCACCTTCAGGTCAGTGGATGTTGTGTTCACTGCAGTTTTTTCCTCTACAGAATTATTTTTTCTGTCAGTTAAAAAATGCTTTCTGGTTTTATTTCCTTTTTAACATTACATATACATGTAAAAAAAAATTGCTGAATCTTTTGCAACTTTTCTTACTCAAGCCACTGAATATAATATGTCTGTCATGTAACAGTTTTTCTTTCTTCTTCGATTGACACGCGAGAGCTTTAATGGCACGTCAATGGCAGCTGCTCTTTTCAGCTGTGTTTAAAATGTGATAAGATACTGTATTTATGGACCAATTACATCAACTCTTATCCAAACACTTCCACACACACACTTTTGTGCATGCTGATTGCTGCTCTTTATTGATGAAGTCTTACTTGGTGTTGGACAACTGTGATTATGTTCTCGAAGTGGATCTCGGAAGACTCGGGAATTATAATGTTAATGAAATTAAACTTTGAGCGAGCATGTCAGTTTCTGTGCTCTCATCCTGAATCACACGCAAGCAATCAGAGACCATTTAAAATTCCATGACAAAAAAAAAGGAATCCACACTCTTAAATTAAACGGCCAAATTATACACTAGAGAAAGTCGTTTTTTGAGTCTTTCCAGCAGTTTTATTTCAATGCAAGCATATTTACAATCAAAGAACTTCAAAAATAGAATTACAATATAAAACTCAGATATAGTAATATTATAAGATAACTAACTAACTTGCTGAAAGTCTACTGTGAAAAATAGAACATTAGGAGCATCGCCAAGTGCGCATTACAATGATTGAAGTACTTAAATTTGTGTCTTTAGCAGCCTTTCTGTGTGTATAATCAGACTGCATAATTCAAGATGATACCTTCAGTTTATTCAGTCATCACAATCTTTTGATTTACATAAAAATTGTTTTTATAAAATAAAAACACTGTAACTTCTTATCCTCTTTGGAAATGTGCTGTAAAATACCATCATGTCCATATGGACCAAAATCTCAGAGGAATGTTTCCATGACCTTGTTGAATCAGCGATGCTGAGCGATAGAAATATATATTATACTCACCAGCCACTTCGTTAGCTACGCCCATTTAACTGCTCTTTAAAACAAATATTGAATCAGCAAATCATATAGCAGCATCTCAGTGCATTTAGGCATGTAGACATGGTCAACAAGTTCAAACCAAGCATCAGAATGAGGACAAAAGGTTTAAGTGACTTTGAATGTGCTTTGGTTATTTGTGCCAGATGGGCTGGTCTGACTTTTTCAGAACCTCCTGATCTACTGGGATTTTCCTGCACATATGGACCATAATCTCTAAGGAATGACTCCAGCATCCCGTTGAATCTATACCACAAAGAATTAAGGCAGTTTTGAAGCACTTCAGTCCAACACACTGACACAAATACACAAGATCGTTCTTTTACTCTTTAATTATGAACACAAAGCCAACAACACAAAGCAAACTTGAAATCAGCCCAGAGAAACTTCAAAGCAAATTCTGCTTCAATTCTACTGTAACTGAAACATGTATAAGTAGAAATAGAGGCTCCACTATTACAAGTCTGATTGTTCATCGCTGCCTTACTGATGAAGTTCAGGCTTTAAGATCACACTGGGTTCTTTGCCAGTTTTCTGTTAGCATGCTGTCCACACAGATGTTTGCAAAGTGCAGATTCTTTGCCCTGGATTCAGTTTGCACTTTACCAACATACTCTTGTCTTCCCGTGGCATAAAAATAAAAGAAATGTTTGTACATCCATTCCTCAAAAGGTACAGACCACTCCATGTTCCTCCTCTCTGCGCACAGACTGAAATCAGCTGACTGTAGCACAAGTGAACAAGAAGAAAAAGACGTTTGACTTTTTTTTTCTTCCTATCCACCCATCTTGCAGATATCTGAAGGACCTTTTTTAATTATGATGTGATTATTGAACTTACTACAAATTACCAAAAAATCAAAAAGAGCAAAAACAGATATAGCATGTTTGAATTTTTAAAAGGGCATTTCTTTAGAAGGAACCTTCTAGTGTTGCAGAAAGGAGGAGAAAGACAGGTTGGACTCGTGTGTTGACAAAGAGGCAGGGAGTATCAGTTCATTAGGAGCTGCCATAAGTAATGGAAATGGAAAGAAAATGTTTGCACTCCTAAAATAAACTATTGATACTACAAGTTAGATGTAATTTATTTTAGCCGTCATTTTTTTCCCTCTGTCATCTCCTGTATCTTCTTTGTGAAATGCAGCCATTTTCTCTCTCCCCCGTTGTTCGCATAGATGTTGCTAACACTGCAGACCTGTCAGTCATTCATCTCTAGGGGAGGCGGGCTCATTGCCTCAGTTGGGGGAAGTGGCTGAGCAGAATAGTTGATTGGCAGAATTGAGAGAGAGAGGAGACAGTAGGGTGGAGAGGCTTGGAAAGTGGAGCAGATGAGCACAGAGGAAAGAAAGATGTGGAGCGTAAACAGTCTCTTTAGGAGGTACAAACAAAGGCGGTCAGCATGAGAGGTACGGTACATACAATACACTTATGATATATATAAAAACTGAAAAAGAAGGACATATTTTTTGACAAAGCAGGGCAACATCTCAATGCAGAGATAAGCCTGGAGTGTTGAATACATTATAGGAGGGAATTCTTTTCTTGTTTGAAAAGAAACTCTGAGTAGGATGTAGCGACTTGATATGATTTTTAAAAACTGGCCGCTGGCATAATGTAAACAGACCAAACACCTTTTGTTGACGACTGGCTGTAGAGATTTTACTGAGAAAAAGAAGGTTTTAAAATAACTCCTTGGAGGTGGATATGTTTAGATAATTATCATCAAGTAAGACAGCCAGTAAGTAAAAAAAACAAAAAAAACAACAACCTAGTGGCGTTGAATTGTGAAAGGCTGTTGAGTTAAGTGGGAGATATGTGGTCTGAAAGAGGATGCTAATTTGTATTGCATAATGCATATATAACAGCTCCCAAGTTTTTAGGAACACGTATACCTTATTTTCCAGTGGCAGCACAAACATTCTGAGAAAATGTTTGTGACTAATGTCATCATCTGCTCTCAGTTCTGGTGTCTAATTTCTCTAAACACTAGCTATTTCCTGATATATTCTGGTTTTAGGTGAGATCCCTTTAAGAGGGTGCTAAAGTTTCAGCGCAGTAGTAATTTTCTTAAACTTTAGGTTTCTAGAAAAGGTAACAAAAACATTAGGAGGAAGAAGAATTAGAAGCATTAGAAGTTACTACTTCTGTGATGTAACTGTGGTCATGTAGAGTTCACAGAGAACCACTGATCTACTAGGTCAGGGTACTCAAGGACAGCTTGACAGAGAAAGGGAAAGTCTGTGGTTCAGAAGTCTCATTTTCCACTTTGAAGGACATCTCTGCCTTTGAGGTACTTTGCTTTTAGAGAGGAAGGTTTATCACTAACTGATAGCATTTCAAGGGCTCTGATATGGCAGTCATAAACTTGAGGGCAGGTTATAACCTGTGAATCAAACACATTTAGTTTATCAAAAGACTACAGTGTCAGAGAAGAAATGATGGAATGTGGAATATTCCAAATTTAAGCTGGTTGTAGGATTTTTCCACTATCTTTGCGGTGTCTGGGATATTGGTGGTCACAGGGAGATGCAACAACTGATTGCTTAGGATAGCAGGTGTTGCTGGGATATCTCTGAGAACAAATTGTACTGATAAAGAGAACTGTGCATAATGACACTTTGCTAACAGGCTAATTTAATTACTGCCAATTACTGTCTGGTTTCCACTGGTAATGTTTTTTGAAGTAGTTGTCAGGCAGATGAATCAGACCAAAAGGTCGGATAGATATGAAGTGCATGAAAGTGTTGATTTGTACAAGCTGAGTGGGAGCACATGCAGAGATGACAGGTGAGGCCACACGTAATCAGAAATGTTAACAGTGTAAATATATGCATTCAAAGAGCCACAACTTAAAGTTGAGGCAGCTGCGTTTCATTTTAACACTGCCTGCAGCAAAATCCAGGTTGAATTCGTACTGAGGTAGCCTAGATATGCAACAAAGTGAACTTACAGTACAATAACAGTAAAAGAGCTACAATAGGGTAGCTTCAAATCTATTGTAATCTTTTGCAGCATGTAACTGGAGAATAGTAAGATGATTGTAACATTACTAGAGCATGTTGTAGCTTTAAATACAAGCAGCTCTTATAATACATTTCTTAGTGCTTAGTAAGAGCTCTGTTTGCATATTTTGTATATTGGATTGATTGGCTGTTAGCATTAGCCATATTCTTGGCTAATGCTAACTCAATATTCAGTCACCAGCAAATGCAGTAATGCAAATTTGGATAATTTGATATGTAAATATGTATTCTATTCTATAAATTAATAAAGAGAACACTTGAAATTGTTGCCGTTTGTTGTAGAAGAGAGTTTTTTTTTTCCTTAAAACAAAGGATTTTTTTTAACCTATATTGCAAAACTAAGACAATCACAACAATGTGACGGGTCAGTGCAATGTTGATCCTGTACATTGGTTGAGTTTAAAAAACAAGTTAATCACCCTATTCATATGGAAAAATGATCCTTGCTCTTAAACTAGTGAAATGTGACCCGTTTCAGGTATACCTGTAATGAAAATCACTATGAAGGTACATTAAAATTTTAGGCACTAATTGTTTTGCATGATAGGCATGTGTTCTGTATGAATCGAAGACTAGGGTGGAATCTGCCAGTGGTTGTAACACATTGGTTCGTAGCTATCTCACCTTATAAGATAAATGTGCTGCAACCGTGACAGAATGCAATTCTCTCCCAAGGTGCCAAAGAGGTGAATGCAAGTGGGAAGACATTTACAGTACGGAGCTCTCTACAGCTGCAAGTGGACAGAAATGATGATGGAGTGGCCTACACCTGCAGAGTGGACCACGTGGCACTCACACAAGCACCACAGCAGGCCACTGAAGTACTGGAGGTCCACTGTGAGTGTAGACGCAAAGTACAGCACTCAAACACATATATGAAGTGTACACATGAGCATAATGGATAACAGAAAATTCAAACCAATAAAAGGCAGTAACTACTGTAAATAGCCATGGTAATGGGAGCTTTTATGGCTGTTGAACCCAGTTAGAGAACATTTCAACTAATGAGGCCTCCATCATTGTATGTAAATGCACTATTTCAGAGCTGATTTTCTGTGATCTTGCATTTATAATTTTACATTTAGGCACTAGTATTTTATTCAGTCAGTATCCCTTGGTCTGGGCAAAAATGTACTGTCCAATTGTCCAAATATATTTATAATATTTATATCACCCCCTGGGATTGTATGTGTGTGTGATCCAAATGCTGTGTTTTGAGGGTTCTGTTCACTATCCACTACCTTGGATGTTGTTCCTGGAATCTGCTGGAGCTACTTTTCTAGTTTCGGGGTTATAGCTCCCATTGCTCCTATTATCACTGGGACTACTTTGGACTTTACCTTTCAGATCCTTCAGCTCCTGATACTTCTCTGTTTTTACATGCTACTTCTTCTTGATCTTGTTGTCTGCCACATCTATCAGAACTTCAGTCTTCTTCTGCTTGTCAGCCACAACTATCACCTGGTTTGTTGGCCAGCAGCTTGTATTTAGTATTTATTTATTTATTTATTGTCATTGTCAAGAACAATGAAATTGCGTTTGGGGCTTCCATACAACCCAAAAAAAAGAAGAAAATAATAAATACCCCTTAAAACCCAAGTGTACATATTTAACCCAGTGTGACTCCAATGCAATAAGACAATCCTTAGCAATAATGTTCGTAGAAATTCAGACAAAGACCTGAGAAACATGACAAAATACAACAATGCAACCCATTCAATATTATTGTACTGTGAGATATGATATCAGATATGATAGTTATCTATTTAAGAAAGAGGGGGGGGGGGGGGGGGGCAGGAGGGGGAAGAGAATAAAGATATGATGCACCAATGCAGACCAGTTCATTGCTATTAAGAAGTTGGATATGGTTATTGTCCGTGAGAGGGGGGCAGAGAGTTCAGGAGCCTCACAGCCTGTGGATACAGGCTGTTGGCCAGTCTGGATGTTCTGGCCTGTTGTCTGTCTGGAAGTAGAAGAACCACAGGAATTTACCCCCTTTGTTCTACTCTGACATTGGGACTTGGGGACTTTTAGTCCATATGCAGCACAGATGTTCTTTGTGGTTGTTCCTTGGTTGTTGTTGGATCTTCCAACAAGCTGTTGCCAGCTTGGATCTTACACCCTGTACTATGTGTTGGATAGTCTCCAGGGGCCCTTTGCAAAGTCAGCAACTTGTGTCCTGTGGTAGACTCCTGTTATATGGATCTAGTGCTTAAGGCCTGCTTTTGTGCTGCCGCTACACCGTCCTTTACACTGTCCTTTTCTATCAACCAGTAGGGTTTCCTGATGTCAGCCAGTTACACATGTGGGGGCTTGGTTGTCTAGGATAATTCCTCTTCCTGTTCCTCATCACCATCCACCTGCCTGAGGCATGCTTAGAGAAGCTCATCTCAGGGGAATATATATATATGTATCCCATTTATGTCAAGAAAATGTGAAAACAATGTTTTATATTTTCTTCCCTCAATTTCAGCCGTCTCTCTGTTTGTCTTAGATGCTCCTCGTGTGGAGATCACCCATTCCCTTGAAGTCCCTCAGGAGGGTCAGTACTTGAAGTTGGAGTGTGTCTCCAAAGGAAACCCTTCGTAAGTCTCTAAAAAATTTCATTAATTGATTGACATCATGCTTTCATATAGTGTTTTATAGATTAGACCTAGATGCAGCATGCTTTCTTTCTCTTACATATTCTCTTACCTTTTAGGCCAGATCCTGTGATGTGGACAAAGGATGGAAGTGAACTTCCTGACCTGGACAGGATGATTGTAGAAGGAAGAGAGCTTACCTTTACGTCTCTTAACAAGACAGACAATGGGACCTACCGCTGTGAAGCTAGCAACCACCTAGGGACCAGCAGTGCTCAATATGTACTCTACGTCTATGGTGAGTTCAGGGGAAGCACTGAAATATGGATAATTGCATTTCATGACACAATATAAAAAAGTAAGTCAGTCAGTTACTAATATGACACCACTGGGGAAAAAAAGCTTCAAGAGGAAAACTTGGTTTCCAACAAAGCTATGTAAAAATTGTGAAAAGTATGAACCTCATAGGCATGAGTACAAAACACCATTCAAAAAATACAGGATTATAATACCTCCTGATCTGCATACTGTATCAATGCTAATAGTGATTAGTGGTACCATCCCTCACAGGGAGAATAAGGGCCCCAGGTGACACAAATGCCACCAACGCCTTTCCTTAAATAAACCTGTGTCCCAGATACACACGCACACACACACACAACACACTAGGAGGGAAATGTGTGAGAGAGGCAAAATTTAGTGCTGCGTTGTCAGGAATATCACCAGGAAGGATAAGTAATTCCTAGTAACGCCAGAGGAGGTGGAGGATAAAGGGACTCAGTGTCAGGGAAAACAGATAGTTCTTCCTCTCTTCCGCTTCTTCACTGCCATTTGTCTCTTGGCATTAAGTAATAATGCTTTAAAAAATAGCAAAGCAGTAAAACATCTCTTTTCACTGTGTTATAGAAACAGTGCGTGATCATTAAAAAACAGGTCATTCTGACGTTAAGAAGTGGAGATGAAGAAAAACATAGCATTAATAATATTACATGAGCTCTTTTATTTAAAAACAGAAAGTAATGAAAAATCTAATTACAAACTTTTGAGTATAAAACCGAGCTACCCGAGTAACACAGGTTACTATGAATAGGTCATAAAGGGCTGTGGAAACCTCAAGAGTGATGAATGACAGAACAAAATGAAATACTCGTTCATGCAATTAGATTTATTTAATGAGAGTGCGATGAACGTATAAGCCATTCAGCCTTTCTCTAAGTAAATGCTGTAAATTTTGAAATATAACGCAAGTCCACGCAAGCAGATGTTCGGGGATGTAAAAGGCAATACAAAATATGCTTATTTTATGCAGAATGCCATGTGACAAAATCAAGGTAAGGATTAGGTATAGAAACCTTACATCTTTCTAATTACTCATATCACTGACATTTAAACTTAGTACGCACACGCAGTATCTGCTGAGACAAGGTTACTGCAAAGATGCAAATGAGTTTCATTTGCTATATATATTCTGTCTGTCAGATTTTTGCAGATAATTGCTGATGCTTTTAAAATACCGTTGGTGTAGAGTATATCGCTCAGGTATTTAGTTAAAGATCCCTTCTTTGAGTTCAAAGCCACAAAATAGGATGAGTGAAGACTGATTATGTATACCATCAAAAATGTATGATACCTTTCAGCTTCAAATTCAAATCCTGTCCATAGGTTTTATTAAAGGAGGCGATTCTGAAACAGTGCTGTTAGAGACCTTTAGATTTTTTTTAACCTCTTTCATTCCATCAAACATTTCTTTTACTAGTTGATTAATTGTTTGAGCTGTAAAATTATCAGGAAATCCCTTTCACTGTTTGCTAAAAGCACCAGGAGATGTCTTTACATTTTTGTCTTTGTTTAAACTCCAAAAGTGCTGAATTCTTGAAAATTCTATGATTAATTAAGCAATTAGCTGTGGCTCTTATTTAATTAGTGGATTGCTCACACTTGTCATGGCGCGCCACCGCACCTAACAATTTCTTCTGAAGCTGCAGCAAGAATAACCAATGCATGTAATGACAGTGATGTTATTAAACTGACAAATTCTCTGCCAGAAAAAAGACAATTGGGTGCGGGAGGGTCAAAAAGTCCTATTCAGATTCATTACTTGTTCTCTTGAAATGGCACCCAGTCTGTTCCTATCCTTCATTAGTGATTATCACACCTTTTAGCCTTTCACAATTGCCTCCATAATTCTTGGAAAATACCTTTTTAATGGTTCTCGAACAAGGGGACATTTTCTCTCTTCCCTCTTTCCCGAAGACATGCAGTTAGCTGCTTAGTGAGTCACGCTAAGGCTGAAATGTCACCAAGACACAGAGGACAGTTGGCCCAGAGAAAGACTACGAGAGCCAATTAAAAGCTTCTGGATCACCATAAAATGCAGAGTGACATAAACATAAAAGCCAAGGTGGTAATGTAACCTCATTAACTTTGTCACCCAATGTTTCGCTCTCACTTTTTTCTGTAGCTTTAACATGTGACAGTGAGAAACGGTCAGTTTTACTATTATCCTGTAGCGAGAAGCCAAAATTCAACACGGAAATGAGAGCTTAACCGATTTTTTTTTTTAATCCATTTGTCAGATTACGTTTTCAAATCATCAGCTGTCTTCCCTCTCACATGTTGAAAGGTTGCTAGTGCAGGGTCCATCTCCAGAGACAGTCGCCAGCATTAGCAGATTTAAGGTTAATTCTGCTCTTTTGCTAAACAAATTGCCTTCACAATTCAAAGACAGAATACTTGAAATCAGAGTTGACGGACAAAATGTAGAAGATTGGGACTCTTAACATCGCTGATCATTTCAGAATCAGTGAGAAAGCCTTACTGGCCCACTAAAACAGGAACAGTAATGAACTCAACTCATGTATGTTGTTAAGGGCATCACATTTCCTTATACTGGAAAAGGCATGCTTTCTTGTGCTGTGATCTTATGTTATATGCTTGGAATTGTGTCATAATTTTCCCTTTGTGTTTCCCATCACTGTATATAGTTTTTTTTTCTTTGTGTTCTTTTAACGTATCTAACTTTCCCCATGTGAATTCATTTTGCTGTTGTTGTATTTTGTGTATATGTGTTTATCTGTGCCCTCCACCAGACGCCCCCACCACCCTGCCTCCACCCACCACTCCCCCCCTACATCCCATCACTCCAGATCCTACCGCACTATTAGGCTCCCACGCCTCAGACCCCACAGTCACTGGCAACAGAGGTACAGTACCACCCCACGCATCTCCACAGCATGCTACAGCATAGTCTAACTTCCCTCTCACTTCCATATCTCCTCTGTTACTTCTTTGCTACTTCTCTACCTCAGGCATTCATATTCTTATTTCTTGTGGACATAAAACATGTGAAGACACTTATCGGTCATCCTACCCAATTATTGCCTTTAATTTTTGCTACTTAAACTATTTTCTCAGCTGAAGGACTGTAAACATTTTCTTTTTTATGAGCAATGATATATTTTTTTACACTGGGACAGACTTTTCTGAGTTTCAGAGAAACTCCAGGTGTTCAAATACTCTGTGTGCTGTCCCCTTGGAATTGCAAAGACTCCAGCACTTCTGTGCCCTGAAACCTCAAAGAAGCAAATGTCATGTCCAACTGAAAATGTCTGGCCACTGGAGATATCTCATCATGCCTTCTAATGCTGTGTTAACTCTTAGAGAATCCTAACTTGACATAGTCCCTTTGCCACTAAGGCTGCATATTTGGTGTTTTTAAAGTGGTCCCTGTACAGAACTAAGGCTTTTTTATTGTTCATCTTATGCCCTTAAACATAGATAAGACAGAGCTAATTTCATCATGCTTGTAAGCAGGCAAGCTCCAGTAAGCATATAGCAAGCTTCATTAAACTTTGTGCGTCCAATCATGCATGAACATAGGCGGGCTTAATGCTGCATTTGATAGCAACTGGGAACTAAGAATTTCCTGACTCTATTGAAAACAAACAATACTTTTACACTTAGTAAATCGGATACTGTTTCTGAACACTGACTCTGCATTTTCCACACATAAAATCTTTCTCATATTGCTTTTAATGGAGTAAAACTGTGACTTTTGCTTCTTTTTGGCTTTTGTGTTACTTTAGATGAGTAAACTACACTACATTCATGACCTTTTTTGTTTTCTGTAGAGGAAAAGGAAACAAAGAAAAGGTTGGGGTAGCCATGTTTTGTTTTTGCCAGTTTGTGCACTAACTTGGCAGAGGTTGAAAATGTTTTCATTTTGGCGTCCGTATTCTCACATACGAGGTAGATCAAATGCAGCATAAGGCCATGCTTCCCTTATCCCTGTGTACAACGGGGGACGGCAGCATCCTGTTCCAGCTCTAATGCGGCTGCCAGAGCCGATCGCTCCCACTCAAGACAATGCTTGCGATTCCACCAGACATGCTGCAGCCCGTTTCAGCAGCGTCTCAGAAGCAGATTACAGCTACTGATGACACAAGGCCCTGCAGCAAAGGGCTGGCATAACAATCTCCTCCTGCTAGCTTTTGGCTGAGTTTTCCACAGAAGTTTTCACTTTGCTCTCTGCCTTTCAAAAACAAGGGCAGCAGCAACCAGCCAAGGTTGCAAGCCACATGAATTATAATGCACTGAGTGGTGAGTCCCAGGTTCAATTCCAGCTTGACATTTGCAGCTCGTCGATCTCACGAGTAACATGATGTGATAATTAACAAAGTTAGTTGATTTTGACAGACTTAATTACCACTCGCGGCATCATAGGCTGCTGTTGCCACTCCTCAGTATACGATGCATACTCTTGCTTCAAAAGGAGTCAGTCCCACTTGAGGTCCTCTAGCACGTCCAGCTGAACTTGTTCAAAGAAGCCAGTTGAGTTTTTTTTCTTGTTATTTATTTTTTTTAGTTCTTTGGTTGTTTTCTGACCAAGAGCCCTACTGTATTTTTTATGTTTTTCCTTTTATTTTAGGAACAAAGTCTATTTGCATTGGCTAATTACACTGTGCTTTTCCTGAGGCCATACAGATCTAAGCAATACAAAAGAAAAGAAAGGCAAGAGAAAAGGAAAGAAAACAGAAAGAAGAGGAAAAAATAAAACCAAGGATCGGTGTGTAGCAGCTAATTGTAGTGTATTTTATACGACAGTTCTTCCTCTCGTCCATGAAATCTGATCTAAATTGTTTAATAAACTCTGTCCGTACTTTCCAGTAATCATCAAACATGTCCACCCTGAGTCTCAAATGAAATGTCAGTTTTTCCATTACAAAAATATCATGTATCACATTAAATCAGTCTTCTCCGTTGAGGCGCTCAGCCCTATACAACAGGGAGGTGACCCTCAGGCGGACACAGAAAATGCTGAAAGGAATCGCATATCCCACCTGTCTAGGGAAAGCATCAGGATCCTTCAGGAGGACACGGCTATGGAAAAGGATGTTTCGGCACCCCTGCGACACATAACTGGCAGTAAACAGATGCAGTAGATGAAAAGGATATGGCGAGCCTCTGGGCGGGTGTAGTTGCTTTAACCTATTTGCCAGGGCACAGATGCTGACATGGCACCACATCTGCTACAGTAGATTGATATGTCCACGTTTTTGAGTGACACGTCAATTTAAAGCTAATGTGCTGTGATGGCCCGTATGCAGAAGAACTTGCTCACTCATATATCATCTTCATCATGGTTTCCAAAGCTGTTATCAGTGTGTGACATGTTTTCCTGAAGTGATTGTGTAAACAATCCATCATAGTGTGATATCGGTAATAGCACATAAAAGAAATTTTGTTAACATATTTATAACGCTGTATATTTTCTCACAAAGCAACATATTTAACACTGTGTATTTTCTCACAAAACGTTGCACAAAATATGAGCTTTCAGTTCAGCAGCAATTAAATATACTTACATGATCTATGCATTCATACATTTTCTGACACTTATCGAGGTCTGAGTCACTGGGGCAGCAGCCTAAGCAGGAGTCTCCCCCTCGCCAGACAACAGCCACTCTTCTGGTGGAAAAGGGAGGCCTTCCCAAGCTAGTCAAGAGATATATTGATTCGAGGGTTACTGGGTCTCCCGCTAGTTGGAAGTATCCAAAACACCTCGCTTAGGAGGTGTCCAGAAGGAATTTGAGTCAGATAATTTAACTACCTTAGCTGGCTCATTATGATGTGGAGGAGTAGCGGCTCTACTCTGAGACCCTTGCTATCTCTAAGACTGAGCCCAGCCAGCCTCTAGAGGAAGCTCATTTCCACCACTTGTATGCCACAGCTCGTAGCCATAGCTGAAGGTGGGAATGTAGGTCGACCAGTAAAGCAGCAGCTTTGCTTTCACACTCAGCTCTCTCTTCACTGTGACAGACTGGAGCATCATCCACATTACTGCAGCTGCTGAACTCACGAACCCCAGAATTCTTGAACTCCTTAATCGGGGAAGCAACTCTGTCCTTACCTTACCCTTTTCCAACTGAGAACCAGTATTTCAGACTTGAAATGTTAAATCTCATCCCATCCGTGTTAGGTGGTTGGGATGAAAGCATCTCATTGGCTGAAATCACCCTAATGACAAGCTGGATGAAGCCAACACACAAGATTCCTAGACCGCCAAACCCTGCACCCTCTGCTCCTTAGGTGTGCAAAAAATTATTGCCCATTACTTCAAATAAACGGTGAAATATAAGAGAAGAGAGTCACTGATCCTTTACATGCAGTTCACCCAAGCAGCTTTATTCATTTCCATTTATGTGTGTATGTTTTTTTTTCATCATCATCTAAGCAAGATATCTTCTGTCTTGTCTGTGCTCTTTTGCTCCCTCTCTTCATTCCTCTCAACATCATGGTCTCCATCTCAAAATAATTTCCTCTCATCACTGCTGCTTTCTGTAAATGACCGTCTTTAAAGTCCTTTGGGAGGCTTGACTCCCCTTCTACCTTTCCTCCGCTTTAGTCCCTCTCTAAGCTTTTGTTCAGTTATTCCTCTCCTTTCCGCTTCATCTCTTCTGCCCCCTTACATCTCTCTGAAGGCCCTGTTAGATAACAGTCTTCCACACATTGTTGGATGTTCTTCATCAGTGTGCCACAGTTCTTCTCTGATGTCTGTTTGTGTAGTTCAGAGACACAAGAGGAGCTGAGCCTCTCAGTATATCTACAGGGAATCTAAATATCAGACTCCTTCACTGCGTTCCTAGTCACAGGATACTTCACTATCTGTTTTCATCTGTCTACTTGATTTATTACCAGGTTTTTTATGGCCCTGGATGAAAGCAAACAACTGTGGAGCTTTACCAGCCCCATGACGTTTTGTATTTTTGCATAATGAAGTTGTCTTCCTCCACAGGCATGCTGTAGGTTCAGCACTATAGGCTGTATGCGTTCTCAGGTTTCCCTTTGTCGTTTCGGTGATCTTTCCTTCTGCTCTTTTATCAGCGTATGGGGTTTTGGGGTTTTTTTTGAAAGCGCACGGCTATCCCTTTATGCATTTATCTGGATACCAGCATTAGGGTTGTGGTTTCTTTGATTGGCTGTAGATGATTACTCTATGTAAGCCCTCACTTCTGCAAATTGCAGTCAATAAATTGGGTGGACAGTTATGCTGTTGGTACCTTTTGGAGCATTTCCATGGATATGGCTTGCTGTGTGGTACAGCTGTTCAAGACGTTTGTGCTTCAGATTTCACGAGTGAAATATTAATATTTTATCTACCTATTGGTGTGCAACTATACAGTAAAAGGAGTCCGCTTGTCAACTGAGCTTTCTAGTGTTAAGTGAAAAACTGGCTCTCCAATCTCTTATCCAAATGTTGACACTAAAACCAATGGGTGATGTCACAGTGGCTATGTCCATCTTTTGTATACAGTAAATGAAAAATGCTGTCTTAACTCGTGTTGCACAGCAACTTTAAACTGGCTGCAGATATGAATATCTTTCCTTTCAGTTGTTAAAGGATTTCATATACCGTATTCACAAAAATGTGTTCCCATAATGAAAAATGTTATTGTCTAGTAGGATTTCACAGTAATGGCTTTTTTATGTGTTACTTTGCTGACACAGTCTCTCCGAGTTTTAGTGGCCAATATAATCATATACCGAGACATTTATTTATCCTTGTACGAATATTAGACAATAAATATTTTATCGTACACTTACCGAAGCTAATAGGAAATTTAGATTTGATAAAACCCATGCCTTTACTTGTCTTGTTGACCTTTAGAGCGCTAGTAGTGCACAAAAATCCAAGAGATCCCTCTGGTTTTCATTTGTATTGTATAATGCCAGAACTGATGCATTACTGCAGTCTCTAATTCTCTTTATTAATGATGTGCTGGCAGGTATGCCCAACACTCACACTGCTTCAGTAGCCCAGTCAGTCTTAATGGCTATAATAACTCTTTCAGTAAGTATCAGAGGTCTATGTAATGTCATCAGACCTTCACATTATGAATACACACACGCACTGACGCACAACACACGCACACATGCGCGCACATCTACACGTTCTCTCTCTTGAGTTCTCTAAAATATGCCAAATGCTTTTTGTGGCTTGCAAATTAGCACTGACCTTGTGATGCTAAAAGGTGAATCATGCACAAGGGTTTCTTTGGTGTTTAAAATATTTACTATTCACTTCTCATAATAAGCATTCGTGTGGCCAACCCCAGCCCCTGTAGCCTGGTGTTGCTGCAGAAAAAGGCCCCACTGCTGGGAAGACAGCAATTATTCATGCCTAGTGTCTTCTCCTGTGGAGAAGAGAGAAAAACTAAAATACCCCTATACCTGATTGTAGAGTAAAGGTCTTGTTGCCCACGAGGATAAGAAGATAAAAGTCAAGGAATGCAACAAGAACCTTGGGACTATTAATCAAAGTGTAGTTGTCTTAATTGATACAAGAGGGATGGTTAGCATTTTTACTGACAGTGGAGGTTATCATGATACTCTGTACCTTTTTCCCTTTTTTGTGGCCGGTGCTCCAAAGCCAAATCATTATTCTTCTCCTCTTTAAACTGAAACCAGTACCTGCAAACTTAAGGAGAATTCAAGAGCAGAGACAAGTTCAAAGATCAGGAATAGCCTCTGAGCTTTCTCCCTTCTTAAGTGTGCACTGGCCAAAATGCTGCATGCAAATAGTAAGGCAAGGTTGTTGGCTTGAGATGCAGATTGCTGAATTGGGCATAACAGATTCAGAATAAGTCAAAGTCTGCAGGCCTATTTTTACCAACTTCTGTTTGCAGTTACTCTTTTTTCCCAACTTACTGTCCTTGAAGAAGAATTAAAGGAGAGCAATTAGGTCTTTACTTTTTCGCATTTAATGTGAAAAATGTTATTACTGGGAACATTACTTTCCTTTAAAAAGTTATTTTGATGAAATGTGGCCAGAAACATATTAATCTAAACACTCACCAGCCATTTGCTTATGTACATCTTTTCAACTGCTTATTAATGCAAATATCCAATCAGTCAATCACACGGCAGCGACTCAAAGTTATAACTGAGAGTTTTGATTTTTATTGCAACATTCAGATGGAAGTCAGAATTTGGCAGAGAACAGACGAAAACATGGCTCCATCCTGCCCTGTATCAATGATTCAAGCTACTGGTGGTGTGATGGTGTCGGGAATATTTTCTTGGCAGACTTTGGGCCACTTGGTACCACTCAAGCATTATTTAAACACCACAGTCTGAGTATTATTGCTGACCATATCCATCCCTTTATGGCCATTGTGTACCCATCTTCTGATGGCTGCTTCCAGCAGGATATCACATGCCGTGTCACAAAGCTCAAATCATAACAAACTAGTTTCTTTAACATGACATTGAGTTCGCTGTACTCAAATGGGCTCCACAGTCACCAAATCTCAATCCAATAGAGCACCTTTGTGTGTGCATCCTACAAATCTGCAGCAAATGTTTGATGCTTTCCTGTCAATATGAACCAAAAGTGCTCAGAAATGTTTCCAAATGTTTGTTTGTTGTTGAATATGTGCCATTAAGAATTAAAGCAGTTCTGAAAACTAAAAGGGGGTCAAGCCGGCCATTAATGAAAGTTTGGGATGTCACTCCACATGGCTCTGAAACTGTACACTAAGCCACACTGCAGTTTCTAAATGTTATGATGCTAAACATGCTGAAAACTATATGTAACCACACAGTGAAACAACGAGCGGCTTTACCTCACCTGTAATTGCTGCCATTACTAACGTCTGTTTTTGCTTCCTGAGAAAGGAGAGGGAGAGACAGCTCTATCTGCTCCCCGCAGCTCAGACTCTGATGGCAGCTTTGAGGCAATCATCATTTACCTGAAAAACACACACACACTCACACAGGCCATTATCACACTACATGTAACATATGTAAACTTGCTTATGTTTACTGACAACCTGTCACCTGATTGTTGACTGTCATTTCATGTTCCTTCTGTGCTCTGGCATTGCAGTCACTCCAGATTGTGATTGCCTGCATAATTCACAAAATACCCATAGACAGTTTAAATATAGGCTGTATTCACATTCCAAAATAGGTTATTAAACATCATTAAGCCTATCTGTACATGTCAGAATGTAATATATCATAATATATAGACTATAACGTATAACATTCAAGCTATTTGTTTTAAATCTGCCTTAAATAAATCTAAATTATACATGATTTTGTAACCCAAAAAGTGAAAATAGGTGAGAAAACATGCATCAGAGAATACAGTAATTAACCTTACTAATGATCTCAAAACTAAAAACTAAATAATTGGGTGGTTAATTCAAGGTCTTTAATAATAAGCTTTGTGTATTTAGGGAGATTGTTCAAATTTCAAATCATTTCTTTTCATCGCTGTCACAAAGTGTTTTGAATTCAAAAGAGCTGATTGTACTCCACAGGTGACCATTTTCTGGCTATAACCACACATTCTATTCAAGCTTATTCAAGCTTATTCAGGCTAAGGACAAACCTTTTGTGAAAACTCAATAAGGGAAAATCCTTGGAGGGATTTGTAACTGTTTTATTCTATTGATATCGATCTTGCTTTTAAATGAAGGACACAGGTAAGGCAATGTGATGACCAGAAAACATATTTTCTGGAGGGCAAGTAGCCCGGACAGCTTTTTAGTCGCTGTGCTTAAACCAGAGAGGTACAGGCCGCTGCATCCCTGGGGTGGAATGGTTAAATATCGGACAACGGAGATCACCTTCACACCGCTCTTTGGACGATAAAGCTTAGGAGCACTGGAGAAATTAAAACATAATGCAAAGGTCTTTCCACTTATTGCCAGGAAAGCTTATTGATATCCTGTCACATTAACTCGCTTTGGGGAAGAATTATAGCAACAATTTGGAATAAAGTGTAGAACAGAAAAAGAGAAATCGTTAGATCCTGGGGCTACTGTTATGAATTACATGTAATAGCCCTTCTTTTCATTAACTCCCAATGGCAGAGGACACTTTTGGCAATCTTGAAGAAACACATACACACAGAGAAGGCAGTCCAATTTTCATTTATTGACACGAAGTGCTATTTGGTCCTTTTATAAATTTTTCCTTCCTTGTCTCCCACCCAACCCCCCAAGTTGGGCTTGTGGTGGCAGCTTACTTCATCCAGAATCGCTCATTTCTTTAAGCCATTATTTGTGCTGTTCCTGTGCTGCAGTTGGCTCACACAGCGCGGTTCTTTCAGCAGAATGTAGCAGTGTCGTTTGTGGTGGAAAATATTTGAAAAGCAGCAGCAACACAGGCAAGATTAAGTTACCACAAGTGTAACATTGATGCTATCTTTCTGCTTCTTCCTTTGGTGGATTTTATTGCTGTTTTGAAGAGGTTATGGATTTTGCAGAATGTAGAGCTGCTTTGATAGATGATTCTTGCATGAGACTTAATTAATTCTTATGATTAATTATCTTGCTTTGCTTATAACTCCATGCTGTTACCCTGCTGACCACAATTTCTTTTTATTCCGCGAGTAAAAAAAGAAAGAAAGAAAAGAAAACCACTGGGTTGAATATTCAAGATAGTGTCCACATGTGGGCTTTATTGAATGATTAGCTGAAGTAATTTGTTTTCAGAATCTAATTAATCCGCACGACCCAGCAAACAGTAATGTGCAAGGACACACACAAACACGGCAACACACACATCTTGGTAACATTACTCTTTTTTTTTAATTCTCTCATGGGCTTGGGTGCATGCATTCAAAGGTGGACACACAAGTGTCTTTCGGCCCTCTGCTACAGCCTCCAGGGACTCTTTCATCTTGGCAGTAGAGCCAGCATTAGATGCAGATTGGTGAATTTCCAGTCTCAGCCAAAAAGTTGGGCATAATTGACTCACTGAACAAGCAAAGTCTGCAGGCACTTTTCACCACTTTCTCCCCTTTACTTTCTGATGGTCGACACTCTAGCTTTTGTATCGGTGGCTTTAACATACCATCAGTGCAGAGGAATTAACACAAAGTAATTCATTTTTGTTTCACGTTAAATGTGAAGTGTTTTCAAATACTGTTGTAGAAAAGACTATTACTAGATACATTATTACCCTAAAAGACACAAAGAGGTTTGGAATTAGCCTGTTCGCCTGTGTGAATCTGATGGAATTCTGAATACTCTGGACTGACATCATTTGTCCATACATGCAGGTGTATTCCATTCTTGTGAAAATGAGAATGTTTAATTGACTGAGGATGTGATTATAGTTCGATCTCCAAAGGTCACTTTTGCAAGAATGAAAATGATGATGAAATGATCAAGTTTGGATAGACATGGATGATTTGTTTGTGGCAGCACACAGGAAGTTTTGTCATGAAGCTGTACCTCAACATGTAGCACCTTGCCATGGAAACAGCACACTTTTGCTATGCTTACCCAATGATGTTATGGTGTGACTTGTGACTTGTGTTACACATATAACACACGGGCATGAATCTATGGAAACATCCCTCAGAGACTTTGGTCTTTATTGGCATGATAGCATCACACAGTTGGCTGCACAGCCATGATGCATGTTTGCGATAATTAGAGATTTGTGACATGGCACATGATATCCTGC
The DNA here is from genome assembly GCF_041146795.1 of Maylandia zebra. Classification (NCBI taxonomy): domain Eukaryota; kingdom Metazoa; phylum Chordata; class Actinopteri; order Cichliformes; family Cichlidae; genus Maylandia; species Maylandia zebra. The sequence goes on along the minus strand of NC_135176.1, from coordinate 15,948,817 downwards.
TGGGAGCAGCCATCAAAAGATGGGCACACTGTGGTCATTAAGGGTTGGACGTGGGGAATAATAATAGTCAGGTGGGCTGTGGCATTTAAATGATGCCCAGTTGATACTTAGAGGCCCAAAGTGTGCCAAGATAACATTCCCCACACCTTACACCACCATCAGAAGTCTGAACCATTCATACAAGGCAGAATGAATTTCTGACTTTAACATATGAGTGTTGCAGGAGAAAGTCCTCAGACCAGGCAACATTTTTCCAAATTCTATTGTCCAATTTTAGTGAGCTTGTGGGAATTGTGGTCTCAGTTTCCCTCTTCTTAGCATACAGGAGTGGCACTGGGTGTGATCTTCTTCTGTTGCAGCCCATTGTTTTCCAGGTTCAAAGGTATGGTCATATTTCGCGAACAGTGAACAGGTGCATCTAAAAGAATGGCTGGTGAGTGTGTAAACAGACGATGTGACAACAAGCTGCTGTATTTGCTGTCATTCCTAATGTCTGGGCTGCTACCTGTAAATAGAACCGTTTAGACTGAAAGAGCTGTATCTGAGTCCTGCAGAAAAAATCATGGTGGCTGTGAAACAATCAGCATTTGGCAAAAAATGTAGAAATAAAAAATTTAAAAAAAGAAAAGTGAACACTATAGCGTGTACTATACAGCCTGTCAAAATCAGGAAGGGTGATTCAAATGTCACAAATATAGGCTGACTTCAGCTACCCAGTATAATACAAAAATATAATAAATATATAAAAACTGAGGGATACAATGTATTGAAATTATTTAGTCTATTTATGGATCCACTGCAGCCTGTGCAATAGGATTCTGGCCTTTTTCTGAATGCTTACACTAATGGGCACTGACAGCTTTACTATGAATTTCTTTTCACTTGCACAAAACAGCCTCTTTGTGATCATAAAAATCTGTTTTGTTCACCATCTCTAATGTGGGAGTTCAAACTCACAGTATATTCTAAGTTGTTGTTTTGAGTTGCTTTTTTCTCATTTTATATCAAATGAAAGTAAAAGTTTAAAAGGTTTCCAGACAGGCGTGCCAAACAGTGTGCAGGCAAATATTAAAACACATTTTAATTACACTTACTAAATGGGTAATAAAAGGGGAACAGATGTGTGTGGTACATTATAAGCACTGGTGTTTTTGCACAGACTGTTTGGTTTTATGATGAAGGGACAGAGGTGGTCGCATATTTTTCTTGCAGCACCTCGAAGCAACAGGCATCATTAACCAAAAAAGTAGTCCCCAAGCCAATAAAACGTATAAGCTCCATACACATACTCTTTTAAACTTACTGGCATCCCATTCGGTAATCATTCCATTAATGTACAACAAGTTTCATATTTCCTGCTAAAATAGCATCCAATTTATTTATGTATTTGTTTATTTTTATGTTTCTCATGAATGGAGACATATGTTGAGTTTCAGTTGCAAAATTCTCTGTTCTGCCACAGCGAAAGATTCCCCGACCCGCACCACAGATACAAGGACACTGCAGCTCTATAAGCAGCCCGTGCTTAAGCTAGCTTCTGCTCTATTGATCTGAGCTGAAACCACTGCTTCACAGAGCTAAATCTAAAACTGAGAACGAAAAAAAGCATAACACAAAAGAAGAAAAGGTGCCTGTGGGGGATGAATTTTAATATTCACAAAATTACGACCGAGAGGGGAAGAGAGGGAGAAAGATGCGTGTATGTTAAAGCAGCAGAATGGAAAGGACATTTGAATAGCTTGCACTGTATGACGAATTAAAGGATTCTGTCAGTGCAGATGAAAGGCGGCCCGGTGGATGGTGTACAGCTATAACAATAATTTACACGTGGCAAACATTTCTCGTGATGTTCTTCAGACACTGACAGCACACGGCGTTTGAAAAGTGAGATAAGGACATGCAGTTGACATGCAGTGTGCTGCTCTAAGAAGCTTTCTTTGACACTTAAGCTGCACACGTTTCTTTTGCTTACGTGCTGTCTGTGGAGATAGCAGCCCCGCTGAACCAAACGCGAACTAGCTTAGTGTTAGATACATACTTGTCAGCTGTGAGTGTCAAAGGAGTCTCTTTAAGTCACAGTTGTAGATAAAGTGTTAAAATATCTGCTTTGGATTTACAGCACTTAGTTCTTAAGTACATCAATCCTTATATCACTTTTTAGACATCATGTCATTAGGTATGTATGCTTAATGCATACACGTTTTTATTTCCAGCCTTTACACAGTCTCTTGAAATGTGCACAGTATCTTTATTACATACCCTTCCACAGTAACCCCATATGGAGCCAGCAACAATGGAAGAGATCAGATGAGCAGTTACACTTTTGGCTCTCTGCGGCCATACAGTGGTTCACAGAAGACCTGAACCCTCTTTAATTTATTAAACAAGCCCAACTCGCAAGGCCAGGCGACAAGGAGGGTGTTATAAATATTAAAAGAAGAGTTTGCTCTGCCACACTCTCATATTAAATCACACAGAGAAGAATGTATCTGCCCTTATTAAAAGATAATGTGTTCTGGAGCCATAAAAATGTATAACCCACAACTCCTCTTCCCCCTTCTTTCCTCTTTTGTCTTGGTCCAAGTGAAATTTCAGCCTTTTTGTGTGCATCAATCTCTATTTTGTCCATTTTTACTTTGTCTCTTTGTACAGCCTTGTTGTATTTTTTTTTCTCCGTCGTTGAGTAACAGCGGACTAGACCAGAATACATAAGAGGAGAATAGATGATTTTTTTTCTTTTTTAACTCACTCACACAAAAGGCATCTACACATTGTAAATGTTGCAAGCTTTTGACGCTGCATGAATATCAAATTAATGGAGTGCTGGAAAATTTGGTCTTGAATGTCACACAGTCTTCCCTTTATCTTAAAAGGGGCTTGAAAAGTTGTGAAATTTTGAACATTAATAAAACAACCAAACAACTACAGTATGCAGATAAAATCAATGGCACCCTTAGCCCAGAATGAAGTCAGACTCCCTCTGCATTGTACCCTCAGCCCATTTGAGGTCCCAACTTTCAAACTATTGGCCCCTTACTGTGTCTGTAGGGAGAGTAGAACATTTTCACACATGTTCTGTACTTCTCTAAACATTACACATCAGGACCTCATGTGAGAATCCAGAATCAGCTGGATCTAACGTTAACCACCCACCTCCCTAGCACAAAGTCCGCGAAAGTCTGATTGAGCTCGTATGAGAAAAGAGCCGGTAATTACCCAGGTAATTCAGAGCAAGTGAGAATTACGTGTCCTGCAGCCTGCAGGCTCTACCCATCAAAATGAGGATTTCCTCCAGTGAGGATCTTCTGTCGAGAATTTCCTGCAGTATTCTTTTTTTTTCTTTTTTCTTTTTCTCTTTTTTAAAGAAGGACAACTTCAGACAAGGCCTCAGCTTGATTATCTCGACAGTGTATGGAATTCATGTGTAAGAACGGCTGAATAGGGTGACCACTCGCGGCACATTGTAAAATCTTTGAGAAATCCTCTGTATGCGTGGTGCAGTGAAAAACTCTTGCTTAGCAGAGTGGATTAGAGGCAAGAGGAGAGGAAGATAATGTTGGGCTCATGGTGGTCAGATTGATCCAGCAAAAGCAGGACCTTCTTATTTTTGTCAAAGCCTATCCACCAATGCAACATAACCAGCTACAGTTTGGTGAGAGACTAAGCTGTTTTTTTGTTGTTTATAATGTCTAGGATCTGGCTAGTATGCTTCTTTCTAATGCCACATCAACACACACACTGATTTTGATTTGTTTTATTTAAACCTCTTTTGTTCAGCCGCAGACGACGACTCGAATAATATCACTTGAACTCTGAGCAGCTCTATATGTAGCTAAAAAGGCATTCTGCAAGTTTTTTTTCACATATGCAATAATACTCCCTAAGCTATCGCCAATAAATCAATAAAAATGGAAGTGTTGGCATGGCCTTGGAGCTATGAGGGGGCAGCAGCACGATGTATGACTCGTGTTATGAAGATTGCATTAATGTTTCAAATGTTTGAACGTAGTCAGTAAGAACCAAATGGGTTATTCTTCTATTTCTGAAGCCACTGAAAGCGCTTTTTTTTTAGGATTTGAAATTTGCATTGTAATCTATACAACAATCAGACATCCAGTTGGCTTGTTTGTGGCTGTATAATAGCCAAACCAGAGCGGAAGCGGTCAGACGGTGATAGTGTATGATGTGTGTTTAAAAAAAAGAAGAAGAAAAAATACTCACAGTCCTGACAGGTGGAGGTGAGGAGACACAACCATGTGTGTAACTTAATGCCCTAGTCCTCGCCCTGCTGGGTCCTGCCAGGGGAACATTCCTCTACTCTTTGCTCCACTGACCAAGCAGAACTGCGGCGCAGTGAAACCACAAACGTCTGTGCATATGCGTGTGTGTGTGTGTCAATTTGAGTGCGTGTGTCCACTGGGAGGCAGTGAAGTCTGACAGCCTGGTCACTCGGACCATGGAGACTTATGGAGCGAGAGCAAGCCAGCTGTTCAATTTGGCCACATGGGCAGACAGAGAAAGAAAAGGAGAATACTGAAGAGAAACAGTGTCAATATACGACGTGTGTTGTATGGCTAAACCATCCTCCTATCACTGCCTGCCCTGCTCTGACATTGCTGTATTTTAGCTATCACGAGCCCACACACTGCACACAGACTGGGGCAGGGTTGCATGTGGCATTCCTCGGAGAGGATAATGAGATAAGTACTAATTTCTCAGGTGTCATAGACTGATATGAATAATACAGGCCATTCCGTTACCTATCTTCCCCACTGCTGTCACTGTCACCTTCTTTTTTTTAGATCCACCTACAACATGTCCGTATGCTGTCAGCGCATCGGTGTCGTGTCTTACCTTGAATAACCTGAAAACCAGACTTTGTGAAAAGAGGAAGTCAGTGCGAATAAAGGAAATAAGCTTTTGTTAGAAGAAAGGGAAACCTTTGATGAGTTTTAGCATGAGGTGTGGACAGGCAGATTCCTTTCTCTTTCATGACTATCATCTCTACTGCTTATCCAGCAGCTGGAGACCTGTATTGACTCCTTATTCATTTTCCCAACAACAATTTCTGGCTAAGAATCAGAAAGAGATTGATCCCCCCCCCCCCCCCCCCCCCCCCCCCCCACACCCCTTTTTATTTTCCAAGTGATGATTTATTTACTGTGTACTGCTCTTCCACTACTGCCCTGGTTTGCATGTTGGGGACTCTTACGGCACTGTGAGGGTGTTCCTGAATTATTCACTTCTTTTCTCCAAGTCCCTCTTTCATTCTCTTTTTCCTTCATTTTGCAGGGCGAATGTGTGCCTGCTTGTCTCTTTGTGTAAATCTGGTGTCCGTCTCTCTTCCCCTCTCTCTTTATTTTATTATTCTCAGACAGCTACAAAGCTCTGCTCTGACTGCATGATGTGAACCAAATGATAGCAGCTTAGAACAATCGTTAAAGCAGGAACGAGCTGGAAATAATCATCTCCTTCCTCTTTGCTCTGTTGTGTACTGTCTGCTGTTCTCTTCTCTTACTCCCTAACCTCACCAATTGGCACTTTCATCAGCTCTCTTTGTCTCTCTCTCGGCGTCTCTCCTCAGATCCCAATGCTCTTGGGCAGCACGGCACTGACCATGCCTTGATCGGAGGAGTGGTGGCTGTAGTGGTCTTTGTCACCTTGTGTCTAATCATCGTTCTGGGAAGATACCTGGCCAGGCATAAAGGTAAAATCCACAGTGGACCAGACCTACGGCTTTCAAGGCTCATGGAGCTAGTGGAGCATGTCCTTCTTGTCCCATTAGAATACAGTCCTTTCCCAATTCCCAAGTTACACCTTCAAGAGTAAAACAAAAGTGGGAAAGCTTACACCATCCACACATCAGAAATGTTAATGAATATGTGCCTTTGATATGCAGCACAAAGTAATAGCACATGTTGTTATTGTAATTCACTCTCTATCCATGTATTTATCAATAATGGGAATGGAGTTTTTTAATTGCGCAGAGGTCCGTAATATTATTTTAATTTAGTTGTGATGATGATGGGAGAAAATAAACATTCATAAATCCACTTTGGCACCACAGGGAAAAAAAGCATTTTATTCCCAGACAGTATTAGACAAACAGTAATAATGTGAGGGAAGAAATTCGTTTACGCAATTAAATGTGCTTCCTGTATGTGTAAATGTAAATCACTTCGCAAACAGAAAGTGATCGATTGATTCTCAAACTTGTTACAGTTTAGCTCCAAGTTCGCAAAGAAGAGTGGAAATAAAGTGAATTCCAAGTTGCTGCTCGGTTTTCGTCACTAATCCCACAACATTAACTTCTAAGTTTAAGCTAAGAGCTCAATTTGGACTTGCAGCTGTGAGTTCTGATGGTCGTCACACGCAACGTAGGAGGTGTTGATGCTATTCTGCCGTATCGATGCAGGGTCTCGCAAATTTAACTCTGCTTTATTTAAATACTCCACTACACTATCCCAGCTCCTCATTGTTTTAGATATGAATAATGTAACACTACTGATGTTGTCTTCAGATGTGGGGGTTTTTTTCGCCTCAGGCAGCCAACACCATGCAGGGCTGCTTGGTATTTGTTTTCCTCAATAGAAGTTTGTTTTTTCGTTGCCACAGGAACATACTTGACAAACGAGGCCAAAGGAGCGGATGATGCCCCCGATGCCGACACAGCCATCATCAACGCTGAGGGAAACCACGCGCACGCGGAAGAAAAGAAAGAATACTTCATTTAGACTGCAGGGGGAGCTGTGCAGCTCTTGCCTTCCCATTTCCTTCTTTTGATCTCTGTACTTCTTATTCTCTCTTTCCGTCTCCCACTTTTCTTGTTCTCCTCCGGCCACTGGCCCCCATCATGTCAACAAGGAACCCACAGGCAGTCCACAAACAGACAAGTTCCCAGTGTGTTTTCCTGTTATTTCCTTCTGTTGAAACGATCTCTGTCATTTACATCTTGTCCTTTATTTTTTCATTGGTTTGGGGGTTCTTTGTTTGTTGTTTTTTGCTTTTGGCAGATGTTTTTCACTGGCAGCTTGCTGTTGCTGCTGAAGTTGCCCCTTTGTCACTTCCTCATCTTCAACATGAATACCTAGAAATCTGTAAATCTACCATGACTGCTCCTTAGCCCTCTCGTTAGTCTTTGCTCCTCTTCCCCACCAAGCAGACACCCAAACACATATTCCTGTTCACACACATCCACGAACACATATCATCTCTCACATCAACACGGTGCCTAAAAATACAGACGCCATTGAACTTCTGTCAATGCCTTCATGTATCGTCTGTCAGTAGCAATGTAAATGCTTTGTAGATGGTTACCTTAGCCATCATTCCATTGCTTAGCTCACAGCTTTTTATTACGCATCGAATCTTTTTTTTCTGTTTTCTTTTTCTTTTTGAATGACAATTTGTGCTATTTACGCCTTATACATGTCTGTCACACTAAATATGGTACTTTTAGGTGATCCACTTTTCCCTATTCCATCTCCCTCTAAATAGAGTTGTAATTAAACCATTGACCCTTGTAAGATACGAAGAAGGATTTGTGTAACACTGTAGCAAGGTTTATCAGATACAGTAAGTGTACAATATGATTTGCATTATTAGGGTAGGAGTAATAAAGGGTAGTGTGGTATTGTTTAGAGCAGAGAAAAACACACCAAAAATATATGAAAGATGCCAGGTCAAGCATTCCTTTTCAGCAAGCATAATCAAGTATATAAAACCACTTGCTAAATGTGCTGCCCAGGTACTTTTACCTGTATAGTCCTGCACCGTCCAGGCAGCGGTTTAGCAAAACACCATCACCTTCAGTGTCATCTGGACAGCTTACGGTAGTTTGTGTTTTCCATAAAGGGTTCAGGTGTGCAGAAAGAGTCACTCTCCTCTCTCTGTATAGGCTGTATAAATTGTATTCAAATAACTTTAGCTTTTCACTTTGAATAATTTGGTTATCGTTTGTCACAGTGGAATTATTTTAAGGCTTGAAGAACCCGTGAAATGTAAACTCAACCATAAGGTGTTAAAACAAGACCAGACCAATAACATCTGTTTGATTACTGTCATTGTTTTTGATTCTGTCACCTTCAAATTTATTTTTAAATAGTTTTTAATAGTTTAGTGAAGCTGCCCTCATCAGCTTGTCATGCTTTTTATGCCTATTTTCCCAGTCTGTCTCCATTAACTCAACTTTCATTTCCATTTCACGGGGTCTTCAAGAAAAAAAAAAGCAAATAGAAAAAGAAACAAATGGTGTGAGTGCTGGGTCAGGGATCTGCAGGGGCCTCTTTTCCAAAACTTAAAAAAAACTGAAAACAAATAGAAAAGCACAAAATTGTCTGAATGAGTTACTGTGTTCATTTGCCAACAACTAGATCGCCTTGTGAACGGTTCTTTCATTCAAATGGGTAACGAGAAGATGACAAGGCTGTCTTTGATTCAATTCTGAAGAAAAAAAAAGTGCAGTGCATCTTTTTGAAAATGTAAGCTAAATCATGTTTTTATATTTAAAAAGAAAATGTTTCTAATATTTTTTTGGTTTTAATGGTTAAGCTCCCTGCTGTATATTGTGTCTGCTACAATGTGGTTGGTTGTGAAAATTGCTGTTAAATTCTGGATTCCTGTATTTGCTCAAATATGTATATTAGCCACCTTATCTAATTACTTTTTTTTCCATTACATTATCCTCATTAGAGAAATTTTAAAACAAATGTATTTTTGTTTTGGCACAAGGCATGTAAATAATGTGTGAGAACTAAATTTTGGTAATACACATTAGCATGTTTTTGTTTGGTTCTTTTTCATGTTTAATTTATTTGAAATTGAAATTTATTTAAGAGAGAACCACAATGAAGATGGTATATTTGTACCTTGATTTTGGGAAAACGGTGGCTTTGTGTGTTTGTGGCCTGACCCTAGTTGCTCCAAATCTGAAGAAGTTGATGTTCTAGGACATTTGGCAAATCAAACACGCAAAACTCCGGAATAAGCTGCTTTTCCATGGAAATTGAGGTAATAGAATTTGGAGCTGAAATCAAAAGAAACAATACCTCCATGCCGGTTGCAAGAAAGTTTCCACATATTAAGACAGCCATGACGCGTCATAGTCAGCAACCTTTCATCTTTCATGAGTTTGGAGAAGTTTGGCTTCGAAGGAATGATCCTAAATGCTCAAAAGCAAGGCACTAGTCTGCTACCAGGGAGCAAATTATAATCAAGGGCAATAATATTTTGGGCCAATTGTCTCCATTTTGGTGGTCTAATTTACAACATTATGCAAATAGGGTCAGCAAAAATCTTTTGTCTCTATTTTGTTACTCGAGCACTTCTCGAGTGAACCACAAGTTGGGAATAATTAAGTCAATCTACTCAGTTTTACCTTTCATCATCGATGTAGGATTTAGGGGGTTTTGACATTTTAATACATTTTTAAAAGCAATTATTTGTTTGTTTTGAAAATAAAGAAGCTTTGCCACAGTTTCCATATCTCACACTTTTAGTGCACTGAGCATATCACTATATACAGGTTCAACTTCAGCGTCACCACAAATGCTCTACACAAAGTGTTCTAGTCTAACATGTTCTAGCAAACCTTGGGTTTTACATGTGTAGATACATTTCTTACAATGATTTAACATCTTTATCTTTCTTTCTTTTTTTTTTGGTTTTGTATCTCGTTCTATTCATTGTGTCTTAAATCACTGATGGTGTCGATCACACTTGGTGTTGCTTTACAACTCCAACTTTGAAACAGGAAAGTAGTTGAATGACTTTGTTGATTCTGAAGTCAGAGAAACAAGTTAGGCGGTTTCATATCAAACACACTGAGAATTAACCGGGTCTGCAGTGATGAGTTGATGCTGGCATTAGTAATTAAACAGTTGCCATTTACTCAAGTATGCACTCTGACCAATGTGGTGGATATTTCTTAGTAATTAGTAAAATCTGTGCTTTGTTTTGAGGTTTGTTTTTTCTTTCTGAAACTCACATGTAAATGTTTGTTTTGACATAATAGTAATGAGCTAATTTGTTGCAGATGGATTTTTATAATCATTAGACCAAACCTGAATCTTGTTTAATTTGTTATTTTAGCAGCCTGGCACATACGACCATGCACTACGACAGGATCAACTGTAGCTCTGTTATATCTTGGCTATCTTTGTTTTATTTCTGTATTGTTGTCGGCTGAAAATAAGCTTTAAACGCGTTGCCTCCTTGATTTTCAACGTTTATCAGTTGGGTTAATATTCGCTAGATCACAAGCCTTTAATTTCATCCTGGCAGCAAGACGGTAAAGGCACTAACAGAGCCGCAGTGCCATTTTCATTGGGCACAAGTCCATTTTGTGGGATTGTAAGTCTCTAATTTCCTGGCTCCAAACAAACCCGCTTTCTTCAACTGAAGGTGTGAGTCAGGGAGCTGCGGTTGTGCATTTATGCAGATTTAACAGTGCAATACTGGCAGTAATTTCGACATGAAATTGCACCCAGTTTTGTGAACAATTTCCAGGTTGGCGGAGACACAAACAAGCCTGTGCAAAATCACATTAAAAAAAGTTTCATGTATAGGCTACTGTTTTGCCTAGGATTTGTCAGGTTGAAATGCACAAAACCCACACCTTTTACGGGATGTAAGCTGCTTGCAGTGGGTTAAATTGGAAGATTGTTTATAGTTTCACAGTTCCTCGTGGGTTTGTGAGACCATTCGCTTTGAGTTGATAAAACTTCTATCTGTAATCATCTCGTGTGTTCTGTTCTGAATGCAAAAGACGGTAACTGTATGGTCTCAAATTACTGTTACTGTTTACAATGTGGGCTGATACAGTATATTGTTGCCTAAAAAATTACCAGATTACAGAGTATCTTATAAAGTCACATTAAAACACATATTTGAAAATCTTTATATTAGTGCCTTGTGACTCTGCACCTGAAGTTTGCCACTGAACCACCCTCCTGGGCTCATTTAAAGAGGAATCAGACAAGTTGATGCGATGTGTGATTAATAAAGCTTTACAAACCTGCTAAAAAAAAGACACTCGTTTCATCGTACCACGCTGACCTCGAAGCAAATCGGGTCACCAAACATCGCAGGCAGTAATGACACACACATATTTTTTTAACTTCCAGGAAATTAGAGGCCCACGTTAGTATTCAAAATATTAAAATCTGCTTATAAGCAGAAGTGAGTGTAATGGACACTTTGGGTTATAGTCTATCAGAAATTCTCCTTTTTTTAATCTTATGGTTTATATTTTTTTAATACATGAGTTTAATGGCAAATGTGTTCTCTACAGTAGTGCTTGTAACATGACATGGCTTGTTCCTGTCCCATCTCCCTTCCTCTGGCTCTTCAGATGTCTTTGCTGTACAGTATGGCTTCAGTGCACTTCTCTATCACTCCGCAATAGTGACACAAGAATCAATCAGCCCAATTTCTTTACTGTCACACCGATGACAACATGTGACACAATCGCATGTAGTGATGTTTCTTTTTTTATTATTATTATATCTGTTTCTTTTGTTTTGCATCTCAGGAATATATTTCATTTAGATTTTGTTCGTTTGTTTGTTTGTTTCCTGTCTTAAAATGGGGACTTGTGAGCACTTTTCACTCTGCTAGTCCCTGTGTGCTGACACCATGTATTTTTTGAGTTTTAAGATTATCACAATGATAATAAAAAATTATTCAGTGACTCTTCAATAATTCTGTCACCTTGCTGTCATTGGAATATTAGACTAAGGAAACTTTTTTTCTTTTCTTTTTTAATTTTTTGATCACTGACTTGAAATACTGAGATTTAGAAATATGCTGCAAATTACTGCGTTTCAACAATGATGGAAGGTGTCTTTAACAGAATCTAATTTTAGCTTATGTAAGCGGTTCAGTGCTTTTTGTCCTTTATCATGTTTCCCTTTGTAGCAACACACATCTTTATGTATATCAGTCTTTAGGTGGCAGGTGCTGCAAGGCACTGTCTCTCACTAAATACAAAATATCCACAGTGAGGCTCAGTAAAGATCAGGATTAGAGCTAGACAAATGTTAGTTCAGCCTCTGATGTACCTTGGTGTAATAGGGGGTTTGATATCAAGCTGTACTCCGAAAGCTTGATTTGATATATAGCACCGTAACGGAGGTGTTTCTCTCCCATTGTCTGTGGGATTTATTATATTTAATTTAGAGGTTCGTATGTATGAAATGAAATTGTTGAATAAATAGTTGCCAAAACATCTGTACAAGCCTGATTCCATTTTTTCAGTCATCATTTTGCTTACCTCAGTATTTCTCAACTGAGCGATAATGATATACAATAAATACGCTGGAAACATCTGAATTTGTCCTCATGAGGATCAGTGCACAAGCGCACCCACACAAACACATGCATATACACATACTTGCAAAAAGACAAGAAAACGCATGCACAGATACGTGTTCATGAATTTTTATTAACAAGAATAATTCGTGTTGTGTTTTTGCGCCCTATCTGAGCTCTGTGGTTGTGATGGTACTATGATACCATCCACATTATAATGTTTTCAATATTAATAAATCCCCAGTTTGAAAAAGGTCGGTACATTAGGTAAACTGTAAATAAATACAGAATGCGATGATTTGCAGATCTCATAAATCCATAATTTACTCACAACATAGAACACAGAAAAAACATAAAAAATTAAACTGTGACATTTTACTAATAGTAACACACTATGAATTTAACGGCAGGAAAACATCTAAAAAAAAAGGTTGTGGTGGAAAAGTAAAGGGGGGGGGGGGGGGGGGGGGGGCTAAAGTGGTGGAGAAACATTTTTCATCTGATTAGGTTTATTGGCATCCGGTCAGTAATATGATTGGGCATAAAATTGTAAATTATAATTGTAAAATTGCATTGATTTTGAATCTTCTACAAATTGTGACAACAAAAGATTCAGAGAATCTGAAGAAATTTCTGTGAATAAGGAATAATGGCAAAAATCAATATTGGATTGCTGTGATCTTCACTCCATAGAGTGGCACTTTGTTCAAAACAGGCATGGAAATCACTGCTTTACCAAAAAACAAACAAAAAAAAAACCATTTGGCACATCATAAAAGCAAAAATAGCTCATAGAAGACCCAGGGCTGCTGAGCAGCTGTAGTCCTCAAACAGATCCAAAAGTTCAGAAGCTCCACTCTTATGTTCCCAGATGTTTAAAATGTCAATGTTGCTGCATTAAATTCAAAATTACATTACTTTTTTCTTAAAATTGCAAATTTTTCTCATTTTAAACATTTGGTACGTTTTTGTGTTCATCCTGTTTCTTTTTACAATTCCACTTTTGTTGGATTTGAGGTTGTAATACTCCTTCAAAAGTGTCGCTATCTGAGATATGCATGAGGAACTTTGAAATTAGTGTCAGTAAATCAGAAGAGAGCAGTGCATGGAAAAGTCGTTGAAAAGAATGAGGGAAACCTGGTGATTTATTTCAAGTCTATGTTGCTGGGGAGAAATCACTCTAGCTTGAAAGACACTGAGGGAGATGAAATACAGAGGAGATAATTCTTAAAGTTTCTAATCATTATTGAACTGCTGGTCATACCATCCATCTATTTTTCTTGACTGATGAGCCAACTAAGTCGGCCTGGACCATGCCCCAGTCCGGAAAGGCAGGCTACACCCTGGTTTCCAGTCCATGTGGGCTGCTATATAAAATAATAATAAGGTGGAAAATATGTAAGATAAACTTGCGCCAGGAAAAGTCCATATGAAAAAGAGGGGTGTTTACTTAACGACTCAGTGTATTTCACCATAGATAAGGCTAAGAAAAGCTCTTTTGTGGTGATTCTACTGGTAAAATTGTAAAAGCTGACAAAGTATTAAGAGAAATAAGAAAAATAGAGACTCCATGTATCGTTACACCCTTCACTGAGGCGCATCTCTACTAGCGTCTTAGTTACTCTAATGAAAGTTTTAGAAACGGTGCCCAAAAGAGAGAAAAACATTCACAAAGAGCAGAGTGCTTTAATAAGTAAGCCATAATTTTCTTCAGATCCTTTGAATTAGTCAAACCCAAATCCAGACATTTGAGCAGGCAGAGTATTTTATTGTAGTAATGAGATCGGCACGTACATTATCCTCTTTCAATACTTGTGAAAAGCTTAAGGTTTGCTTTCTAACTGCATCAGGAGAGTGAGAAATGGGCATAAATGAAGGGAAAGATGGAGCACATAAAGAGTAAGAGTAAGACTATGAAAAGGGAAAGACTGGGAGGAGGTGTGGATGCAATGGAGCCTGAAAGACAGGAGGGAGAGGTATCCACCCCTTTCAGTGAGTCAGGAGATGATGACTGAGGGGGGAATTAAGTAATGGCAATAAGATGTCACGTTAGACTGAAGAAAGCAGCTGCAATCAGCCCATCTGTCAGGAATAAATACAGCTTGGAGTGGGTTGCATTTGTGCCACCGAGGTATGATTCTTCTCCTGATGGAAAGTGAGGGGTCAGTGAATGACTCAATTACCACTCAATTTGTCAGAGGAGTCTTGTGAACCAGCACACTGAGAATGAGGAAGACCTAACAGGACCAGCAAAACTGCATTTTCTTGCAAAACGTTACTGAGCGGACATGTTTTTCATACTTGGCCTGCATTTGTATATCGCTTTACTAGTCCCTAAGGACCCCAAAGCGCTTTACTCATCCAGTCACCCACCTATTCACGCACACATTCACACACTGGTGATGGCAAGCTACATTGTAGCCACAGCCACCCTGGGGCGCACTGACATAGGCGAGGCTACCGGACACTGCCGCTGCCGGACACTGGTGCCACCGGACCCTCTGACCACCACCAGTTGGCAACGGGTGAAGTGTCTTGCCCAAGGACACAACGACCAAGACAAGGCAACCTTCCGATTACAAGGCGAACTCCCAACTCTTGAGCCCCGACCGATACTTCCTTACTGTCAAGCAGGCTTTGTAGCCAAAGGGGTTGTATCCCATGCGAGAAATATGTCTTCTTCTTCTTCTTTCAGCTGATCCCTTTAGGAGTCTCCACAGCAGATCATCTGCTACCCCATCTCTAGCATCCTACTCGTTTACACCTGAGTTGATCATCTCTGTGGTCTTTCTCTTGTCCTCCTGTCTACAGCTCCATATTCATATCCTTTGTCCAATATATCCGCTACCCCTCCTCTGCACATGTCCAGATCATCTCACCCTTGCCTCTCTAACTTTGCCCCCAAACCATTCAACTTGAGCTCTCTCTCTGACATACTCATTTCTAATCCTGTCCCTCCTGGTCACTCCCAACGAAAATGTTAGCAACTTCAATTCTGCCACTTCCAGCTCAACCTCCTGCTTTTTTGTCTGTATCACTGTCACCAAACCACACATCACAGCAGGTCTAACTATATACCAGGTCTAACTATATATACCTATATACCTTAGCTTTGTCAAATTTGCTGAAAGATTTAAATCTGTAATATTATTGCTTTGATAGGTGTTATGTGCAGAAGTACCAAACTGCTGGATCGCATGCAAATGTCTATATGAAGGATATTAAGCTAGATCTAGCCATCCATTTTTTTTTGTGAGCTTCAATCAAAAAGCCTTGATTTTACCATTTTATCTGTAGCCATCTTTATTTTTTTGCAGCCAGTTACCATATTTTAATCAAAGGATAATTTTTTTCAGCCCAACAAACCACATGGCTCCATCTTCCTGTGCTTCCAGCATCCACAGGAAGTCTGTACTGAAGGGGTTCAGCGCTTCGTGGCTTTAAGCATGATGGTTAGTTCCCTGCACCTTCAGGTTACTCACCAAGCCACAGTTTACAGTAGTGAGGAAGTTCAGTGTTAACTTGGGCACTGAAAATGAAAACTGGAGGGGTATGACTGGGAGGAATGGCCACCCCAAGTGTTGTTCTGTTTCTGTGGGACTCAGGAGGCAGCTGACAGATACTGGCAGACCAGGCAGAGTGTAGCTGTGGTGGTGAAGCATGAGGATGGAGTGATGCCTGGAGTGGAAAATAGAGGTTGGTGGATTGATTCGATAGTATCAACATCAGTGCTGGTATTGGGATCAGATTGATACTAACACGGGGAAAATGAGCTATCAAAAATGTCTGAACCTGAATTTATTTTATTTATAGCCTATAGACACATTTACATACCAGATCTAAAAAAAAACCAACCCTGTTTTAATATGCATGAAAGCTGAAAGGTGTAATTTATTGTCTTAACTAAGTATTGTGGAAAGTAAAAATCACAGTGATTTCGAGTTTAGAATTTTCACAAAGAACAGATAACCAAGCTTGGTGGAGAGCCTGCATGATCACGGGGCAGCAGCGTCTCCTGACCCTAACATGGCTCTCAGTTAAATACCTTCTCCAGGAACAAAAGGCAGTACACAGCTGTTGCACACCTTAAGGTTCACACTCCCTTGCTACCTCCCAGAGTCCTCAAAGAGACAAAAGATTCTTCCTGTGGAGTGGTCTGCTTCCACCAACTTCCTTACTAGACCCCCACCATTTGTCTTACTGTATGGGTGTGAGACATGTTAAAAACCAGTGGCACCAAGGCATTATACGATAAAATAATGGGATTAATACATAAATAAAAGAAATTCCCATACAGAGTAGCGGTACCTGCACTGATATCGGCAATTTGCTTGGTATTGGATTTATATCAAAATTTGCAGCACTGCACAGCACTACTGGAAAGAATACTTCACTGGGACACCTTTCATTGAGCAAGCAGAATCTTGGGATCAGTTTAATGATTTTATATCTTTTATTCTTTTATGTATTTATATATTTTAGTTTATGTGGCATATGTTAATTCATACTGTTGAACGTCCAAGCCTTGTTTCCTCTTCCCTAGCTTCTAAAGGACTCACTTTTAAGAGGGGTCTGTTTGTTACTAGTGTTGATGACATCGTACACCTTGTTTCTGTAATCGCGTCCTAAGAATACTCTTTTCATGTTAACCTTTTCATGTTAACATGATGTGGGGGGACCCCTGCCTCTCCACACATGTTGTGACAGCTTTTACTAGCCCCTGGTGGATGGATGGACGGATGGATGGATGGACGGATGGATGGATGGACTTTTGAGCTAACCTTAAGTGGCCATGAGTTGGATGATTTTTTAGTATTTCACAATAAAACACACCACCGAACTGTCTCATAATCCAAATCCAACACCCATCACTGTATCCATTTTTAGATGGATGTATATTCTCTTTATATCAGAAATAATTAGATACTTCTTCAAACCTTAAGCCTTCGAGGTAGACTTTCAATTTTCTCCAAATGGAAGATTTATGCTCTCAGTTATTTTACTGGCAATAAGAAATATTAGATTTGTCAATATTTTTCTCGGTAAAAGTTGACATAGAGGCTTTATTGATTGTTTCTAAGCTGTTATTTGTTATTCTTTTCACAAAAGAAAACAAGTGGGAATTTGGCTCAAATATTCCCCCAAACATGATTAATAAATGATGAATTACTACGATTTTAAACCTGTTATAAAAGTGACTTAATAATAAGTTAAAACACAAAAGCACAACAAGCCAGGATACAGAAATGTTATATTAAAGTAAAAAAGGATTGCAATACACGGTATACATTCCAATTTGTGCAGCCTATTTAAAATTGCTGCTTTGTTGCCACCAGAGAAATGACAAGGGAATAAAGCAGGAAGGGAAATAGGGGTATTATTGATTGATGCATTCATTTAAGTTTGTCAGTGCAAGACTGTTTCAGAATAAAGAATAGCCCACATATTGCAAAAGCAACCACGTTAGGGCACGTTAAACACGTTCATGTAGGAAAGTTTAAGTTAATAAAAAATAAAAAGTCTTGAAATCAGTCTTGAGCATAGACACAAATGTCTGGAATATGAATATAACACATGAATGTTCACTCATGTGTTTACTCAGTACAGAATTTTCCTGCCCCTTAGTTTAATGTTGGGAGACGCACGGGAGAAAACTGTTTGGGGGAGAGAGAAAAAAGCAGCAATTAGAAACATGGATGCAGATGGTTTTGCTCAGGAAAAGAGTGATCTCATAGAGTTTATCTCTATTTTTGAAGGCTGCTGCACAAAAGCCTGTTTAAGATGAATGGTGCCCCGCGCTCACACACGGACACACAACTCTCGTTAAGTGTCACTTTCTGAATGTGCCACGGTGTCGAGCCTCACACCTGCCCAGCGCTGTCAGTCTGCCAGCTGTGAGAGCTGGAGCTGTCTCGAAGGTATCAGCCGCTCCATATGCAAATACATTCCTCTTCTTTATGATGTGGATGCACTAGCCCACATATCTCCTTCTTTCAGTCATTTTAGGCAGAGCCACTTTATTCTATCTTTCTATCGATGTTTATCTTTTTCTCAACCGCTTTTCCCCTGCTCTAAACGCAGGACTCTTAATTCATCTTCATTTCCCTCTTCATCTTCCTTAATTCCCCACTCGTCTGCAGGATCCTGTCCAATAAGAACTCCGTTGACCTTGCAAGATGATTCTCTTCAGAGGATGACAGAAGATATGTTAGTAGCCTTTGAAGTTCAGTTATTGTGCTGACCATGTGAGGCCAAAGCTTCGCCAACACATTGCCTAGATACATGTGCACACATTCTCACATGCACACACACACACAAAATGTTTGCTGTGCTTTGAGATGCCATCAGAGAGGAAAAAGGCTTTGATGTCTACATGTTTTACTTTGAGGGAATTTTCCCCACATGAACCACTGAGGTCCTCTTTGACTTTCGTGAAGTTCAGGCCAGTGAACAGAGGTGATGAAGCAGGGGACTGCCAGTCAACACCTTGTACCCGACACCCTCCCATGTCACAGAGACATAGTGAGAACATATATTTTTATATTGTAACAGCAATACAAAAGAATAAAAACAAAGAGAAGCAGAAGTTTAGACACTGGTAAGTTATATATGAAATGATTAGATTTGTGAGAAAATACTAAATTTTGAGTGCATATTTTACTCATCAGACCCTGAATGCAATTATATTTGATGCAGAACAAGAGAACACAAAAAGACAAAGAAAATTATCAGATGTACTTCATTCTTTTAGGTAATGCATGTACATTGAGAAAATAATAAGATAACTAATATTAATATATAATCACCAAACCAAACCAAATATGAAGTTATAGGTAAAGTTAGATCAAGCAAAATCGGTGATGTCTAACTTAATAATCTTGGAGTATGCATAACTTCAGATATATGGATGACATTAAGCTTTATGCCAAGAGTGAACAAGACATCTATTCACTGATCCACACCACCAGGATATACAGCAATGAGATCAGAATGTCGTTAGGACTAGAGAGATGTAGTCAGATGATAACAAACAGGGAAGAGAGGGAAGGTAGTCAGAACTGAGGGGATCGAACTACCAGAAGGCAACATTGCAGACATAGAGGACAACTACAACCCACATAGCAAGGAAGTCTGGCCCAGATCTGGTATCAAGCCGGCACTGCTGGCTGACTTCTGGCTTGATAAGACGTATGTCATCCAGATATGGGCCAGGCCTGGCATAGATGGCACTGTCTATGTGATGGGAAGTACCTGGGGATCCCACAGGCAAATGGGAACCATGAAGAAGCTGCTAGGAAAGCTGTAACCACCAAGTACCTGCAGAAGGTCAGGCAAGTCCTGAGGAGTCAGCTGAACGGTGAGAACAAGATCCGGGATATCAACACATACCTGTGATCATGTACCCCATGTACATAAGCTGGCCAAATGAGGACATAGAAGCCACTGACATCAAAACAAGAAGCTTTTGACCATGCATGGAGGGTTTCACCCCAACTCAGACACCCTGAGGCTAAATGGTAAGTGGAAGGAAGGAGGCCGGACTAGTGAGTGTCATCACCACAGTCCAGGATGAGACAAATGAACATCCACAAATACATCAATGACAGGCCCCTGCACGGCATGTAGCACTGGCAGATAGAGAAGGTGGCTGACATCCAGAAATCCTACCAGTGGCTGGACAAAGCTGGACTGAAAGAAAGCACAGAGGCGCTAATCATGGCAGCACAGGAACAAGCGCTGAGCACAATATTCATAGAGGTTGGGGTCCATCACACCAGGCAAGACCCCAGGTGCAGGCTGTGTAAAGATGCCCCAGAGACAATCCAGCACATAACAGCAGGGTGCAAGATGCTAGCAGGCAAGGCATACATGGAACGCCATAACCAAGTGGCCGGCATAGTGTACAGGAACATCTGTGCCGAGTATAACCTGGAAGTCCCGAGGTCAAAATGGGAGATGCCCCCAAGGGTGGTGGAGAATGACCGAGCTAAGATCCTGTGGGACTTCCAGATAAAGACGGACAAAATGGTGGTGGCTAACCAACTGGACATTTTGGTGGTAGACAAACAGAAGAAGACGGCCATAGTGATCGATGTAGCGGTTCCGAATGACAGCAATATCAGGAAGAAGGAACACGAGAAGCTGGAGAAATACCAAGGGCTCAGAGAAGAGCTCGAGAGGATGTGGAGGGTGAAGGTAACAGTGGTCCCCGTGGTAATCGGAGCACTAGGTGCGGTGACTCCCAAGCTAGGCGAGTGGCTCCAGCAGATCCCGGGAACAACATCGGAGATCTCTGTCCAGAAGAGCGCAGTCCTGGGAACAGCTAAGATACTGCGCAGGACCCTCAAGCTCCCAGGCCTCTGGTAGAGGACCCGAGCTTGAAGGATAAACCGCCCGCAGGGGCGTGCTGGGTGTTATATATATATATATATATATATATATATACATACATACATACATACATACATACATACACACACACACACACAGAGAGCTCCTAGAGAGAGCTTCTGATGCTCGTGATTTTGTGTCTCTGTGCAATCGCACATTTATTGTTCACTCTACGGCCCTTGTGGGGGGAAAAAGGTGTGTTCTAGCGTTTGCTTTCCATATTTTTAAAACAAATTGGCATCCACTACATTGCTAAAAAGAGCAGAAAACTTTGCGATTCTAACAAACAATAATACATTTGTGGCACAGGGGGAAAAACTACTTTACTGGCCCTGGATAAAGTTGTCAAAACATGGCAGAAGTTTTCCAACTGCTTATTTCATGTGAGAGAACGTATCCATTAAAGCTGACAGCCTGGACATGAAACTAATAGCAGCTGTGCGGTTTCACATCAAAAGTAATAACAGCACAGAGCCAAACATCACTGTATGGCTGTCCAAAGAAGCTCATTTTATGTGAGACACCAGTGTAGTAGGAGTATATCATGGTGGAATGTGAGCTTTATGGTGGACTGCAAAGCATTAGTCCGCCTTTGGCTGGATGCTGCCATGGTTGCAGTGGTACCGCTAATTTATATCTGCTGCACAACTAATGGAGGATATAAAAGGCCTGGGGTCTGTCCATTCTAGACTGCGCGTTTTGGGGCACAGCTCCAAATGATGAGAAAGCACAGTGGTTAGTGTGTGTGTGTATGTGAGTGTGTGTGATTGGGTGCTGTGAATGGTGATGCCTCATTAAATTGCTGCAGTGTTATCATAGTTTATTATAACAGATTACACTCTCTTTGCATTTTTGTCTGTATTTCATGCACAGACACTGCAGCTAAGTACAAACACAAACACACACACCACTTAGCAGCAGCTCTGAAAGCGTGCGTTACATAATTGCTGCAAGTATAAACCAAAAAGTATTGCTTCTTTTTCTTTGGCAGGGGCAGCCATTCACTTCTGCTCTCCATCGTCTCCGTTTTTCTCTGTGCGATAGCAAGAACATGAGCCATTCGTACTGAACCATGATGCTTTGAAATGTATTATCATTAATTTTTATTATTCATTCGCGTGTACTACCTTTTAACCTTATTAATCGATTTATTAATATTTACTCTGTTGTTGTGCTCCTTGTTCTTTAACACTAATTGTAATATAGCATGTTTTTGCTCAGTGCAGGTTGTCTGTGCATGGCTGCATCAGCAAGCTGACTCTGTATTCTTAGTAGGTATTTGGTAGCTCCTCTAGGGTTAATTGCTTGGGTCTTCAGTTGAAATCTGTTTGTTTGCATTTTCATCCATCCATCCGACTTCTTCTGCTCATGCAATTCAGGGGAGCTAGTGCCTATAGCTGCCATAGGGAAGAGGTGAGGTACATCCTGGACAGGCTGCCAATCCATCACAGAGCTAAAATACAGAGACAGACAGCCATTCATGCTCACATTCACAGCTATGACCTATTTTGAATCATGATTTAACCTAACCCCGTGCAGGTCTTTGGACTGTGGTAGGAAGCGTGAGTGCCTGGAGAGAACCCACACAGACACGAGGAGAGCATGCAAACTACAGAGAAAGGCCCCAGGCTGGATTATAACCTACGACCTTCGTGCTGCTGTTTTGTTTTGTTTTTTACAAAATAAAGAAATTACAGCATATTAAAAGAATTATCTAGCTGATGAGATTTGGTCCCTTTGGTCCCAGGAGAACAGTCAAAATTGATGTCACAATGTGGAGGTTATATAGTGATGACACCTATTGTTCAGGGAAAACTGCAGCAAGCCTGGAATGCCTGTAATGCTGGTATAAATGGTGGCAGGCCTGTGGTGAGGGGTACATACTACTGATCTAGGTACATTTTTAGTTGGAATCAGATGTATGTATTATTATAATATGTTCTGGTACATTTATCTGAAAGTAAGAATTGTTTGTTGCCTTTACAGGTTCTTTTTACAAGTTGGATGTGGCTTTTCTAAAAAAAAATCTACCGTAATCGTGGCATATAAGTACTTTAAACAGGTATTATTTTTTTAATAGTCAGCGGGAGTGACTCGTCAAGTTCTTTGACAATAATAGCCCCTTTCAAGTCTAAATTCAAGTCTTAATGAATACAACATCAACTTTATTTTGAAACTCCTGTTCTCAGCTACAAACATCAGACCAACATTTTCAGCCCTTGACATTAAGAAACTGTTGATGTCAAGGTGGCTGGGACAATCTTTTGAATAGTCTTTGGGTACATTTCATTTATTTTAGATAAACATAAATGTGGATATTATTAGCATATTTCTACATTTTACATTGTTTCATAGTCAGTATAATAGTTTGCTCCTTACTAATACTAAGCAGGGTTCAATGATTCTATATTGAGGGATTTGCTTTCTCTGTAAAATCCATGTCCTAAGGCATTAATGTTTCCTTCAATCTGCAAAGCAGCTTAAAAAATCTAACTATAGAACCATTTTCTTAAAGTTGTTACTATTTATTTTAATCAGACATGTCTAAATGTAACTATCAGCATGCTCTTTAAAAGGCTAAGCAATATCTTTGATTTGATATAAATCATGGTATTTTTTTAATAATCTTCCATCAAAGTTACATTATTAACCCACAGTTAAAATGCAGCTTTAAATATAATAAAGTTTAAATAAAGATTATAGACTATGTATGTGGGTTGCTATTTGGTGCTACAGTTCAGTGCCCAAGGACAACAAAGTCTTGGTTATCTGCCTGGTTCTAGGCACATAGATGCGGATTTATTATAAGAACATCCATCTTATTCTGCATTTTCAGAAAGAAAAAACAATCCATGCCCCTGAATAGAAATAAATTACTTTAATTATTTCCCAAATCAGTTAGATTTTGTGTTATGCCTTCCGCAGCTGCATTCTCAACATTTAGTGCATTAACTGGCACCATGATTTCAATAAATTACAAATACTCGAGTCAGATATGAAATCTCACTGTATAAGACCTACTTCTCTGTTATGGAAGTCAGGATATGTGGCCACCATATATTGCGTCTAAAGAATTCCTGTAAGTATGAAGATGTTAAGCCACCAGAGGATAATTATAATTTTATTGTGCAGTTCTTAAGACCTATATGATGACAGTAACTTCACCTTGCATTGCATTGCAGGCAGTCACCACCTAGGTGTACAAATTAAAAACTGTTGAAAAAGCTGTAACTTTATCAGAGGTTGCAGAAAGGTCACGATGAAGCAGGTGTTTTTCACTGAGCTCTGACTCCACATGCTTCTCTGTTCACAGACACTACCCCCTCTGGTTTGGCCAGAGGTAATGATCTATGTCGAGAGAAAGGTACAACTTTACACCAAGGTGCCACACTGGGGTCAGGGTCACCTTTAAACAGATGTTATGGCAGAGGCAGCAGTCAGAGCATCGGGACATGGGTCAGTATTAAGCAGATGTTGCAGACCGGGAGGGATTAGCATGTCATATCCTCTATGAGCTGACTAAATGCTACCTTCTCTGTGAAGAGACCTCCTGTTTGCGAGTGCAATAGTAAGAGCGAGGCTTTTATGCTGTTGTCATGGTGTTGCTAAGAAAAGATCGTTAACGTTGTCTATCGTGAGAATGCACCATCAAAACACGGCTCTCTGTCACGTCATTCAGTCACTGTCACTTTATACTTCTCTGTGATGAGCTTTAGTCCCCTTTTAATGTCATAACTCAGGAAACTTGTTTTGTGTAAGAGAATGTCTGGGTTGTTCAGTAAAGAGGATTTTTTTTAAAAGAGCAGTGGAGGTCAGCTGTTCAGTATAGGCTGTTTCTGTTTGCGTGTGAACAGAGAAATACAAGAAGTCCAGGAGTGATTACTTGTTTATCAGTGGTTATTTTTATGTGTGCGAATGAAAAAAAATGTTCAACAGATGTCACCGTGGTCCGAGGTAAGTGAGGTCCTGCTGTCCCTTGCAGTTCTGACTCACTGCTTTGCTTAGACACAGTGGGTTAACACGCACAGATCTTAACCAGGGAGCAGAAAAACACATGACTCACACAGATAAAAATGAATAATCTATTGCAAGACTTGTTCACTGTTAACTGCTCTGTTAGCAGTTAAATGTAGTTTAAAGATGTATTTTTTAAGAGGTAGAATAACTATTAATAATGTTGCTGCTGTACACTTTGGCAATTATATTTAATTAAATATATGCTGAGAAAACACACAACAAAACAGCAAAGCCTTTTGAATGACATGCTGAACTTGTTTAAGACTGAACAATAACTTTTTCCCTTTATATCCAGAGGCTAGTAAACAAATTTGTTTTCAGAGCTGAAAATCTTGAATGTAGGTGATTGGAGTTCAATTCCAAAACATCTTTGAGCAAGAACCGCAGCGATGGCAGCTACACAATTAAGCTTATTATTATTATAAAATTATTATTTAAGATTGTTTTCCACTTTTTGCCATATAGTGTAATGTCATACTCTGTGATGCTACATTACTCATTCAGCAGATACTTTATTCATTTATTTTGAGTCATTTTTCCATGTGTTTGAATCTTGAAGTCCAACAATCAGATTAACTTTGGTTTGTCCTGAATGAATCTTGAACGAAATTCAATAATGTGCAAAGAGCCAACCCTAAATTATTTATATTCCTATATCCCAGCTATGACTGGGATAAAGTTTAACATCCAGGCAGTCATGAAAAAGAGGATTTACAAAGTTGAACGCAGTTAGAAGAATGTTAGCTTACTAGTTTCCATCAAAAGATGATAGAACATGTGGTAACTGAGGGATTTCTAAATAACTAAAAAGTAAAACCGGCAGCTCTATCACTTTAGAGGTAAATGGAGACAGAGAAGTAAACAGCAGCAGGTTTGTGAAGTTGAGCTAGCTGACTTAAAATAGGGTGCTACGTATCTGGTGACTAGCCGCAGAGCCATGGTTAGCATTAGCATTAGCAGAACAGAGACGGAGGATAAACACTAGCTTTTTCCCTCAATAAAAGTTAATGTGAGGGTCCCCAAGGTGCAAAGACAAAGACAAGACCTAGACTGAAAATCAGAGGTAAAGAGGAGTTCGCGAGAGATGTGCAGTGAGTGTCTAGAGCCATCTTTAAAATATGAAGGAGGATCAGTCATGGTCAAGAAAGACATTTAAACTCACACCAGAATCGCTTATAGCAGCAACCAAGACTGCATTTAGCAATGCACACACAGAGATTCACAGAAATACTCTGTTGTGGGAAAAATACATCATTTATTGATGATACGAACACACCCCACTACAACACTGCAGTGGCCTTACATCTAATGTCAACAGGTTGCATGCATGTTTTCATGAGAATGTGTATAAGCCATATTAGATAACTAAAATGTAAGTTTAAAAAAGAGACAAGCAATTAGCATTTAAAAACCAGCTCATAATCTACAAGTTAATGTTCTTTGAAAGTACACTTTTATTTCAAATTGAATGGGTGTTGAATTCCAGCTCTTTCCTATCCCAGCCATCTATGCAACACACTGCAGAGTGCAGCTCAGTGCTTCTGTGTGTGGAAACAATTGCAAATTAAGTGTTTCATCATCGTTTTGTTCTTGCTGTTCCTTCTCAGTAGCACATATTATTCACAGTTCAGTGTGTACAACTTCAAGTCAAATGCAAGTTAAAATTTTTAATCCAATTATTACAATTTAATGATTTCCCTTTACATATTAAAAACATGAATTCTTTTGTTCCAAATCTGTTTGTTGTCGTGCTTCACTTTATACAAACGCATCCGCCGAAGGAACACGCAGTTGCGATGATATGATTTAGCCCAGCAGTGTGCTGTTTATTAAAAAATGGGCCGACTGCTGAGCTCAACACCACCCCACTGTTTTTGAATAATAAGTATTAATATTGTGCTATCTCCTCGGTGAAAAATGCTGCACTAGAGCAGCGATAACTTTATGTGTTTGTGTGGGTAGCATGTAGTACATGTGCAACTTCATGCAAATAAATGCAACTGAGTTATGACCTTATTTGGATTAACAGGAAGGCTTTGTTGTATAGCAAGGGCTTTATTAATTCATGAAACTATCATGCTGTCACTCTCCCTCCTGAGGTGATTAATATGTCTGTAACAGAAGAGAAGTGAATTCCCTCGGGAAAAATATGCACTATGAATCCTCTTTATCATTTATCTATTCTGTGTATTTGTATAGCATGATAAATCAATTTCCATTATACTCCTAGTCACACAAAGCTGTACTTTGTACAATGGATGCCCTGCCACATTATTCCATACAGGGTATGTAGTCATATTAAGGAGTAACTATATTCAATAAACATTGTTGTTTTTCCTTGTAATATATTTGGATATATTTAAATCATCATTTCAAAATAACATTAATAGTTGTTATATTCTTGTATGAAATACGAGTAACATTTCCACCACTGTCCTTTAGAGCTATGATACAATGAGGTCTGTTCTGGAAAAACTGCATTTTCTCTGCAAGTCTACTGTTTTTTGTGACCACATAACTCTATATTTGTGTTGTCTGTCCAGAACACATTCTACCAAAAAGACCTGATCTTTGCCTTTATCTTCATCTACAAACTGTAGTTCTGATGTTCTTTTTGGGCAGCAAAGGCTTTTTTGTTTCTGGCAAGCCTCCCATGCAGGTCAAATTTGTGCTATCCCCTTTATGATTGTAGATATATTTACTTTGACTCGAGCAGCTGCAGAGTTGCAAGCAGATCCAACTACTCTGTTTTGCAGAAAACAGTCCTGGGCAAATTGATGTTTGTTTGAAATCCACACACATGGGGGAGCTGGCCCCAGGGAGGGGTTACCTGCCCCTCCCTTCCTTCCCTCCCCATCTCCAGCTGCCTCCCTCTTCCCGCTCCTCCACAACCACCCACACATGCAGGGCCTTGGAGTGGGGGTATGTCACCAGGGTGCAGAGGAGGCTACCCCCCCCCCCCCCTGTCCCCTTCTGGCTGCCTCTGCCTCAATTTTATCCCACAACTTAGACATTCACATTATTCACACTCTCATTACACATACATATAGGATCTTGGGGGTGGGCACAATCACGGAGTCCAAATTACCATCAGGGTGTATACCTCACCCCTGACGTCGTTGCCCACCTCTCAATTTTAAATACACTTAGTCATTGAGGGCTAGCAGGAGGGACTATGCGCTTACCTGCTGCTCCTTGGCAGGTAGCTCCATGCCCTCCTGGGTTTTAATTGCACCTTAGAACACATATGCATCAACACTACAATGAGCGGGTGGAGGGAGGTTTGGAGTCTTCTCCCACCCCCATTCTCTGCGGCCTGCTGGAGCGGGAGGGCTAGTAGGAGGAGTTGGCCGTCCGACTGCGGTCTGGGGTGTGGGGCCTCCCTGCTGCTGCGGAGTCAGGGTGGTCTGCCTCTCCCCACCGCAGGGAAAAGGGAAACACCACCTGGGTCTGGGTGCAATTCCCCCCTCCAGGGGCAAGGGTACCTAGACCCGGTTTGTAGAGTACGCTTGGGGAGTGTGATTGTGTGTACAGCGTCTCTTTATGTCTGTCTCCACGTTGGTTGAGTGTGGAGTGAGTGCATATGAGAGCATGAGGGTGGGAATGGATGTTTGTGTCTGTGTGTGCCTGTATGTCTGTGTCTATATGTCAGGTTGGGTATCAGACGCCACCTCTCTGGGGACACCTCAGGCCCTCCAAGGTTTGGAGGCCTATCTCCACCCACCACCACTTCCCCTGCCGGTGGCGGACTCCCTCAGGTGTCGGTGTGTTGGTGGTTCTTTGTGTCTGGGGGTGGGCGTCCAGGTACACACCGGCTCACTCCTTGGCGGCCGCTTGTCGGGGCCTGGGGCCTGGGGCTCGCTCGGGCCCCTTTGGAGGTGGGGTGCCCCCGGCCTCTCGGCCTGGGGCTCGGTCACTCAGGCACAGCTGGGGGCCGGCGGAGCTCACGGGCGCGTCACTGCAACTCCCCCTGACTTCTGCTCCGCGGCTGCTGGGCGAGCCCTCATCTGGGACTCTCCTCAGCTCTTACTGGAACAGTGGCGCGGCTGCCCCTCTGTTGGTCTTCCATGGTCTCTTGTGTTCTGGGGGCCTCTGGATGTCTGGAGTTTTGATCACCTCCATACCCGCTTCACACCCTGGAGGACGGGGCTGTGGCCCCCCCACACTCCCTAGCAGATCATTACATGGAGAAACCTTTGGAATGCAAGCATGCTGATCCACACAGGTATGCACACATGGGTATTCACAGTCGCGGACTAAAGCTTTCTTGGCTGCTGCCTCAAAGCACACTGTGCGCTGTCTATCTTGCGTGCTGCACAATATCGTTTATTATTTAGTAAATATTGATATCTATGACTAGCTAGTTTATTGTGATGGTGCTTTGTTTTCTCTATTATTATGTTGCTCTTTGTTGTTTGCCGTCTCCTCTGTTTGTTTTTTTTGTTTGTTTGTTTGTTTTTTTTCTCCATACAGGTGACCCAGGAGTTCTTTTTTTTTTCTCTCTCTCTTCCCCCCCCTTCTCACCGTCTCTTCTCCCCTTTGGTTTTCTTTCTTTCTCTCCCCCTCTTTCTCACATTCATTCCCCCTGTCCTATTTATTAAAAAAAAAAAAAAAAAAAAAAAAAATGACAAAGGATGAACTGAAGCTCTGCCATCACGTAATGTCGCATACTGCTGTTTCTGATGTCATTTAGAAAAAAGAAAAAAAAAAAAAATGAAATCCACACACATGGCAGAAACTGCATTTAGACAGGGTCAGCATTGAACCTTGACGCAGATAGGCCACAGCAGCAGAAGACCACACCTGGTGTCACTCCTGTCAGCTAAGCACACTTCCCACAGCTTGCCAAAACTAGACAAAAGAAGACTGGAAAAATGTTGCCTGGTCTGATGAGTCTCAATGGCCATAGGGCAACTTCAAGCTGTTGTTATTTCCAAGAAGCAATGTTGCAACAAAGAAATATCGACAAAACACAAATTTCCTTACTTTTTGTGCTAAGTTTATTTTTCTTTCCAACTGATCATCATTTAAACACTGGAGCCTAACTGAGTGTTGTTGCTGACCATTTCCATCCCTTTATGACAACTGTGTACCCATCTTGGGATGGCTGCTTCCAGAAAAAGCCCACAGAATTTCTCTGAGAAATGTTTCCAGCATCTTGTGGATTTTGTGGTGTTTTCATGCCTGCTGTGTTTAGTCTGTTTAAATCAAGCTCTGTTTCATCGGAGCGCTTGTTGAATTTGATGTGAACAGTAATCGCTCTCGGCTGCAGACCAAAACAAGGCCCTTTTAGAGGAGGCGGTCTCAATCCAGTTCAAATAAACTCCAGGGCAGTTTGTTTATGGTGTAAACGTGATCCGAGCTTGATCTGACCCAACTACCACTGTATGTTGCAGGTTACTTTGACAGAATAGTATTTGCTGTAATATTTACATGTGATAAAGTCACACAAGTGTTAGCTTTATATTGATATCAATATTGTTTACACAAAGTTTCTAAGGTGCAGAAACTTTATGTTGTGTAAACTATGAATTTTCAAGCAGGAAATGACCCCCTGGGGTTTAAGAGGTTAATAGGCATCTTTCAACATTATGGCAGGAATAAAGAACATACAGAATTATCTTAAAATTAAGTGAAATTTAAATAAAATACTTGAATTTTTGGAGTAGATACAAATCCACACCACTCTTAGTCACTCAAAAAGAATATAGCACATTTTTTCCCTCATTTTAGTCGGTAAAGCAGGGTTCATGTCCTTCATGTTCTTTCCAGCGCTGATTTTACTTCACAGCACTAAGACATGCCAGATAGCACTTCAGCATAACCCTGTTTGAGAACCAAATAGATGCTCATGCAAACTATAGAGAGCAAAGGCAAAACTGAATAAGTGGAGGAGAGATATACAGATAGAGATGAATGAATGAGGTGAAGGGCTAAAAAATATCTTCCTCTGATGGGGTGTCAAAATCCCTTTCCACTGATGTCCCTCTTAACCCTGAATGTGTCAGTGTGCCCGCACATGCGCACTGACACATTTCCATACACATATACAAGCACAGCTATTCATTTTCTTGAACCATCTGGTTGGAGTGTTTAAAGCCAGTTTAGTGAGACCAGCACGGATAGAGAGAAGTGAGGGAGAGGGGGAGCAAGGTAACACAGGGGTGAAGCAAGTGAAAAAACTCAAAGGAATGAGTGAAAGTGTCTTTTTGGTCTCGTTGTCAATCATTCCACAGCTTTAAAATTCAAAACCAGTCTGGATTAAACAAGTACAGTGAGTTTTGGTAAGCTACAATACAAAAAAATTGCATCTAAATATTTTGTGCTCAGCCTCTGGAGGAAAACATTACACCCCGAGGCAGCGTGTGCCCACAGGGGGCTGCTGTTCATTTTTTTTAAAGTGCAGCTATTATGGTCAGACAAATATCTGTGTCAGCCTACAAAGAGTAAAACGGTGCATTTTGAATTAATGCAAAAGAATTATTGATTAGCGTGCCATATACCATTCAAGAAACACACAAATGAGCAGCTTTATCATGAGCCCATTCAGGAGATGTCCAATTTCCCCTCACTAGTCAATGATAAGCATTCTCCTTGCCTGTCACTCAGGACTTAGACTGATTCCCTCTCAGCCCATGAGCCCAATTTAGTCTCCACAAGAATCTATCACACAGCGATGTTATCTGCAAGTAACCCAATCTCCCCATCATCCCTCGATCTGTCTTTCTCTCCATGTCTCTCCCCACCTACCCTCTCTTTTCTTTCTCTGTTCCTACTAATCCAGCTTGTACCCTTAACTGTTTCCCTCCTCTGTCTTTCATCTCCTGCCATTCCAGAGGACCTCACAAACTAATCAAGCGTGGAGAGAACTCCCACTTTGCATACAGAACGTATACTCCCATGACAAGGGATAGCAAAGAAAAATGTCTATGTCTTACATATGAAGCCTTTCAACAATGTGATGGATGAGTTGCATTTAGCTTGCATTTAACTTTTGAGACATTTCACTGATATGACTTGATTAATGGCCGGGCGAAGACGTCCACTACAAGAGTGAATCTATTGAGGAGGGAAATTCCCTCGAGAAGATCTCCAATGAAACACTTAATGGCTGGTTCTGTCAATCAGCCCCTCAAACATACTGAGTCAAAGCATAGTGAGAAGATTTATGTTATCTTCCGAACAATGACACCACAGAGAATGCATCTCTTAGTAGAAATTACAAAACATGTTTTTAGTATAGTCAGTATCGTAAATGGCGATTGCCTGGTGGCGCACTGCTTTTCTGATAGGCCTTAGAGAAATAACAAAGGAAATAAAAAGGAAACCATAGGAAGCAGAGCCTGGAGACTCTGAACCCAAACAAGCCTGCATCACCTGTCAGCACTAAAAGTGTAGACAAGATATTAAAATCCTTAATTATGAAAATTAGATGTAATTTCAGCTTTGATGTTGCAGTGCAAAGACCCTAATTAAACTATCTCTTAGGGTCAAACATCTTCTTATCATCAAGGGATAGAAAATTCCTCGGGGATTGCGACCTGGGAGTAAATCTTTCAGTAAGAACCAGATGTTTCGGTAAGTCAGAGTTGCATCCTAATTTGTTGGAAAAATGTGTCTGTCAGTGGAGAAGAAGCCACATAGTTAGTCATTACATAAGAGTCCCTTGTACTACTACACTGCTTTTACTATATCATATTTATGATTTTATATCACATGATTATAACCTAAGTTCTCATAATAAGGCATCATGAGCTCAAATTAATTATTTATTTAATGATAATTTTGAGAAAAAATCTTTATGAAACAGAAATTCATTATCGGAAAGATAGAAAGTAATGATCATGAAACACTAACTCATGTATATGAATAGGAGCCTTTTACTATGATGCAAAAAGTCACAGTTATTAAATAATATCATGTGATAATGGAGTTATTATACAAAATTATGAGAAATTATGTTGTTATTAAAAGACATAAACGAAGCTCAGTTGCAGTGTGTTTCTAACAGGACAAGAGACACTTGTGCAAAGAGTACAAAACTAAGAGTGCAGTAATTTTCCTTACTAAGTATCCTAAGTCAAGCCATCTGATGGAAGGCAGGTGCACCAGAAAACCTCTGAATCATCCACATCATTAAAGTTACACTCTGCTCAGCTCTGCATATTTAGGGTCTCATTAAAGGTATGGTTTGACAGCAGTTTTGATGTCAGTGCAGTTTTCTGCTGCATCAACGTTTTCGGGGTTTTTTACAGTTTTTTTTTTTTTAGTTTTTGTTGTTGTTGTTGTTTGTTGTTGTTTGTTGTGGGGGACGTTTGGGGTTGTTTATGTCTGAAACTGAAGCCCAAACCAGGAGTCATTAGACAATTTTCAAAATGACTGTGTTGTTCTCTGCCAGGGAATGCAACAATTATGCTTCAGCTGATTGATTTTTCTTTTTGTTCAAAGCATAAAAGACACCAAAGAACACAGTTTATATATTGCAAAAGTATATTAAACAAATTTTTCTATATAAGGCATAGTTTGAGAATGTCTTTTTTGTTTTTTAATAAATCAAATTATTATTAAGTGAGAGTGTGACAGTTCCTTTTTTTTAATATAAACTTGAAGCTACAGTTCACTTTACATAGTTTCTGCAAATGATAGGAAAAAAATGTGTTTTGCTGCTATTTGCCATTCTGAAGTTGCTTTTAAAAAGAAATCTATTGATCTGGTTTATTAGACTAGAGTTTTTGAAAGATTTCAGGTTACATAAGAAAAAGATAAAAGAAGAGCTGTAGAAGTCAAAGGTATAGTTATTGACCTTAGGCTTCAATCCATGCATTCAAATGGCTTTCTCTTTGTCAACTAATTTTTTATTTTTTTCGTTTCTTTAACATGCTGTATCTTTCAGTAGAGTTGAATGGCCTCTGATGCTTTCCTCTGTGTTCTAATAGGTCACCTCTAGACAGGTACATATATACCTCTCTCTTTATATATATATATAGGCATATGTATTGGTAAAAGTCAAGCAGCATATTCAGTGGAAACGTTAATTCAGAAAACCATGCACCTCCTTTATTAGTGGTAATTTGTGAGGCCTTGGCATAGTTGTCTGTATTTTTCAAGTAGGGCCAGTGAAAACACAATTTAGTTAAAAGCAAGTGTTGCTAAGCCGTAAGCATAAACTCACTTATCTTCAAATGCTGGAGAAAGATTTCTTGTGGTAGTCCTCCACTAATCCTGCAACCCTATCAAACTACTGTTGTACCACTGCTAATAAAACAGTAAATTAGAGCAATTTCTTACTGTGAGTTCAATACCGAGTTTAATGTACATTATAGCAACTAGCTGCAAATAAATGGCTCATTTGTTAGTTTATTGAAAATTTACTGCTAGTTGACTGTAAAAATGACAGCAAGGTATATCAGCATGTTTTGTGTATAGCTGAAATCTAACAATATCATTATTGTGTGCACTAATGCTATTGCCAGGTTTTCATGTACGACATGATTGCATGAATAGGTACATTCTAGTCATGTGTAGCACATGCTGGATTTTATGAGTCTCAGATTTGAGTTGAGGGTTTAAGCAGTAGGACAAGATTATTTTAGTAAGAAAAACAGATAGGCCATTCAAAATGATTAACATAAAACGTAAAAGCTTATTTCGTATTTATGATGACTGCAATAATATTGAGTTCTTGTTTTTTGTTTCATTTGTATCTTCTGATTTATGAGTCGTTTCCTGTTCTCTATGTAGTCTTGTCCACTGTGTTTTACTTTCAGTTATGCCAGTGCGTTAGTCTCTCCCCGTGCTCCATGTTCCAATTGTCACGCTTGTGTTGTCATGTCTACGTCTCTCCGTGTTTCCTGTTTTATTTTGAAGAGTCTAGTGTTTCCACGTTCAGTGTGTTTTGTTTTACTACCCCCTGAGGCATCATGTTCATTTGTGTCAGCTGTCTCCCCGGTTGTTTCCACTTTCCTCATTACCCTTCTGTGTATAGTCCTCTGTCTTCCTCTGTTCAGTGTCGGGTCGTCCGTTTGTCTTCATGTCAAAGTCATGTTAACATGACTAACAAGTCATGTTAGGAGAATTTCTTCCAACTGTTCGGGCCCACGCTCTGATTTTTTTCACAGTTACATTTTTGTATGTTCCCGTTCAGTTTCATGTTCTTGTCTTTTGTCATCGTTTTCATAGTTAGTATTAGTTTTCCCAGTCGACGTTTTAGTTTAGTTACGCTTGTGTTTTCGCCTTGCCTCGTTTTTCCGTTTTTTGTATCAGCCATAAAAAAAAGCTCGTTTTTTGTTTAAACATCAGTTCTTTTCTCCCGTGTCTGCTTTTGGGTCCGTTTCGTAAACACACTGCTGATCCCTGCTGTGACAAAATCAGTGAAAAATATAAAAGCAGTGAAGCAACAGAATTTCAAAACCATTTGGACATAAATTAAAAATAGTTATTTCGATTTAATTTAATTTAAATTTTAAAATTTAATTATCTACAGTAGTTTAATAAAAGGGAGTGGAAATAAGAAAAGTCTTCAGTCTTGATTTAAAAGAATCAAGAGTTGCTACTCATCTGCAGTAATACTTCTTAATGTATGCAATATGCATTGTCACATATTTTAAATATATATGTGACTACAGACTCATATATCTCAGTTCCCAATACAAATGTATGAGGGGAACAAGCCTTGTGCTTACATAATGAACATGCATGCATCCTTTGCCTTAGGTTGTGAACTGGTTCTACAACTTGTTAAAAGCAATACCACTGCAAACCTGAGGGGATTATTTATATGCAAGTCTTGTAAAGCCACATTTAACTTTGCAAAATCTGTTCTTCCTTTAATGTTCTTCCATGTGAAGTGGCACGTCTTGTATTATTCTTAGAAGTCTCGCATGTATTGC
The DNA here is from genome assembly GCF_041146795.1 of Maylandia zebra. Lineage (NCBI taxonomy): Eukaryota > Metazoa > Chordata > Actinopteri > Cichliformes > Cichlidae > Maylandia > Maylandia zebra. Next base: position 15,913,211 of record NC_135176.1, on the reverse strand, counting down.
TTACAAAGACTGTGAAACAGATACCCATCAAACATGTCCTTGCAAAAGTCACATCTTGGCCTGCCATCACCAAACAAATGACTGCTTTGCCTTCATCTTCAACTCTACATAGATCTGTATCTACTTCGGGGAAAAAAGGCCATCTTAGCATGTCATGTTTTTTAATATCCCCCCCAGTGCCCCCTATAAATATTTATTAAAGATGTACCATTAAGATGTGCCAAAAAGGACCTGTGCAAGACTGTAAGCAAACACCTTTTGTTTAACTTTTGTAACATATTTCTAGCCTAGAAGCCAAACTGCAAACGCTATAAGGGAGCAACCATGCTCCAGCATCATGGAAATCATTTGGAAACCCTTGCAGCAATAAGCCTGGACACGGCTCCCTTCAGTGTAACATTTTTCAAAATCCTGAAACAATGTGAGCAGACAAAGCAATGTTGGATTTAGAAGTAGTACAAGAAAGTTCATAGACAAATAGAGGATGTACTGTAATTCCAGAATGGTTTGAATATAAATACTTTTAGACTTTATTTAAAATGGGAGACTCAATATAAATTCTAGATAAAAAATACAACTTGAAATCTTTTTAAATAATTTAACAATGCATTTTACTACTACTGTGTTCAGACACTGATTAATGATTCATAATTTCTCCTGATGAGACTAAAGACCAGTTACCTTAAATTTAAAACTGTATTTCTGTAAATTGTTACTTCAAACAAAGCTTCAGGGGAATACTGTAAATGCCTAAATATCTGAATGACTGATATGACAGAGATACTTTACACCAATGTATTTTTATGGGCTGTACCATCTTTGTCCTCTTTCCTTCTTTCCCCTCTCTTCACTTTTTTGCCTGTTTCTTGCCTCTCCCCACTCACAACACATCACATCTCCATTTGGCTGCTGCACTTTCTGTCCTGCTTCATTCTCCCTCCAAGGCCCAGCCTGGCCCACTTTAGACCAGCTGCCAAAGCGTTTCAGTTTGCCTTTGCACCCTTGTGCCTGTGCGCGTTGCATGTATTGTGTGCCAACAGTGCGTTTATAAGCTACAATTTTCAGCTCAACCCTGATTAGGTTACACAGACTACTGTGGATGTTAAAATTATTCTAAAAAATGTAGTTCTGTGTCCACTGCGAGGAAAAAATAGATTTATTTATTTTTTATTTATTTTTTTAAACTGAAATTTTCAGCTTCTGCAGCAACTCTGATATCATAGATTCCACTGTTTTGGGAGGGGAAGGTTTAAAAGTACAAGGCAGATGATTTCTGTATAATCTGCACATCAATACACATTATGCACAGTGCAGGGGAGGTATCCAAATGCAAATGAATATGCAACCCGAGTAAAACCTAAATGTAAACCAAAAAGCATAGAACATTACTTAAAATCAATAGAGATCAAAAGGGCATGGCATCAGACATATCTCCGGGCTACGTGGAAAACTGCATATAAAATAAGTACCAAATATAATCGAAAGGACCTGCAAGATGTCCTGTCTTCTGCACAACTTGAGCATTTTTAGCTGCGAGACTGTAATGCATGAGGTTTGAACTGCCATATGGTTAAATTAGCGGGGAGTTTGCCGCCCTGTTCTTCTTTTTCTGGAAATCTGGCAACGTATCAACGAATGGGTGAAAATTCTTCAAAGTGAGCTTGATTTTCTGTGCAGTCAAGCAATTAACTAATCAACACACTGGCTGTTTTCATTCTCTCAGTGTTGTAAGCAGATACCATTATATCATATTTAGAAATGAGAACAAATTTGTTTGCTATTTGTTTGATTTGTGCTATAAATGTAATTTGCGCACTTAGAGGGGAATGGGGAATGTTTCTATAACTGAACTGAACTGAAGCATCAAACATGCGTTTGCTCATTTGACTGTGCTAGCAATAAGAGATACTATACAAGGATGCATTACTTTTACCGGTGTTTTTAAGTGTTTGCTACAAAGTAAAATCAGTTGACCCCCTACTCACCTGGAACACTCACCTTTGCATGGCTGCCGACTGGATCGTGCTCCAGGGTATCTTTAGTCCAGACACTTTTAAAAAAAATTGGGGGGGGGGGGGGAGTAAGGCTGGGAGGTAATTTTAATGTCCAGATCAAACTTCTTTCAATCTTTCAGCATGATGAATACTAATGATGAGACTGCAGGCGAGCCTTAGATGTGTTTTATAGCCCTCCCGATGCCTGTAAAAGTAGTCGAAGAGAAAAAATGATTACCTCATTCTCCATCTGTCTGAGGGACATGCAAATTAGAGTGGTCAAAGGAAGGTCACAGGAGGGGGTCAAAACATTGTACAAGAGTGAAGTGAAGGAAATTGTGCCCTCGTCACGTCTATAGAAACATCTCATACCTATTCTTTGAGTCAAGTTTCAAGCTTAGAGCAGAACCACAGTCACCTCAGGTCATTTCTTGTTTAAGTCACTAGATAAGGTCTGTATCGGGTATCTTTTTTTCTTTCTTTTTTTTTTCTTTAGGTCACGAGCAATTGTCTAAGCATTTCACTGCATATCGTACTGTGTATGACTGTGTACGTGACAAATAAAATTTGAATTTGAATTTGAATTTGATTTTGACTGTTTCAGCTCCATTAAACAGTAGTTCAGGGGACTGAATCATGCGATGCTGACATTTCAAAAACAACACATTTATAGGAGTATATCTTCTAAAATCGAGACGGAAAGAGGAAACTAAAACTAAAACAGGTAATATAGCAAGTGATTACAAGCAGGAGCATGCATATGCTTTTCATCAGAATTATAAAGCCGTATTTGCACCTTATACGGTTTTATAAATCTCAGTCACTGTGAACGTGGACACATGTGCAAACCTGATTTCTCCTCCCAGAGTTGCAAATCCTGAATACACTCATTTTACCAGGTACACCTTGCTAGTATCTGGTTGGACCACTTTTGGCTTTCAGAACTACCTTGAGACCAGAACTTGAGATCTGTAGCCTGGGCAACTAATGCAAGGCACGATGGATCCATGCTTTCATGTTGTTTACAAAATCCGACACCATCTTCTGCATATCTTGTTTGTAACAGGTGGTTATTTTAGTTCCTACGGCCTTTGTATCAGCTCAAAACAGTACGGCTATTCTCCCAGGACCTCTGACGTCAACAAAGGCATTTTCACCCAGAGAACTACAGATCAATGGAAATTTGAAAAATCATTGATGGATGGCCCTCATGTTCATGTCCAAAAGTCCAATATGGACAAATTCAATAGGTGTCTGTCATCACCTATTACAAACATTCATCTCTTCCAAACCTTTTTTTTTATTGCCTTACTAAGTGCATGCTGGCTGGACAAGATCTAATCAAGATCGGACGCTTTGCACAAAATCTAATCCTGTCAAAATTAACTGATATAATTCTGACAGGATTGGAAAAAGAAGAATTATGAAGTTGCACTTTAAATACTCTCAGTGTGCTCGCTCTGTTGGATAGACTCCACCTAGAGTGCTAAAAATTACTCAGACTTTGGCTCATAATATGGCTATAATGTAAGAAAGGTGTTGTTATTCTACGTACTGTGTGTGTGTTTTCATATAATGAGAGTGAAAGGAGATAAAGTAAGAGCGAGGAGTATCCGCTTCAGCCGGTGTTCATACATTCCTTCATGCAGAGTTTGTCTGTGCGTGCGTACATGTGAATCTGATGATGTACGTCTTTGTGTCTTCTGCATGGAAATCAACAATAACATTATAACCCAGGGGAGCCTATTAAGAGTAGACCTCTCCAGCGTGGCTGTGTGTGTTTAAAAATAGGAGCCATGTGTTAGAGTGATGGGTGAACTTCCCCGGCTTACTCAGGGGGACTCAATTAAAATGAGCAATTTTTTTCCCCACTTCCCTAACCCACAGTACGAGGACTCAGGTGCTGCCTTCAAGCATGGCATTTGTGTGAAGGGGTATGTATTTCAGTGTACTTGTATTACTCACACTGGCTTAGTGGTATATGGTCACATTATAATAACTACATTTCACCATTAAGATTTAAAGTTTAATGTAAGGGCAGGTTTATGTTAATCTCTAATCATCTTAATTTAAGTTTGCAAATCAAGTATTTCTAACCAGACGTGATGCATTGCCATATTCTTGTTTTGAATGATGCCCTTAGAAATTTCTAAAACTGAATAAGAAAGACTCCAAAGGTACCACAGTTGAATCCAGAAAAGGTGCAGTAAGCCTGTTTCACCATCCCATCCCATCCCATCCCACATGCTTTATTGGTTATACTATGATCCCTTAACAGTGTGTGGTGTGCTATCACAGTGGGACAGCTGTGAAGCCATGTCACTGGAGCATACTGCCACAGTAGCACCATGTTAATTCGACTGTCAGCATGTTCATTATAATACCAGAGAAAATGGGACGGAGGGACAGGGACACACTCTGTTCTGGTAAAATCCAACCTGGTGTAGTAGCATGGTTGCTTAAATACAGCACATTACAGTAATGACAGCGTTTCTTATCTTCAATATTGCACAGAGAAACGGCACATGATTACTGGCAGTCAAACAGAGGAGGGAAAAATCTGAATAAGTACAAATTAATCCCCCACGTTGCCTTGTGCGGATGTGTGTTTTTGCACAGTCCAAACAAAATTTTGACTCTTTTCCAGACCATGTGAAGCTAAACGTAATCATAATAGTGTTGGTTGACTGTTTTACATGAAGGCTGCACAAAATCCATATAAAACACTGGTAAGTGTCATGCTATGCTTTTTTCGTTTCACTAAGTAATGGTTGACAGTTAGCCTTCAAAACAGCATGGCCTCTTTGTGTTTAGTCAGCTAAACTAAAGGAGAAAAGGAGAGTTTTAATTAGTATTTTTATGTTACTGACAATTTATGCAAAATCCATACAAAGTCAAATGTGTTTTGATCAAAATATTCAATTTTGTTTTTGTCATGGTGCTAAAGCCTGGTGTTAACAATGTCCATTGCATTGTTTTATCCATGGTAGCTCAGTATTATGGTAATGTGGTGATATACATGATTGAGTTCTTCATGCTATTGCAGTGCAGCAAATACAAAAAGCCCACAGCTCACAGAGAATTGTAAATAAAACGAACTATACCTTGGTATTGATACGTCTTGGCTCTGTAGGAGGTGAACCCTCACTGCGTCGGTCCCATCAGCTGCTAAACTGTGCACTGTAAGGAAGCATTTAATGACCTTGTCTGTGCCGTGCCAAAAGACCTTTGGATTATTTACTCCTTGCCATGTCTTTAAAAAGAAAGATTTAAACCTCTGTTATAATGGACTACATAAAATTTTTAATCTATTGGATTGTTACCTTAAGTACTCAACTTTCCAAAATGAAAATGTTATTTTTCCATATGGCTCATCAACTGCAACAGCAACAGTGCTGTGCTGTAGTGAATATAAGGTTAACAGTATATAACTGTTAGTTTAGCGGTTTTAGTAAGCAGTTTTGTCTTATGGTTTTTAGGCAGTTGTTGTTATGTTCTAGCTCTAGTTTTATTGCAATGCTCCATACTCTTTGCACCACATAATTATATTGCTGCTGCATTCAGCATGTGAGCAGTTATGCTAATCGATGAATGTGTTTAATCGCTGCTCATCGCAACATGACTCACATTTTCTAACCCTGTTCTTGATCACACAAACACTGGAAACCTCATCACAGACACAAACACAAGTTGATCAAACGTAAATAAAATTTGTAACATAAGAAAACAGCTAGTAGCTTGCTGGTAATATTTTCAAAGAGTTTGCTTGTACTTTACTGTTCGCTACAAAGGTCTCTTGTATTTTTACAGCAGGTTGCTCCACTCTAGATATCGCTTCCGTATTTATGCTGTTGATGCAGGCAGAGGTATAAGACTGTTCATTTGGAGATAGACCCGTACAGCAACCAGCAGGACTCCACTTTGCAGCTCTCACACTTGAGACTCAAATGGCATTACTAACTCTGTAATCTAATCATTGGCCAGTGTAGTAATGTGGTCCACAGCACAAGCCCCGGGAAACTCCTGGGCATACAACCAATTAATTAAGTTAATTGCATGGTTCGCTTAATTGATTACCTTGTTATATTTGCTAGCCTTGATAAGGCTCCATTGCACAGCGAGATAATGTAGACATAATGTGAGTATTAGCCCATAGGCAGCGCTGCTTTCAGGTATCTCTTTCTCTCTTCTCTCCAGTCTGTCAGTGAAATACCAAAGTGTGCAAGTTGTGCAGTGAATGAGTAATTGATGTCAAATTATCATTGCATTATCATAAGCATAATTCGTTTTATTTATTAGCCATTAGCTCAATACAGCCAGTGCAGCAGAAAATTGATAAGCCGGGTGTATGAGTGTGCATGACTGCTGCTGACTGATGCCAACAGGACTCAGCTATGCTAATGTCACGAAGACAAAGGTTGTGCAATAAAATACAGGAGGGATAAATTATGTTTCAGATCAACAATTATCTTAATAATGATAGTTCAGGAATACACATCTAAGACTCAAGTGTTACAAATGAACCGTTTCTCTCAGACAGAGAAAACAAGAGCTACAGTGGTGTGTGTGTAGGGGTGGGTTTTTATAATCGATTCATCGATTAAAATCGATTCTGGCTTGGATAACGTAAAATCGATTCATTAAAATCCTGAATCGATTTTTTAATATAAATTTATTTTGTCCGAAATGCCAGAATCTCTGGTGACATCTCACAAAATTTCAAGAACCACCAAACAGTAAATGAGAGCAGGTACAGGGATTCTGCACATAGACTTAAACACACAGCGCGACCCGCGGATCAGAATCAGTTAGATGTCGCCTTTCTCACAGTCGGGGCTGAAAGCCCACAGCTCGCTGATCCGGGTCCGCGCTTTGTGTTCACGCCCTTTATGCGCTGATTCTAAAGCTGTTAGTTTGATCTCTCTCCAAACAATATTGACCGAATCAGCAGCAAAAGAAGATCCAAACGCTTCACATAAACATCGTCATGAATTCACTCTTTTACTGTTTTGCTTCCATTGCGATGCGCAGCTCTCTCCCTCTCCCTCTCCCCCCCCCCCCCCCCTCTCTCGAACAGTTTCGCTTTCTTCATTATTCGCTTGCTTGTTACACAAGTCTACTGTTGCTTACAGCGCTGTCGGCCGCTGTTTTTTCCCCTTTTACATTCTTCCGAAAAGAAAACCTCATTTCTGCTGTTCAATACTGAACAAATTGAAACTTTTTAAAATTATTCAAAATGCAAAATGCTTAGCCATGTCTCTAATAAAACCGCTGTAACGTCAGAGGTAATGTTGATTAATTAATGGTTTTCTTTCGTTTTTGATGTACTGCAGAATATTTTTATAAAATCCCAGGCCAGGAAAATCACCTACATGTTTTTCTGTGTTTTATCTTCAGCTACTTTGACACAAAGGCATCTGCTGTGATGCTCACACCTTGGATAAAGTCTTGAGAGTGTCAGCTTCCTTTTTATAGATACAAAAATATGTAAATGTCCTGATCTGAATTATATCTCTGACTGTCAAAATTTCCCAGATTTAAATCGAATCGAATCGAATTAAATCGAATCGTGGATCGAATCGATTCGGGACCTTGTGAATCGGAATTGAATCGATTCTAGAAATCAGTGACGATACCCAGCCCTATGTGTGTGCATCCTTCAGAGTAAAGGTTGTTAAAGCCAGAGGCATTTATCAGTGGAATGGATTGGCCTCAGACAACTGTCATATCAGCACTGCTTTAGGGCAAGGCAACCAGCTTCTCTCTCTTCCTCTCCACTCCTTATCCCAGACTCCCTGCTCCAGTTCTCCATTATCTTGTAGCTTCTTCTCTCTGTCTTCCCTGTCTGTCTTGTCCTAATCTCCCACTCCACCCTTCTGCTCACTCATCTCCATGCCTTTCTCCATCTCGCACTGTTCCTCTCTCCTCCCTCTCTCTCCTCTGGTCTCTCGTCTGCTGTGTGTATGAGGGATGACTCTTCCTCCTGGCCTGATTATATTAGCTTCCTGGCTTCACTCTTTTCTGACAGCTCTGACCTTGAAAGAACTGAAGAGTAAGATGTCCACTTTTACAGCTGTAAAAAGCTGCACTGTTACTTTTTTCCTTCTATACCTTCCAGTTTTACACTGGAAGATAGCTGCACATAAACACATCATCATCGGAGGGATCATTAAGAAAGGGGCTGCCAGCACCAAAACATCTCACTTCAAAACTCCATCTATTTATATCCAAAGGAGCGCAGCTGGAGGTGAGGGGTGGGGGATTCGAGATGTTTTTTCTTAACTTCTTTTGTACAAAACTTTGCTTTAATGTCCCATAATGGCTCGCTGAATTAGTAGCAGCATCTAACTCACAAGCACACCTTATATGCGTCTTATAAAAACCAATTACCATACCCCATCATGCTCCATGGCACCACTAAATGAACTCATTAAATACACCTAGGATTACAAATCAAAGTAATTGCCAATTAGGATTTACTTAATTGTTAAAAAAAAAAAGTCAAGAATTTGATGCTTTCTCACTCAGTTTGCGGCAGTGCATCAGGTTATATCACACTGTGTACTTGTTTATTGGCCAGGCCATTCTGATGATTTATAGAGACGAGAACAACTAGCCGGGATCAAATTGTGATATACTCACGGCAGTAAATGCCACAGCTGAGGCGGACGGGGACAGGCAGTGCTGTAACTAAAAAAAGGTAAACTCATGACTCTATCTCTGAATTGTATCAGGACAACCAATGCCAAGGTGAGCTCAAACTTTTGTTTGAGTTTCGACGAGTAACAACGGAGATCTGTCTTCTGAGCTGAAAATGAAATGGCAGCACTCTGAGGCTGGAGGCTACTTTAGTTCAGGGCTGCTTTGAGCGAATTCCTAATGTCAGAAGGCTACGATGACAATATAGCAGCAGGTGATTAGCTGAGGGCTCATCAAGTAAATATTTATCATGTTCACCATCTTATCTTAACACAAGGAGGAGTTAGGGCTAGTGGAAATATCTGTATTTTTTTTTTAAGCTGTTAAAATACTTTAAGGTGACAGCATCAAATTTCATATAATCCAGGAGCTGGAGACCTGCAGGTTTTCAGTAAAAATAGCAGCTTATGGTGACACTAGAGGAAAAAAAATTCCTGGGACCTCTACAAGTCCTTAAGATTCACATCTGTTGGCTATGGATGTCTGTTGAAAATTTCATGCAAATGGATCCCATTGAAATTTGAGTCTGGAACTAAGCTGCAGATCCCCTGCCAACACTGCCCTCCCCAGTCTGGATGATTAAAACAGGCGCTAATTGTGGGATTTAAATGCAGAACTATATTTTGGAGTTTTCTGTGTTTTCTGGTGCACTGTCTGTGGGGTATGGTAAATGTCTTGTTACTCTGCAGCATGATCTATCTAAATGCCTTGGGCTCAGCTATGGAAACACCAGCCTCTCTTTAAAAAAGTGTGGCCATTTAAATAGAACACTAAATCAAATTTTGCCAGAGGGAATGGAAGCCTATTTTCTTACCCCCCATCACTATATATAGAACATTTGTACAATATATGGACATGCCTGTGGGTTTCTCTCAATATAGAGATCGGTAGGTGAATTTTTGCTGCTTAATTGCTTCCTTTGCACCGAGTCACAAAGAGCAGAGTAGATCCATCCCTAACCTACTGCTTAAGAAAACAATAGTGCTGCAGAAGGGGCTGAGCAAGTGCCCATTTAGCTCGTGTGCAGGAGTTAACACATGCAACCTAAAATATTCAAGAAGTACCACTCATGCGTTTGTCCTAGTTGCATCTAAGAGGATTTGGCCATGCTCACATTCCTTTTAGGGTTCTCTTGGGCTGTTACTTGTAAACTCGGGGCCCTACTTTGTGGTTGGTTGACTGAAGCTGCATGTATAAGGTTTACTGATGGGGCAAACAGCACACAGGCGGTCGTATTTGTTGGCGCACATGTGCTTCTTGACTGTGAATGTCAGTGCTTATCAGAGTAATCATGGGAAAAAAGAAAAGCAAATATATGTTTTCAGTAGTCATACAAATAGATTATCCAGGCACAACGATCGAAACCAGTTATATATATTTTTTCCTCATAAAACAATATCATGTCATGATATATTGCATGTCTCTGTAATTCTTTACCTTTTCTCTTATCAGTTTAGTCTCCAGACATAGATTCGTTTTAAATCTACTCACGGTGCTTCTGGATCACAGCCAGTCTTTTGAAAACAGCAATTTCAGTCACCCGGTCTTTGGTGTCCTCCACTGCTGCTATAACATGGCAGCAGTAATAGAAAACTATAAAAGGCCTGTGCGCGATGACAGAGTAATAACAGTAGATTTAAACTGTGGCAGAACAGGCAAGCCTCTCCCAGGCATAATGACTAATACAAATGCATGTCTATGAGCCAATAGACTGAGGTCAATAATCATTGCTTTTTTAAACTTCATTATATGAACACAAAATGTTAAGGCAAACCACTTTGGTTCAGCCTAAACGAACTCCAGAAATTCCCAGGATTACGTCCAAACATATATAATTTGCTGTACGATGGGGAACATGGGAGAGAGCTACACAGAGAGGACATGCAGATGCCAATGAAATGACTATTTGGGATTAATTTCAATAAAACTAATATGAGCAGAGTCATACTGACTGTGATATGTGTACATTTAAGACACACACACACACACACACACACACACACAGTAATTCAAAGCCATTTCCAGAGCTGAGCAGTTGCCTGCAGTGTTGCGGAGTGGTGTGACTGTGATGGGTCAAGCCTCCTACAAATGGTTTGGAATGCTAAGAGTCTCAAAAATGGGTCAGAGAGAGCTAAATGAGAGCTAACTAGGCCTGGCTAATTATGAAGTAACCAAGTCTACATTGATCAAGCTCGAAGGCCAGAGAGGCCACTGGACTGACTTGTTGTAGACAGGGTTTCTTCTAATTAGCTTGCACTAGTACAGCAGGTTCATGCAAGTGGGTCAGTGTACGAGGACAGCAAACGAATGGATGGATGGCATCAAAAGCTCTTTTAGTGTTTAGACGAGAGATGCATGTGACATCTGATCTATTGTCTCGATCTACAGTCTCCCAATAATCTGTAGAAGCAGATTAGAAATAATTAACCTCTGCAACTGTCCTATTCAAAAGCTGCTAGCATTGTGACTTAAAATATGAATCAAATTCATTAGAGTAATTTGAGATAGTAGGGTAATAGTCCTTCTGTGATCTCTTTTTAATTTCCCTTTTAAATTTCACATTAATTATTTGGATGAAATGAAAAACTATTTGTTTGAAAAGTAACTTGAGACAGAACATTTTACAACAGAAATTTGATCCTTCATAGGTAATTTAATCTCCCTAGACAGACCCAGAACAATAATCCCTTTTCTTCTAGGTTAATATGGCCACATTTCCTCAAATAGCACCTCTTAAGTCACAGGACGTCAGCCGGTCTTTGTGATAATACTGCCATCTTCCGGTGAGGATTGACGTGGTTCTGGTTTGAACAAGCTTCAAACAGAACTGTATTGTAGCTCATAACATTTGCACCACTGCTTAATCAACCAGATAATGAGCAATAAGATTTGAGGCTGTTGGTGTGAGTGTTTCTGTCAAAACTCAGGAGGGAGAGGGGGGTGTGGTATAAATATTTATCCATGGCAAACAGATCAATAGCTATTAAAAAGGTCAAGGGCAGATGATGATGGATGCTGGCTGTAGGTTATCGATAAATTCTGGCTGCTATAATGAATTACAAATCCACACATGCCTGCGCACACGCATAGACAGCAGACCAAATGATAGGGATTAATTCATTGATCATGCTTAATCTGTCATAATTAATTCCATAGGAACAACTGTGATGAGAGCAAGCCTCCATTAAACAGATAAATTATTCAACATGAGGAGGAGGTGGGCCCAAGATAAATGAGCTTGGGAGACTTGTGCAGCAGTCGCAGGCTGAGGCTAATTACAATCTTTTCTGGGAAACTAGCACAGGTTACTTACAGTTATAAATGCATGGATATAAAATACTATACAAGTGTAACTAGAAGCTAAGGTTCACCAAACAGTTCATGGAAGCACACGTGTCATTTAAGCTGACTTTAAATAAGGTTTTCAGGTGATGCATGCCATAAATATCACCCTTGTTAACCTATATACTTTTATACAGACACTTCTCTTTAGCAGGTAGTGGCCCAAGTCAGTATCACATCTCTTACCATATGTTAAGTCATGGGTTTATCCTTTAAGCCATACGTTTTTACAGTTTGTTCCTCCTGTGAACATATTGTCTTTAGTTACAGAATCAGGCCCTGGGCTCTGCACTTTCCTAGCTAACAAGAAAAGTGATTTTATAGATGATGACTGCAACAATACACCAGAGGTATAAAACTTTGTAGATTCGAGAGTAAAAGTCTGTGCATGCAAAAGGTGAAGAAATACAAGGGCAGTCTTTTTTTTTACCTTTATGAATCCCCGCATATGCACTCTCCTCTATTGCATGACTCAGTCACCAGAAAAACTGATATATTTATTTATCATTCTCCACCTGGTCTTTGTCTGTAACATCCTGGGAGACTTCAAGGCCAGCCTTTTGTGTTCCTATACAAAAGCAACTTGCCATACGGTATACATCACCGTGACGACTATTGATGGTAACAAGCATAAACTTTTGACAGTAAAAATAACATAATTTTCTGTGGAACACAGCTTAAGAGTTTATTTTCCTGCATCTATTCTTTGTTCAGCTCTGCTGCATTGAATCGAAGACACGCATTAATCATATTGTATTTTATTTACTTTCAATCACCATTTACAGCTTTCTGCAGGCACAGGGTGGACACATAACATTAAGTTGCGCTATATTTTAGAATAATTGTGTTCATATTAAAAACCACCTCAATGAAGCTCTCGTTCATGCGTTTCAGAGATGAAATGCATGAAACTAAATCACACATCATCTTTGTACACTCCTAAATATTAGGAAATATTGGTGAAAATCCTCCTAGCCATTGTAATCCTTCAACTAAATCTCTTTTTATTTTTTAAGTTTACAGACCTACTAATTAAAACAGCTGCTTCTTAATGATTGAAGCACGACCAGCTCTCATTTTTCAACTTTGCAACTTTTTTTTGTTGCACACCTGTGCATTTTTAAAGATGGAACAAATCAGACTACAGAAAAAAATCAGCGCAACACCAGCAGGGAGCAGCTGATGCTGGATATATACAGTACAGTAATGCACTGGGATAAACAAAGCAAATGAACCAACTGGACTGTGAATACAGACAGAAACGTTCTGAAATTACAATTAAAACTAGATTCTGGTGGATTTTACTTTCGATTTCCGCATTATTTTTCGATCCAAACGAGGCCGTTCATTTCACTGATCTAATAAGTTCGACCTTAAGTTTGAGTTTTGTAATAACCTTCACGTAATCAATGTCAATCCAGCTGCAGTTCATTAAAAGAACAGTCGTCTTTTCAGCCAAGGTCATCAGACTGCGTTTAAAAGAAGGTCTCTCTGCAGAGTGGACAGGTGGACTTGTTGCTGGAAGTGAACCATTTGTACTGTAGCAAGAAGAGGGAAAAAATATATTGTTACTAATAGACAGGCTGCAGTTCATGGTCAGTGATCTCTATAAAGACTGATAAAAGATAAATGCATATTTATAAAATATATCAATATCTCACCAAACACGCAGAGTGGAACTTCTTTTTGCATGTGCGGCAAGCCTTCTTCGGCAGAGAGTAGTTGGATCCGTGGATGACGGAGAAGCAGATCATGCAGTCCTCTATTCCCTCAAAACGCTTATCCACATTGTTCTTCCACAGAGCCAGACCCTCCATTATACTGCCATTCTAAAAGAGCACATATAATTACATTTTCTCAGTGGTTTTGTATTCTTTTTCTTAGCCGTTATCTGAAAAGAAAGTATCTGCACAGCCCTGTAGTGCCAGCACTGGCCTTTCTACTCAACAAACTTTACTTTACCAGGATATAATACAAACAACAAGGGTTGAAAAACAACACCCCAACTTATTACAGCAGCTTCTTGCATATATACTTTTTGTTTGTTTCTTTTTGTGTACCTGATGTGTTAGGTAGGTGCTCAGCTGTAGCATCCAGTTCCTCCACTGCTGCACGGCAACACCCACACGCCTCCCACTCTCCACAGCAATAGAACCCAAAGGGTAATTCTGTGGAAGCTGAATCACCAACTCAATGAAGATATCATCCACAGAATAGGTGGCAATCACCTCCCGTGCTGCTGAGCGGGCCTTGACCTGGGGCACAAAGAAAAGAGAGAAAAAAAAAAAAAGCACGTTTTCACTGGGGGTCTTTCAGTTAAACAATCAGCCACCTGCTATATAATTAAATGCCAGGATCCTACTTAATGAACTGAATGCATTATTGTCAAGTGAGGGTTCATTAAATTCGATTTAACAGAAACCATTGTTTGTGCATCATTATACTGCAAATGTGAGGCAGGTGTAGCACTGCAGGATTTATTCATCTTCAGTGTTTATTACTACAAAAACCTTTTACCACAGGCTAAGAAGAAGGCATCTGCAGATTTCGACAAGATCGCGTAAGTAACTGCAAACGGTTCAGTGCAGAGAAGATGAGGAATTTCACATAGTAAAAGAAAAGAAAAAAAAAAGCCCAGAGGCCAGCTCAGAAAAGTTAAACATCTGGACTGTAAACTGCAGAAATGCCATTGTTTACTACGCCTCTTCCCAAAGTAGGGTTGCGACCCAAGGGAGCTGCTGGTTATTGTTTCATTATTTTTTTGTAATTTTCTGAAAATGCCAGAGAACAATCTAAAAGAAAGTTATTATGTGTGAATACATTTTCCTATTTAAAATGTAAGACGAGTCGGCTATTTCAGCTACACTAGAGTGTTCAGCTCATATACTCGGTTCCAGGCTGTGTGGCTGAGTTTCATTGATTCTGATTTCTATGATTCCACTTCATGTTAACTTTGTGATGTTAAAAAATTGAAAACATGAGAAACAGTGTGTCAACAGCGGCTTCATAAAAGCCATTCAAAATGAAGAGAAGAGGTCTCGGTGTGTTTTTGGCAGTGAGGATGTGAATAACGAAAGCTTAAAAATGAACAAAGTAGACGGAGTAGTGGAGGAAACACTCATCGTATGCTATTATTGCATTTTAAATGACATAATTTATAAAAAGCTGAAACAGCATATTAGAATTATATGAGAATTCTGCAATAGTTTTTTAATACCAATTAATTGCAAAAGGTTTCAGATTGTAACTTGAATTAAAAAAAGAAATCTGTACCAACAAGACAACAGATTTGGTGCTCAAACTAACTTGGAAATTTTAAGCTCTTTAACTAAGTAATAACTAAGTAAACTTACAGTCATGCTGTCAAACATTTGAGTGCTGGTGTGGACAGATGAGATCTCCTGGGCTGAGAGAACAGGACTGATGTATTTAATCGTGAACTTCTCCACGGCTGCGCTCACTCTCTTCTCCTGGCTAGTCCACCACAGTCGAACCATGGCAGGCAGGTCTTGCACTGTGCTGTAGTACACACTGCAAGCCAGGTGAGGGAGCTCCCACTCAACACTGTCACACTCTACAGGGAAGAAGAACAGGAGGCGATATTTAAATCTGATGTTTAAGTACAAAAAAGGCTACATATGCTCTCAAGAGAAAGGTTGAGAACTCCTTGGAAACACCACATTTATAGGCCGAGGTTACGATAGGGATGAGGGATGTGAGAAATCAATACACAAACTGGCTTTGGTGATACAATACCAGTGTATCATGGTAAACAGAGAGCAAGGCGCAAAGGCAAAGGTGCTGATTTACCCGTTATGAACAACCCTAACCCTTGTTTTTCAATGGCCACTGAATTAACTGATGGGAGATACTGTGAAAACAACGGTTTACTGACAGTCACTGGTGAACATATTCACTTGTGAACCAGCGCTGAAATCTTGGTAATCTAATGGGTTAAACTTTGTCTCGTAACTGTAGGTGTGTATATGTTGCTTACTGTCAACAGCCAGATTCAGGCTCTCTGTGAAGAAGGTTTTAGTCTCCCTCGCCTCTGCCTCCTGGCCTGGATAGGCCGGGTTCTCGGGCATCAGTTTGAAGACGTGGAGAAGGAGTTTGTTAAGGGAGCAGCTTCTCTTAAGGTACTGGGCATAATTGGCACGCAGCTGCAGAAATTATTAAGACAAGTTAATATTTTGAAAAATACCCTCATCAAATCTCATTCTCACCACAGAACTAATATGGCTTGCTCATATTCTGTCATACAATTAAATTTAAAATTCCATCTTGTGACTCACATGCGACGATGAGGATTTAAAAAAAGTGAGAAGCAGCTTCCAGGACAGCAAGTATCCTAGTATGCAGGAGTACTCCACGCTGAGAGGCTGGACCACTGCAAACTCTCCCACCTGAATGCCTGACAGGATGTTATCACACAGCTCTTCACAGGTTGACAGGATGGCCATCAGAGACGCTGGAGGAGACCTGAACACAAGATCTAACTGTAAGAATCGCTTAAAAATTTTACCTATAACAAAACCTGACAATATTTTGTATATGACAAAACAAAGAAAGTGGACAAGAAACCATTGCATCTGTGCAACAAGACGATCCCAAATGACTTACAGGCATGGCTCATCTCTGTCGTCGTCAGATTTATTGTTGTCGCCTTCTCCATCACACTCGGGCAGCTGAGGCATGACCCTGCATTGACAAGAAGAAAGTACATTCATTTTTTATACCTTACCGTATACGTGAGGGGACTATGTGCAAATGCCTGCAGGCGCTCAAGTTTTCAGGATAAATATAACACTGTATATTCGAAATCCTCACTTTTCCAATATGTGGTAGACGGCGATCTGAAGAGGTCTGGCCTTAAACAGGAGCAGAGGACAGAAAGTGTTGAGGAGTGTTTGAAGAGGCTCTGGCAGGTTCGTCTTCTGGTCCGCTATGAAGCGCGGTGGCAACGAGTTTTGGGTTAGCTGCTGCACAGGTACATGCGTCAGTGCAACACCGACTGACTGCAGTACTGCCAAAGGGAACACGGGGTCATCTGGTTCAGCAAAGGCCTCTGAATAACATAACAAAGAGAATGATTAGAGTACTACATACAGGACTACGTAATGCTTTAACATGTACATCATCTTCCTAAACCATATAATAGAGAGATACGTTTGTTTGTTTTTTAAAAAAGACAATTACTTACACTTATTATGCACTTGTGCATATGTAAATAACCGACATTAAATATCATACATGCTATAATACTGCATATATTAAATGGTATACAGAAATTAAAACATCTACATATAAATTTATCTAATGACAGTGAGTTAATTCCACTAAATTTGAAGTCCTTTACTGTCAGGAGCTAAAACATCTGTCTTCTTCTTCAACCGATCCACTTTATTTGATTTGGCACAGATTTTGCCTCTTCAGATGAAACCCTCTGAGGGACTTGTGTCTGCTCCAGGTCTCAAACCAGGGATCTTTCACACATTAGGCAAACTGTTAACTACTACACCATGAAGCCACTGAGGAGATTTAAAAAAACCTCTGGAGATTCATATTGCACACTGTCTGCCACATGTTTTTACTTTAAACTTCACACATGACAAGTAGGGTTCCACTCTTTGCATTCCTATTGATTTAAAAAGTGTGGTTGTTTGCAGTGAGACTAGTTATGACATATCTGCATTTCACCTTTACTTTGAAAAAATTAATTTTCAAATAAAAGTGCTTGTGGGACAGAAAGAAACAGAGACTTGTTCTAAATTTAATTCTGAAAGTGAAGTATAATGGTTTGAAAAAGTGTTTGCCCACTTCCTGATATCCTATTTTTTGTATGTTTGTCCCAGTTAAACGCTTCAGTTCATCAAACAAATTTAATATTAGACAAAGACAACACGAGTAAACACAAAATGCAGTTTCTAAGTAAAGGTGTTTATTATTGGTGGGGTGGGGTTGATTACTGCAACGCCTGTTCTCAATCAAGAAATCACTTAAATGAGACCTACCTCACAAAGTGGAGCACACCAAAAGATCGACATCATGTGAGACCACAGTGAGAGCCATTATAATGGCAAAAACATGGACAGCGGTGAACCTTCTCAGGGGTGGCTGGCCGACCACAATTACCCGAAGAGCACAGCGACGACTCGTCCAAAAGGTCACAAAAGACCCCAGAACAACATCCAAAGAACTGCAGGCCTCACTCGCCTCAGTTAAGGTGAGTGTTCATGACTCCACCATAAGACAGACAATGGGAAAGAATGGCCGGCATGGCAGAGTTCCAAGACAAAACCTACTGCTGAGCAAAAGATTTACCAGAAAACATCTTGATGATTCCCAAGACTTTTGGGAAAATACTGACAAGACAAAAGTTGAACTTTCTGGAAGGTGTGTGTCCCATTACATCTAGTGTAAAATAACACAGCACTGCAGAAAAGGACATCACACCAACAGTAAAAATGGTGGTGGTAGTGTGATGGTCTGGGGCTGTTTTGCTGCCTGAGGACCTGAAAGACTGTCTGTGGTAAATGGAACCATCAATTCTGCTGTCTACCAAAACATCCTGAAGGAGAACATCCGGCCATCTGTTTGTGAACTCAAGCTAAAGCGCACTTGGTTCTTATAACAGGACTATGATCCAAAACACACCAGCAAGTCCACCTTAGAATGCCTTAAGAAAAACAAAATAAAGACTTTGGAGCAGCTTAGACAAAATCAACAACCTTAAAAAGGCAGTTCATGTTCGAAAACCCTCCAACGTTTCTGAATTACAACAATTCTGTAAAGATGAGTGGGTCAAAATTCTTCCACAGCGCTGTAAAACACTCGTTGCCAGTTATCACAAAAGCTTGATTGCAGTTGTTGCTGCTAAGGGTGGCCCAATCAGTTATTAGGTTTAATCAGATCATTTATTCACAAAGGGCCATGTAGGTTTGGATTTGTTTCCCCTTAACAATAAATACCTTAATTTAAAAACTGCACTTTGTGTTTACTTGTGTTATCTTTGTCTAATATTTAAATGTGTTTAATAATCTGAAACATGTAAATGTGACATACATATAAAAGAAGAGGAACTCGGGAAGAGGGTCAAATACTTTCACACCACTCTCTGCTCTTGCTGATAATGTTTGTCCACTTTCAACTTCAGGGTCGTGACTGAGGTATCAACTTTCTTCCACAATTTCCGACTGAATCTCTGGATCAAAAATGTACTATTCAGTTACACAGAGGATATGTGCTATCTAATGTTTAGCAAAATTGGAAAGAAAAACATCATATCCACACATACCTGTGATACTGACAGGCAGCGGTAACAGCAGGTTGTAGATTCCCTCTACAAAGAAATCTGTCCATTCGCCAGCCAGTTCTGGTGGCAGCTTGTCTGCTATATTGGACGAAGATAATGTTGTGAAGAACTCATTCAGCTTCACTATCAATCCAGCGTTCTCGCACACAAAGAGCTGCACCCATGGGTTCCATAGACTTCCAACATTCTCACTGGCAGTCTGAGATTGAAAGCAAGCAAATAAAGTCGAAGACTGTGAGAAATAAACATTCTGGGAGTAGCAGAGTATCACAACAAAGACTAACAATTTAAATACAGTGAAAACAAAAAAAAAAAAAAAAACAGCCGTTTTCACAGATAAACTCCAAACAATGTTTGGGACTCTGCAGTGCGAAGACAGCTGGAGGATAATCCGTTTAATGCCTGATCATACCGATTTGGACGTTTCTGTTTTCGCATGACGCTCAGCGGGCTAAAGTTTAGAACGATTTTTGACTGCGGTGTATATGTGAAAAAGGCTCATCTATGAGATACATCTCACCTCCAACCATGCCAACATAGAGCACAGCAGGAAGTCCCACTGGCTTCCCCCTAGAATTGCTGGACAGCGAGTCACCAGCCAGGACAGGAACCGCATGATCTCCACACTAAGGTTCAACTGCTCTGAAGTTGCTTTGGACAGGTCACTAAAACATGTGAAATAGAAAAAGCAGTCAAAACCAGTAGAAAATACACCAGTGAGTCACACATTTTAACCAATTGTAACTGTTTTTATTAACTTTATTGAAGAATATACCATTCTTTAAAAGAATTGACCAAATCTGGTATAAAGTATAGCCAATTTAATCTTACCTTATCTTATAGTAGGACTTGTTTTCCAGCATATTTTACAGATGCCAGTGGTGCAAGGGGTATGTGTCAAATTAACATTCATGTGAATCATCTCGTTTAGTAGGTACAAACCACATTTTACCAAGAACCCCCTATAAGACTTTAGCATTTTGGAACTGCTCATTTGCTTCTTACTTTATCCCGTGACCCCTGGAATACGATAACCAATGTTATCGAGATGTTATAAACTTCAGCTGTCGAGGGTTTTGATATCAGTGTACACAAACTTTGTGTTTCGAGAGATTAATAAACAGCTTATGCAGTTACATTACCAGCTAAAGAGGAACCAGTCCTCCCTGCTGTTCCTCCATTCCATCACAGTGGCCAGGATAGCCTGCACAACCTTGTCCTCTACTTGTGTGCTGGCATTCAGACAGCACAGCAGCACTGCCAGACACCCATACACATCTGAGACACACAGGCACAATTATTATTCACTTCTTCAAGTGCAAAATAAGCATGTGTGCATTTGTGTGTATATTCATATGTGTGTTCTTACTTTCATCCTCCTGCCAGTTGACTAATCCAGCAGTAGCCAAAGCTACAAGACTCTCCCTGTCTTCATTGCTCATACTGGGGCAGAGTACCTGGAGTGTGTTCAGTTTGCTTTGAGACACTGGGAACAAACTAGTCAAACACAGAAAATTATGAATATGCAACACAGCTACAAAAGCAGCCACATGACAGCTCTGAGTGTGAAATCCGTGAATTTAAACAATTTTAACTGATCAACTGCTGACCTGTTTGCACTACCATAAAGCTTCCTCACTGCTGCGCCTTCCAAGCTGTTGCTGTGGATGTAGTTTTCTAGAGTCAGAGACCACAGACCTCCCTCTGTCACTGACCTAAATGGCAACAAGACAATTTAAAAAAAATAAATAAATAAATCACTGAATGGTGTTTTAAATTACTGCCTAGAAAGTGAGATGTGAATCAAAGACAGAGCAAAAAACATAAATGAGATATTTCCAGTAGAGCTGAAAACTCAATAAATCAGCTTCTGTTTATACAGAATTTTACGACACAGGTTGGTCTTGCCAAGTGCTAAATAAATCTGTTCTTTGTCAGGAATTAGTGAGTAAATATCACCTCGTGTAGAGAGTCTCCTGCAGGGGTTTCATTGGAACCTGTCCATTAAGCCCTTCTGAGAGGCCCCAGTCAGTCAGCATGTTGTGATATGTCGACACCATCGTAGGGCTGTAGTTTAACTCCTTACACCACTGCAGAGCGTAAAGTAGTTCTGAAACTAATGAACAAAAGGGCACCAAAAAATGGATTAAACATTATAGTCTGTCAAATAAAAAATACATCATGTAGTCTCGGAATAAAAACAAAAAAAAAAAATAAGTTGAGGGAAAACTGTAGCTCATGTTCTGTTCAATTTGTCTACCTGTGTATGTAAGGTTTTGTTGAAGTGAAGGACTTTCTGCCTCACTCTGGCCACCATGTGTGAATGCAGCATTGTGTGCCACCTTCCCTAAAAGAGCACAGGCACACAGGTGGGCTGGCAGCTTGTTCAACTCCCTGAACTTCCACATGTCCATGGAGGGTTTTTCACAAACATCTCGCAAACGGCTAGACAGTAAAGGGCTTTTGATCCACTGAAGACACAGAGAATAGGAGTAAAACTATGGATTAGTATCAAATATTTAATTGCAAGCTTTAATTTTAAAAAAATTCTTCCGTTTAAAATATTTGCCCATTGTTTGCCAGTGCCCAAATGATCCCTTTAGTAAAATTGATGTGCATTAAGGTTACCGACCTGAGGAGGTAAGGCCCGCCTGATTCTTGTCCACTCTGTCTGGCTGGGCATCAGGAGGGTAAAGAACTGGATGATGATGGTGGACGCCTGATCACAGACAGAGATGATCGACTCCACCACGCTTTGTACGGCCAAAACTAGAACCTGTATGCTGTAACAAAATAACAGCCGGAAATCTTAATTGCAACAAGACAGGAAAAGATTCTTCAAGTATGCATCACATGCAATAAACAGGTCAGAATTAGTTCAATTACAGACCACTTTATTTTTTAAAGAAGCATTTCCTTACCCTTTCATATCCAGCGGTGTGGCAAGCAGCTGCTTCCTCACCCAAACAGCTGCACTGTGCAGGAAGCCGCCTTCTTTGACCTCATAATCACAGTGTTGGACCAATGACTGGACCCCAGCCACGCACACTTTCCTCATTTTATGTAAAAGTGAGTCTATCAAAACAATATCACGACAAATGAGTTTTGCTTTGTTTGTTTTTAAATCATACCTGTCAAGTATGCATGAGGCTTGTGCACTGTGCAAATACCCACCAGATAAGTGAGTGTGCGCCTGATCTTGAGCAGTGAGCTGGAAGACGGTGAGCAAGAGCTCCTCAGCGGAGACGAGAAGAAGGCAGTCTTGTACAGAAGAGAAGAACGTGGAAGCCACATCACAAATGAAGGAGATGAGTGGCTCCATGTTGCCTTTATCTGATAGGCTTTTGGTCTCAGACAGAGTGGCGTGGAGTTTCTCCAAGATTTTCTCCATGTACACCTCTCCGATCAGAGACTCTGCATATGTAAAACAGACAGAACACGTGATTTTTGAGTAAAACAAGCAAACAAAAAAGTTTTTTTTTTTTGTAAAAATGTTTGATTTTGTGTTCACCATTGTTGTGATGCTGAGAGAGGACCAGGCTGATAAGCGTCCAACTGTGGCCGCTTGTAGAAGAGATGGAGTCGCAAGAGCTGCTCCCCACCTTGCAGAGCTCCTCAGTCAATCCCAGGAGTTGTTCACCCAGAACCGAACCTTTTAGCCAATCACTGCAGCTCTTCAGAGTCTCCGGATCCGTACATGCCTGACAGGAAAGATAGCAGAGCAGCACAGACAGTTCCAGCATCATAAATTTGATATATATGTAGGGAACAAGCTGAAGAAAAGAAAAAAGAAATGAGTGAGTGAGTAGCACATACCCTCTGAATAATCTGCAGGATAATTCCCCATGACAGACCCATCTAGAAACCAGAGTGAAGAGTGAAAATATTAGCACAGGAAAAAGGTTTGAGATGAATCTCCAGCAAATGTGGGAATCCTGATGATAGTGAAGACTCGACATCAAGTTTCACATCTGCATCTCACCGTGGTGATATGGTTGAGGATGCGGTTGGTCTCCTGCCCACTGCAGCAGTGAAGCGAGCTGAAGACCATCTCCACCAGGTGCTCGGTGTCTGTGCGCCCCTTTTCAGCCAGCCACACCACCACCCGCTCCAACAGGAACTGCACTGCTGGATTTTTCATAATCCCCTCATCCCTCTGCTTCTCGTCTTTTGTCATTTTGTCATCCAATTCAACCAATGTCTAAGAGAAGCACAGTTAGGGTGAAAAAAATGAAACCTTCAATGAGCTATAAGAGCTGGTAAGGATGAAATAATTTTCACTATTGAATCCAAAGGGTCATACAAGGGTTCTTTCACATTTAAGACTTCATTAAAATTACAGATAATTAACGTTACCGTCGGCAGTTTTGCAAATCATGATACCTATTTGTAAAAACAATGTTTTCACAGATTTTGCAATTAAGAAGACAAATTCATCGGGTGTAAAAAAAAAAAAAAAAGAAGATTAGCAGAACACAACCACTAAAAATCAAAGGAAGGAATAAATGATTGACATTAAAATACAATTCTCTGCAATTAAAATTAAAAATTTAAAAACAAATGACTTACACTGAAAACTCTGGGGGTGTGGAAAGACCGCATAAGATGGGAGAGGAAAACAAGATGTCTCTCTGAGTTTTTCTCATTCACATGCACCAGGCACAGCTGTGCCAGCTGGCACACTACATCTTCAAAATGCTGCGTCTGTAGGGACCCAAATGCTTTCTCATTCACAAGCTCTGACACCGCCTGCGCAAGCTTCTCAGCGCCATCCCCCTCAACTCCAGTTTTCTCATTTTCTTCTGGTTTAGAAAAACACAACCTGACAGATTTCTTCTTCTGTGTTTGCTTTTTGTTTACCCTCTCAGGATAACGCATCACCTGGAGAAACACGGGAGAGAATAGATTTGTTTTGGCGCCACTTTATCTGTTACCTAATGACCTTTTTTTCCTTTTCTTTTTTTGACATAAATTGCTCTGACAGTCATATTGATCTCCTGCATCCTCAGTGACAAAATTGCCATTTCTGTGGAGAATACATTTGAGCAAGAGACTTTTCAAAAGTAAGCTTACATGTAGCAAGGTGGCTATCCCTTCCAAAGCCTGTGGATCTGCCTCCTCGTTGTCAACATAACTCACACAGAGAAGACCAAGTTCCTCCCAGAAGTCTGTCAGAAGTCTTTGAAAGACATCTTTGCTGTCACTGGCTTCACCTTCCCTTTGTAAACCTACCCTCTTCTCCCAGGAAATGAGCATTTCAGTGACCGAAAGGAAGAGAGGACCATTCTGAAGGGAAGGATTTCTTAGAGCATTTTCAAGTAGGGGTAGAAGCTACAAAAAGACAAAAGCAAATGTAAGAAAGATGCCAACCTCGCTAGATTTACCATTATGGGAAAAGCATGCATGACTGAGTGACTCCACCTGCTGTGAATTCAGCATGCTCCTTATTTTCCCCTGGTCGTCCACATCCTCTGCATTTTGTAATACGCAGTATCTCAAGCACTCAACAAAAGATGTCACTATCGCCGCACTTTCTGATGGGCTCGTTACTGCACGCTCACTAGAAAGACTGACACAATCACACAATTGAGGTTATATAGTGCAAAAGATTATTAAGTTACGTGAAGAGTAATAAGAATATTATTCATCAAATGACTTGCTAAAGAATTCAAGTAATACATTTACTTTCTGAGTGTATTAATTTGACCTGTACAATTTTCTCATTCAACATAATACATGCATACATTTTAAAAAACAGATAGAAATATACACATAAACTAATTACCCTTGTGCGAATGTAGTGAAGAACATGGTGAAGAAGTCCATCTTTGGATCAGTGACCTCTGGGAGCAGTTTACTAAGAAGCGGCATCAGATTCGGGTGTAAAGCTTTAGCCATGCCTTTGCCGCCCTCTTTTAACAGAGCCCAAAGTTTGGGCAAGAAGCCTTTCTTGGCATTCACGTGTGTCCAGCAATCCTAAACCACACACAGACAAAACAACAACAAAATAAAACACATCTACTTGTTGTTGCTTAACATAATGTCTTCTTGCACTACTTTTTCACTTCATTTTAATATCAGAAATCCAGCTGTATTATCATTATTGCATGGACATGTTTTAAACATGAGCTTACATGGATTGTAGACACAACGTGGAGAACAGCCTCCCACACGGGGGGCAGCACTACAGGATCCGTGTCGTCGATACTGAGGAGGACAGCGGGACAGAGACGCGCTGCTTCAGCGTGGACCAGTCCTGGTGTGAACTCACACAGAGCACACACCATCTCAAAAAACGCCCCCCTCACCTGCAGTTGTAATTTTTACAACAGTAAACAACAGTTGCTTATTCAGTTCAGATTTAGCCAAAACGTGCAAACAAACAGTGACAGAAATTAATGTCATGGTGCATTTAAAGCTTTCTGTTGGCAGGTGACAGCCCAGCAAAAACACCTTGTTTGTTTGTTTTGAGGGTTTGTTTTTTGCACACTACAAATACCATTCAAATCAGGCCTAATCAGCTAGTACCTGTGGAATCTTGTGTTTGCCATATTTCCAAAACTTTCCAGAATTAACAAGATGTGCTAGTCCTGTCTCCAGGGCCGCCCTGTCATCCTGGAGCAGCAGGGAGAGAAGTCTCTTCACCCCCAACAGAGAACTGGTCAGCATGCGCACATATTTGGCTTCCCTCTCCTCCTCCGTCAAACTTCTAGAGAACAAGTAAAAATCAGTGCCTCAGCAAAGACAGAATACATTATCATCGTGACGCACAGTGAGAAGGACGAACAGAGGTGCTACAATGAGATGAAATCTTAGCATACTGGGAATCACTCAGTGTGTCGGCCGTTTCCTTCAACAAAACATCTTGAAGTACCTGCAATGTAAAAACAACAATTGCATGTTAAATTCAGCTAAAGCAGAAAATTCACCACGTCCACAATGATGCCACCGCTTCTACTCACATTAAGGATTTCATCCTTGCAGAAGCTGATAGCTTCAGGCTGTTTTGCGGGTGAGAAAGCAGCCTGGAAGGCCTGGAAAGCAGCTGAGGCTGCAGGTGTGTGGGTGTCACACTGGGACAGAATCCAGTGACCCATCAAGCTTTTCAGAAATGGGGCCAAGCTGCGACGTACTTTTAGCACCAGCTGCTCAAAAGCCTGCTGGGTAGCCTCCCTAATGCGTCGATCGTGATCCTGACAGACATTATGAAGAGAAAACCTTTTTTAATATAGACACACCCTAAGAACAAACAAACACATATTTAAATCTCACATAAAATGTTCTTCTAGTGTAGTTTTAGGCAGCCACTTAGTGAGAAATACTTTTACACATTTTTATAATTACACATTGGTAAAAAAGGGATAATTGAATTGATTGATATGAAATCTGAAGTAGTGTAAAATCTACAATTGTTGAGCTGGTTGGAGTGGTTTGTTATGCACTAGATGTCATTAATTTTTCCAGAATAGTTGAAATTAATAGTAACAATAATAACAATCGAAATAATATGAAAACTAATCATGATTTCCCAATAAATGGACAGCTCACCACTGATATTTTGCAGTAAATCCTTGGCCAGTATGGTAGGATCCCTTTGACAACATCAGCATCCCGTTCCTGACACATGGACCCAAAATCCTGCACAGCCTGAGAAGATTACACATAATCACCAGACAAGTTTGGACAAAAAAACAACGTATCTAACAGTCATGTCCACACAGTATTTTATGGTACTGTTTGTAACATGTGTGTGGGTATGTGTGCTTTTTTAACTTTTTACATAGCAATTATGTCTAGTCAACTAAAGTCAAAAGTTTATTTCTATAGCACATTTCAAACAATGTCAGCTGTTATACGAAATATACACCATACACAACAGTCACTAAATCAACAACAAATATACACTAAAAACAATCAAACAAAGTAAGTAAGACTGTGCTTGCATTATAAAAAAAAAAGACCGTGTACCCTGCTCAACTAGAACTGAAAGCAAGTGAGAATATATAGGTTTTTTATCAGTCTGTTCAGACTGGGCAGCTCTTATGTGAAAAGATAAGTTCTTTCAAAGGTCACAAGCCATGACTGAAAAGCTAAGTAAGATGGCATCAAAACCACTGAGACTATTTAAAACTTAGATCCTGAAAAGTGAATCCTGCTATGGAGTGCAAGCCAGTTTAAGGAGGCTAATACAGGTGTGATGTCATCACGTCATTTCTTTCCTGTTGAGAGTAAGCTGCTACAATTTGCGTTTCAGTTAGATCTCAACAAAATGTTAAGTTTTTGTAAGTGACCTCTGTACACAACAAAGTGGCGTTTAACTCAAGCAACCAAGACATGATTGAAACAAACTTGCTGCTTTAATTCAACAGTTTAATCAAAAGTACAGAATTCACCGTTTTAAAAAGGTAACCATGTTTACATACAGATCAACTATTTTCAGAGACGACTCAAATGTAATTGGACAATTGACTGACAAGTAGTTTCCTGGCTGGGTGAGGAAAGTTTCATCAGTATGGAGATTTGGAGTTCACTCTAAGTGTTAAACTTTTATTTGGTGGCTGTTCACTGAAACTCTCAGTGTTTCATATGCATATATAAACATATCCTAAACTCCCAGCATATGTTTTGCGTAATATGACTTATTTACAGTGAAATCATGACGGGGTTTGTGTATCTGGCATCAAGCAGAATAACAGTTAAACTTACAGCTGGGGTTTAAACTCACCTTGAGTCTGGTGACAACATCCCTCTTCGACAATTTTCTGAGCACCAGGCGGAAATCTGCATCTACCAGGTTGTCTATGTCTTCCGCGCCGTGGACAGCTGGAACGTAACTCAGCTCCGAGGCGACGGTCGAACCGAAGCCAACAAACGCCGGGATTACGCCACCTTCCCGGGTCAGGACCTCAGCAGCTCGGCCGCTGCTGGACGGCTAGTGGCGGGAAAGAAAAAAACGAAGTGTGGTTAGCTACATCTATCAAACACCACAGCTATGTCACGCGTTGTGATAATCAGAAGTTTACATTAGCTCGTTTTCGGCTTTGTTGTTAGCAATTTTAGCTGTTGTCTTTAACACTCTGCCTTACAGACAGTGGGAGCAACTCACCCGAACATTTCCTTTAGTTCGCTGTTTATTCTTACCCCCCATGGCTATGTATTAATCTTTAAAGTGTATATTTCCTATGATAACTCTGTAGTTACTAAAGCTGACAGCATTTCATTACACAGACCTAACGCCAGTTGTCACGCTCGTGTTCCGGAAGTCTGGACTTCCTGTTTACATCTTTCAAAGTAAAGCGCCCGTGTCAAAGTTTTATAATTCTGTCTTTTGGGGTTTTGGTGATAACTATTGGTACTGGCTTTTCTAACGAAGACTATTATCAGTGCTCGTTGTCACAGGATCTTTGCATTTTTGTAGTCAATAGATAATAAGTACTTGAAATATGCCTTGTGACAAACTAATTGCAGGAATTTGCAAAGATAAGACTGACATTTCCCTCAGATATGTCCATCAGTGTAAAATTGAGTTTTACAGAACTTTTGAAAGTTTGACTTGATTTGGAACAATGCTCATCTACGGAATTAAGTGGTCATACTTCTTATCTCCTCCCCCTGTATGTATCTTTGTTGTTGTGAATTTAAACCCTAGATAAGAATTCTTTCTTTCTGAAAACAGAAAATGTAAGTATGGGGTTAGATCTTGGAGCATTTTACTATAGCCACTACGTAATCATGGGTCATGTGTAGACTTCTTGTTGCTATCATAGATTTTTACTCTTCTTTGGTTTTGTGAGTGTATTAACAAAACCATGGTGATGATTGTGGTGTTTTGTTGTTCTAAAAATGTTTTTTTTAATTAAGAAATAATATGCATGTACTAGCTTGTATATAATCTTAATGTTATATATATATATATATATATATATATATATATAGATATATATATATAGTCATACAGTAGGTTTGCTTGGATTCTAAAATATTTTAAGTTTGCACTTATCATGCGACATCGTTTGGGAATTAATGTTAAACAAATTTTAATTTATATTTTAAACACACTGCTACACACATAACAGCAGTAGCAGTCACATTCTCAAAAAACTTGAAATCGCTTGTGCTTACTTCCGTTAATTCTTTCTTCTTCTTAAGCTGAAACACTGCGGGCATCTTTGCTGCCCTCCACAGACAGAGTGCAGACTGTGCAAGTAAACAGTGTTTTTCCAATTTTAGACGAGGATGCTGCAAGAGAAAAGCTCATTTAAATGTCCCCTGCATGATATTTGGAAATGTTTATATTGTCTGCTTCCTAGATTTGATAAATGTAAATTGGGATGTGATACACTGCACTGGTATGACATTTTTTCTGATTACTGTTAAAATATACTGTAAAGTATTTACTCTGATACTGATATCATGTAATTTGTGTTGTACACTCACAACTTTACGTAGTATCCTTAGACTCAGAATTTCATTAACTGTAAAACATGTGTTCATTTATCAGTAAAACATGCAAATGCCACTCTTTAGTAAACGACAATCTTTTCCTGCAGACACATATCTTTCCAAAAACAATAATAAATACATAAATCAAAACCAAATTGAGCTGAGTGTTTCTTTTTATTCACAGAACACAGCAGCCTTAAGGAAATGCTCCAAATTCGTCAGTTTACACAGTTGATCAAAGTGGAATTTTAGTGACAGGGTTCAACTTGGAATTTCCAGTAAATTTAGATTAAAATTCTCAATGCAGAGCCTGAGGATGTAAATCCAAGTACCCAAACTTATTAAACAGAGTCAAACTTACAATCACTGCAAAGCTAACTGCAATAGTCAGTGCACTGAACAAATAATCTCTTTAGACTGTAGCATAATTACATGTAACATTCAATACATTTAAATAACCCCACCTTTTAAAATATGAGGCAGAGGTGTGTTCATAGACAATTTGCACATTCCAAACAAGTTTAAAGTGATCACATTGCATGTGTTCATTTCCCTCCCTACAACAACTGAACTAATAATTTGGTTTCTTACGTGCAAGCAAAGAGTCTCAGTGCGAGTGAACTTACTCAGCGTCAATTAACGCTGTCAGTGTGAATGGATTTATTTTCCACCTGTGACTTTTAGTAAATGTCAATTGCAGTGAGATTTATTACTACATCAATTTGACCACAAATAACTCCTAAAATTGCCAAGTATCTCTTAAGGTGGATAAATTAATTGAAATAAATACTATCTACTGTAGTTTAACCATCTGGCTAAAATGGTACCTCTGTGTTTTGTATTGGAGGATCTACATAAAACTCCCACTGCTACTATGGATAACTGATTGAATAAGGCTACATTATTATATGTCTCCCTGCCTTTAAACACACATTCAGAAAAGATCAGGGTGTAAAATTCTTCCCGCGTTCTTCCTGCTTTTAAATCAGTGTCAAAACACATCGTTGTGGCTACTCCTACAGGAGTTGTGAGGTTTAATCTCTGTGAAAACAACCACTCGAACAGCACAAAAATCAGAGCAAACTGAAAGGTAACTTGCCAAAATCCAGATTGTGTTTAAAGGATAAAAAGAATGTGGTTGAAACGCACCCAATCATTTTTATTTTCAAAAGCATTTTGTTATTGAAGGAACTGTTCCAGCTGCTAGATCACTACGTCGTGTCAAATACAAACTGACAATCTAGCAAAATCTGTTGTTCATTCAGATCATTTACGTTGTTTTTCATTTTCATTAGGACTAACAAATCTTTTTATTAATGTCCATGTCAATTTTGACAAAAATGACAGAGCTAAAATGAAATTGTACATTTCACTTTTTTCAAACAAGTGACCTGTAAAGTTCAGTCTTTGTCAGTAAGTGAGCTTCTACAGCTCAACAATTAACCCTCAAGAAACCCTGTTTTGAACTTGGGTGCAATCCGAAGCATATCTTTTTCATAACACATCACTACTTCTGCAGCATCACACCTTTTAAAAAAAAAAAAAAAAAAAAAAAAAAAAAAAACCCTTAAGTTCCTCAGAGAGAACAACCAGGCTGTTAGTTTCATGTTGAGGTAACCCCAAAGTCAATCTGTTGGTCCCAAATCATCCAAGTTGGATGTCACCTCCCGGTAGAAGCACTGTCTTGCTGGGCACCGTGGTGTAACGGGGGTCCAGTTTGGGCACAAAGCCTTTAAAGTCTCTGGAAGCCTGAGTCCCAAACATGTCTAGCACCTGTCGGTTCATCAGAGCAAACCTAGAAAATCAGAGAGAGAAAAGGCCCTGTACAGTTTTATTGAAGTCAACACGAACAAAGCTGATGTTGAATAAAAGTGACAACTTATCTAAAATATTGTTCGTTTATATGAGATTCCTGCAAAGTAACTTTGATATCTTCTTGTATGGTTTGGATCAAAGCCTGATTAACAACAAGCACTCCAAGTACACAGGCCTCTGCAAGGCAGCTCAATCTCTGGGCACTATTTACTCTTAAGGGTAGTAGTACTGTCATTTTCATATATTCATTTTGTTTTCATTGGTATTTTTAAACGTACTTTGAGAAGTTTGTAGTGCAGCAAAAATCAGATAACATCATGACAAAGGTTTACTTTAAATATACAAACATTTTGTAGGAGTAGGTAATGGATAACAGGAATTGATTGGTAAATAACTGGACATGAATAACTTGAGTTTATTATTACACTACATTACATTTCTAACTAACTAGCCAGCTCATTCTCTTTCTCTCCACAATTCTTTGCAGGCATCTCATGTGTCTCATACTGGGGTCAACTTGGAAGAAAGGCAGATGAGAAATATAAAAGTGAGGTCAGAGGTCAAATGTGACATGATATTTGGATGCAAACTGTAATGTGATATTTAGAATCCCCACACACCAGTATCATTTCTGAAATGTTGCCAATACAAACGAATTCAGTAAATTTTAAGCATATTTTTAAAGACACAAGTATGACCTTATTTGACCTTGAAGAAGCGGTCAGAGGTTCAAAGTAAGATGACATTTACAATGTCCATACATCCATACCTGCCCTGGGTTAAACGCAGCAGGAACTTCCAGTAAGTTGGCCTGAGGTTCTGCACTTCCATCACAGCCTGTGTAGAAGCCATACATCAAGCATTATATCCTTGCTCAGCTTTAAAAAAGAAAAAAAAAATTTGTGTGAAGCATATGTATGTGAGTAAGAAAGCATGTTTACTTACAGCATGGAAGCAGATCGCAGTGGAGACGGCATATATGATTGTGTCTGCATGTGGAATGTAAGGCAACCGGCCAGCCTCAATGCCCTTGAAGTAGATAGTCTAAAGAGAGGGATACATAGGGAATGTTGTATATGTTAAGTGTATTTGTTGCAGTTTCTGAAACATGTTTACGTGGCTGCACATGTCAGTGATTACTACATAAAACCAAGCAGAGATACCTGAATAATGATAAAAATGTGGTATTTATCAATAAAGCATTAATTCTGTTTTTTTTTTATATTGATACAAGTTTATTATTACATTTACACTTTAGTTCAAAGACAATATATCAGTATGAGGACCTTTTTTATTTCTATGATTTTTGTGTTTGTTTTTACCTCCACCAGCTTAGAAAAGAGATACATGGATATTGTTGTGCTTTTGTAGAAGAACATTGAAACTCCAGCCAGGAAGCCTTCAGGAAAAAGAGAGATGGAGAAACATATGAGAAAAGAAGTTAATCAGCAAAGGCACAACAGAATCCCGAGGAGGATCATTCTGCAGGGACTTTATGTGACAGGTTACACCATCCTGTCTCACCAGCTATAAGCGCATGGAGTTCATCATCAATGTTACGCATCCAGCGCAGCAAGCAGCTTGTTCCCTGAGTGAAAGAAAAGCACAATATACAACAACGTGGCAAGGTTAGACAAGTAAAAGACAGGAAATCAAATGTGTAAGCAGGAAAGGAACATAATAAAGATACTAATAGAAAACAAAACAGCACATCTACCTTATAGATACTGACGAAGGAGCCTAGAAAAACCCCGAGTTGGAAGTTCTCTTTGTTGTAGAAGAGGGAGGGAAGGCGGGAGGGTTTCGAAAACATCTGTCTGAATGCTGATGGCACTTTAAGTAAACACTGAATCACGTAGCCAACACTGAACATCCTGACAAAACCCTACGGTGACAAATGATAACAAATCTTAATCAAGTATCATTATTTAAGATGTAAATGAATAAGCATTATGAGAACATCACAAAGGATTGGGATCACACAAAAACTAACTTCTTGGGAGACTTACTTTGACACAGTAGGATATGCAGTTGTCATTATAATGTTTGCAACATCTGTGTCTTGGTCCCCGTTTGCATCTGGATTTGGAAAAGAAAAAAAAAAAAAAAGAAGACGAAAAATAGTTCATGTAAGCCACAATCCAACACACTGCCATGATGTCGGGTGTGTTTTCTCTCACATTGATTCGAGCAGTTTCCTGGTGGAGGATAGAAGAGTCTTTCTTCTAGAGTCAGGCCTTTCTGCTGATGGCTGTGAATCATCAGCCAGCACAGAGTGTGTTGGGATCTCTTCTTTCCCAATGATGAATCTAAGACAGAAAACACACACCACTTCTATAAACTTTTATCTATAAACCTTTTTCATCAGCAGTGAAAATGAAGGCATCAATAGAAACGGGAACAACTTACTTCAATGCGGAGAATGCAAAGCCTTTGAGACCATCTTTACTTCTATAGTATAAAACAAAATTCAGCTTAACCTTAAACATTAACACTTGCAACAATGTGTTCACTGTGCTGCTCTAACCTGAAGAAGAACATAAAGAGTGATGAAGTAATGCAGAACAACAGCACCTAATGGGAAGCAGAGAGAGAGAGAAAGAATCAAACACATGACTCATTTCACCACTGTGCAGTCTCGTCAGAACTATAAAGTCATAAATGCTTCTTTTTGGATCTGTTGATACTTTTTACTGAAGTCTGTTCAGTTTTCACAACTGGAGTTCCCTGTAGTTGCATTATTAGACTCATAATCCAACAACAAAAACAAGAGAGAGTCTTAAAAAAAATTAGGTTGGCAGTAATTTACATGATCTAAACCTAACCCTGATAACAAGCTCATAGCCCCACCCTTTGACCTTACCTCGCCATGTTTAATGGGTTTGACGACACCTCGTGTCACTGCCATGCGAAACAAAGTCTCAGTGGCCTGAGAACAACATTACGCTATTAAAAATGCAGACACATAGCAAGGTTCACATACAACTACTAATATTCGAAAGAAGCGGCCCTTACAAGATTTGCCATGTATATTGTCAGCAGCCCTCTCCTGTGAGGATGAAAAAGAAAGAGGCGAAAAGGCAAAAAGTAAACTCTATGTGAATGAAACATGTTTGAATCTAGGAGAGGCGAGAAAAAACATACTGAAACGTAACAGACGGGCATCTCACCTGCTCTTGCGCTCCAGCAGGATGGCAATATAAGAGGCTGGCAGTGCTGAGCCAAACCCAACAGACCAGGAGTAGAAGCCTCCCAAAAGTCTCCTGCAGTTAAAATACACTGCATTATTTCACTTCCTTTTTTTCCCCAGCTGGGACGTTTCAGTGAAGACAATCCCACACTGTCAGCACAAGATTTTGTCAGCTCTTCCGTCTTCCATTTTTCCATGATAAGGAAAGTATTATCCAAGTATTTAAAATGTGCACTTATTGAAACGATAGACAAAGACAATCCAAGCTGATACTGTAGTCATACACTACTTTCTGCAATTCCCTTATCCACAAGGGGTTGCCACAGCAGTGCCAGCTCCTTATGAATAAGCAGATATCTCTGCATGTTTGATTGGCCTTCCTGACGTAACACCCAAGGGATTTGTATCTACTCCTGGAAGGTCCAGGGACCTTTTCCTTATTAGTCAAACCATGACACTATAGAACCACCTTTTACTTTACTCTAAACGGGACACAAATTTACAAAATTATTATTTAAAAAAAAGTTTTCTTAAACTAGCAAACAAGACCATAAAGTTAATAGTGGGTTTATTTTATCACAGATGTCCACAGAGGGTGACCCTAATGCAAACATGACCACAGTGGCCAGGACATGAAGCTGACACACTCAGATGCTGACAGGTTAAAGGAAAGGAGGCACACGTGGAAGAAGCTAAAGTGGCTTCAGCTTCAGCAGGTGTGGTTCACAGAACATGACCGTTCATGCTCAGTTTATCCATATATCATACTGTATACATTTCACTTTCGTTTTCATTAATAAACATAATGACAGTGCAGCTTAGTGCCAAGTTTGTGTTTACATACTCTAGACATGGGTTCACTGACCTGAGAATGCAGAAGAAAACGATGAAGAGACCCCCATTGGTAGTCAGGAAAGAGGTAGACCAAAAGATCTCTGGGATAAGCCTTTTTAAGTAGTAATCCTTCTTCCTTCTCCTTAGAACTGCTGCTATCTGCAAAGCACAGTGCGTTACTGCACACTGGAGATGCAAGGCAAATACAGTTCCAACTCTGCTAAAGTTTACACTTACAGTCGTGACGAGTGCCCAGAGGGGAATGAAATTTACAAAGGGGGAACCTGGCTGAAGTTGCATGACATGTTTTTGCTCCTTTATCTGATCGGCCACATGTACAACTTGGACTTCGTACCTAAGTGCAACACTAGCGACGTGCCAGCCTATCTTTAGAGGTTTTCTGCGAACTACTAAGCCATTTTACTTTAGTTAGCTCGCTAACTTTAGCTATTTAGCTAGCCTCACAGTCTACAGTTATATTTCAGGTCAAACGTCTTACCAGGTAAAGAGGCGCGTATATTTTAAAGGACACCTCCAGAGCACTCCTAGTCACATCGGCAGCAGACTGCACACACGACGGGCTCCAAGTGTGGCCGATTTCGTAGCAGTTATGCGGTATTTTGCTGAGAGCAGCCATGTCTGTGCACAGTGACAGCAGGAAGGTGGTAGGCTGCCGTGCGCGTTCCCTAAAAGGGGCGCAGTCACGAGGATGAGCTATGCACGCGCCCGGTGCTGATCAATAAGGTTAGGAGAAGAGCCCTCTTTACACGGCTGCAATAACAGCTGTGACATTTTTATAGGTAGCCTGTTACAAGCAAGTCTTGCATCCAGCGACTAACCCAGATATGCCGAATAATTTCTTTGTTTCCGTCAGTGTAAACACACAAGTTATGGTTCAATTTTCAATTCAGCTTTATTAAGATTTGACCCTATTTCAAATTAGAAGCACAGAATGGAATTACTGCAGATATGTTTTTGCTCCTTTAAGTGCCAGCTTTTTTCCAACAGAGGTACAACTTTGTGCACCTATGGACTTTGGATCAAGACGGTCTGTAAATTTTTATGAAAATCAATCAAAACTTATATCTTGATAGAAAAGTACTCATATGTTTTACAGATTTATGCAAGAAACTGTCGTATATTTATGACTGTTTTACATTCTGAACATTAATCCCAATATAATCACAGTGGAAATGTTCAAACTTCCATTGTTGTGGAAATTCCATGTTGCTAGTCTTTCCAAAAAAAAATCAACAACAACAACAAAAACCCCCAATGAACTGGAAACTGAATCTTTATCTTTTCAGAAATATGAGATATCTGAAAATATCCAGTATAACAAATTTTTTTCTCTTTTCTATCTCCTCCATTAAACTCATGCTCTTATATCACGTGGTTCCCTGTCCCATGACAGTCAGCAAATCGACAGCATCTCACTGCACTGTGTACAGTATGGAGAGTGATGCAAATTTTACAGAGCAGATATTCTTTGTTTAAAAACAAAATTAAATAGAACACTAATACCACACGTCATCTAAAACTTGTTAGTTTTAAAGTCATAGATGCGTCATATAGTTCACCAAGCTTTATGTATATTCTTGTAATGTCCCGACTAGGTCAGCAGGTGTCACCCTTGCCTCCGAAATTACGACACAAAATTTCAAGTTAGAGAATGTAAGGTTGTGTTGAAGGGAATGAGCTCAGTATGGTTTTAAGAATTTCCACTTGTTAAAAACCATTCAAGATATTTTAAGAGGACTTTTTATTATTATTATTTTGTTTGTTTTGTTTTTAATGCACTTAACACTGACTTATGAATCATCGAGCAAAAAACGGATGAAACAGTGTTTTTTTTTGCAAAAAAACATAGTTTGTTCCTATTTTAACTAAATCTGTCAAACATTTTAGTGATAACACAGCTTAACAGGCATAAAATGGTATTTTATCATCTACAGCACATGAACAGTATCTGAAACTAATGTTCTTAGGAAATATTTTTTAAAAATCCTGCAAAGACCTGACACAGGACATGAGAGATGCATTTGGTCTACTGTTCACGATAAAACTATGATACTGGAAATTTCTGCATAAAATATCAAAATTAAAAATAATTACTCTGCAGAAAAAAAGTTCCCCATCATCATTAAATGGATTAATATTACTGCTGCATATGTTTAAGGTGATGCTTATTTTAAATACTTTATACTATGCTTAAAGTCCAGCATCATATTATTTGTAGCTTGACATATAACTTGTTATTAAGTAACTTAAATAATATTTCGCTAAAACTTAGTAATCTTAAAGTAAAGAAGCTATGGTTATAAAAGGATTTTTGGATTCTTGCAGCTGGCTTTTCATAAATCTGTATTAGAAAACAGAGCTGCGCATGAGCCTAAAACCATGCCCAATATTTTCTACACTGACATTCATGAAAAATTCTTATTTCCTCTGGGCTCTCCTCCCTTGTTCTTGGCCCCTCACTGTGCAGCCCTATGTTTAAAAATTCTGGAACCGCCACTGGTGGCAACACCTAGAACCGTTAAAGGAAGATAAGGTAAAAAAAAAAAAATTGAGTTCTTTGTGGGCTGCTATTTCATCAGTCTACTGTAGGATCAAATATAAACAAATAAAACTGTAAACACACATCAAAAGTGCTTTTTGTGAAGCTGAAAAGTCAAATTAGAGATCCACAGTGCTTGGCACTGCCTCTTTTGCGTAGTGGATCTAACTAACCTAATTTCCCAGCAGACCGCTTCAATTAAATCCAGAAAGAAATAATTGACTTGGGAATACTTACTGGTTCTTATCCCTGCACATCAGATACTACTGGAGGCGTAGCCTCTGGCTGAATAGCCTGACTGTTTTGCTTTGAGTTTCGTAAGCGCTGCGGTCCAGACGGACATTCGCACTCACATGGAAGAGTGAAAGAAGGTTACCCCTTGTTCCTGTACCAGCAAAACCCGCGGATCACTTTGGCCAGCATTTTAGACTGCGATCAGCTGAATATGGCACGGACTTTGGGGTTGTTTGCAACTTGTTTGCTGATTTTTCTTCTTTCATTGGGCGCGAGCGGGGAGCGCGGCAGGGAGAGAGTTTATTATGTGGGGATCATTGAGGACTTCTGGGATTACGCACCAAGTGGAAAAAACCTGCTTAACGGGAAAGACATCGAAGACGATGAGTGAGTTGACATTCGGAAAAGTATGCTCAGATAGTGGCGGCACTAATTGCTTGTAAATATTCATTTTTATTTTTAGCGCCTTTATATATAATGTCTAAGATCACTCACAAGTAGAAAGTCATTATAACTCATGTGGGAATAAAAAATAGACCGCGAAAGAAAAGACAGTTTAGAGATACAAAAAAGTTTTAGTGCAAAACTTGTGGGTTATGTCGCGTGCTCGGGGTGTGACAGTGTCTAGACTTTGTGTGCTTTGCTGGCAGTCTAACGGATGTGCAGGAAAGATGACAATGACTAACAGCGAATTACTGTCTCCTTTCATTAGATTAGAGGCTTCCTTTACTGTGTATCTATCTGCCATGTGTCTTTATGTGCAGCCAATCACCAAAAAGGAGGCACAGAGATCCTGTCTGACAGAAGCATTTGCATCACACCATGGTTAGGAATTTAATGAGAGATGTGACAATGAGACTGTGTGACCCTTGCATTTCACAGTTTTCAATTTCTAGAAAAAAACCCCATATAAAATAATACTGTTAATGCGGCTTGTACTTACATCACATGTAAGCATTGACAACTCACAACATTTGTCTGTGTTTCTGCTGTTATAGTTCAGGAACCAATACCTAATAATCAAAAATCCCTTTCTTATATTAAAAAAGAGGACATTAGACTGGACACATTTGCACATTTTTCATGAAATGAAGGAATGCTCATGGGTGTTGCGCAATGATTGAGACAATTTTGTCCTTCCTGTCACAGAAATAAATAATTGTGAAGCATAAGGGAATTGCTTCATTCTTACACAATACATGGCATTCCTAAATTTAACTGAACCTCTGGACGTGCTAATAACGTTCTCAAAGTGTACAGGCTGTACTTAAACTGTCTCAAGCTGTTTAATCACTGCAGGGCATGTTTATCTTTGTTAGATATCATATTGTCTTTTCACTCCCATTTCATGGCAAACTGAATTCACAAGAAGCTTTAAGATGTTTCTTCCTGCCATTTGTATCCCATCATTTAAAATGTGGAATTGCGTCAAATCAACTTGCAATGCGTTTGCATGGCATTAGATTAATAAAGCCATATGTCGTATTATAAGACAGAGAAGGGGAAACGAATAAGCAGTGTTGGAGCAATGTTAGCACTATTTTGCTTTGTTCGGGTTCTGACTGAAACAGCGGTAATCAGACAGGCATCAAGGTTTTCAGTCAAAATCATTTGAGAATCTATTTAAGATAATCTTACTTCCAAAAGTGCATCAGCTACAGTTTCAACAACCTGTTATTAGCTCCCCAAAACATGTTATTAAAATAATGATATGTCTAATTGTTAAAGACCTGCAACCACATGCAATTTGTTCAGTGGCTTTACATCTATTCTTACACCAGGTAAGATCTAGTTCTTGTTTGGTCTACAATGAAATTCTAGCCGTTAGACAATAATCAAAATTGTATAAACTAAAAGATCTATCAAAGCCTTTTGTGAAAACCTAGAAAGGCAATGCACTTACTTTTGCTATATTTTTACAAGTTTGATTGAAAGTTGGTGTTGCAGCGTGGAACTTGACGTTGACCCTAACAAATACAAATGCAAGAAGAAGAAAAAAGTATTTTTCTTGTCTGTCTCCTACACACTCTCGGAATTCTGTATAATCGCTCCACTGTGTGTCTCACATTCTTGTTGTTTCCTTTTCAAACTTTCTCAGGCATGCATCAATATTCCTACAGGGAGGGCCCCATCGAATTGGAAGTATTTACAAGAAAGCTGTGTTCAAAGAGTATACAGATGCTTCATACAGTCGCCTGTCTCCTCGACCTGATTGGCTGGGCTTCCTGGGACCCATACTGCGTGCTGAGGTTGATGAAACTATTGTTGTCCACTTAAAGAACTTTGCAACCAGGAACTACTCTATGCATCCCCATGGGGTTTTCTATGAGAAGGATACAGAAGGTAAAATGTTCCATACTACTGGATATAGACAGAAAAATTCATGGTGCTTTTGCACACAGAGTCACACCTACAAGAACAAAGTGCTGTCAGTGAGGGTTACAAAGTGTCATTTATTCATACTGAATGATACCGATTGTTGCTGTGTTCAAAATTTGTAATAAGAACTGAATAATATAACTTTTTAAAAGTCCAAAAGGGCTTGAAGTTACATGAAACAGCTAACATTGTTTATGAAGTTCCAAGAAGGCGTGGTACTGTTCTCCTAGAAACAGAAGAAAAAGTGGCACATCACAATTCCAGAAAATGAGTGACTGCTATGGCAGATGTTTTATAAAGATATGTCTCTTAGGTTTTCTGAACTTTACAGCTCTCTGCTATGCAAGAAGCTCGTACACCACCCACCCCCACCCCAATCATGTGAAGGGGAAATCCTGCCGGAGTACACTTGAGAGCCTTGTGGAAATTGAGACTACAGCTGCAGTCCTTTCCTACTTAAAATAGAGAATGATTATTGTTATACTTTGTGTCATGGTTTAAAATCAGCAATTTTATTAAACATGAGGAACGCTAAGTGGCATCTTTTTGCTTAAACTGGAACTTGAGCTGAAAGATAATGAGATCACATGTCAGTGGTGTCAGCACATTAAGATACTGAGAACTGAGAAAGCAGTTAATTTGTTAAACCTTGTCCCGACATTCACACTGTATCAAAGATCAGTATTCTCGTGACTTCTCATTTATGCTTTGTTTTCAAACACACTGCCATAGAAACTAAAGGCTTACCAGAAAGTAGAAAAAAAACAACAAAGAAAATGAATACTACCTTGACTTTTGAAACCTGCTTTAAATAACATCCTTGTAAATGTTTTCTAATATTTTCTACAAAATTCTTATTGAGACTATAAACTATAATATCTCTGCTCGGCTGCTTTCTGACCAGAGTGATCTCTTTGCAAACATTTTCCCTTCGTGTACCAGGTGCACTCTATCCAGACGGGACATCAAGCAAGTTGAAGAAAGATGACTGTGTCCCTCCAGGAGGCAGCTATACCTACCGCTGGGAGGTCAAACCTGAGTTTGGCCCCACAGATGATGATGCCAACTGCTTGACCTGGGTCTACCACTCTCATATTGACGCCCCCAGGGACATCTCCTCAGGACTTATTGGGGCGTTACTCACATGCAAGAAAGGTACAAATATATTTGGCAAATATATTTGATTGTATGTTTGGTGTGTTTCATACAGTGTTTTGCCTGCTGTATGCAGCTTTCTGTATGCACAAATTGTATGTTAAATCAAATGTATTTCTACATCCTAAGCCAGTAGTCTCATTCAGAAACAGCCTTTGTAAAAATAACATAAAAAAATTGCTTTACTTGAAAAACTGCCAACGAAGGATTGCCGTGAAAATCGCACACAGTGGGACACCAGAAGGAAACAAAGATTACGCATGCTCCTTTTCTTTGAGTGCAGGAGCCTTGAAGGAGACTAATGAACTAAATGCAGCCGAGGGAGACTCTGCCGCAAAGTCCGCCCGCAGTGATGTCGACCAGGATGTTTTCTTAATGTTCAGTGTGGTGGACGAAAACACGAGTTGGTACTTGAAAAACAACATTCAGAGATGTTTTGATCCAGAAACAGTTGACCCAGAAGACCCAGACTTTAAAGAGTCCAACCTTATGCACGGTGAGAGATAGATATTTAAAGTCTTTTTAGGATCATTTAATACTGGACTAACTGCACACATTCAGTCGGGCCAAACCAGCTGATGCAACTCAGCAATCTGCATCATATAGTTTAAAATGTGTTCACAGGGAATTCACTTCACATTTCTAATTCTGACAACAAAGGCTGTAGGAGAGGTTTTTGATGGCTAAATGTCTCATTGTCCTCTGATTGTGTGTGTTTTTCTCTGTGTGACAGCTATTAATGGGTACATGTTTGGTAACCTGCCTGGAATCGAGTTATGTCAGCACCGCGCAGTAGCCTGGCATTTGTTTGGGATGGGTAATGAGGTAGATATTCATTCTGCATTTTTCCATGGGAATACCCTGCTGGACCGTGGTCACCGCACTGACGTCCTTAGCCTGTTCCCAGCCACGTTCGCAACAGCCGAGATGGTCCCAAAAGCAAATGGAAAGTGGTTGCTGGCCTGCCAGGTTAATGACCACTTGCAGGGTAGGATGCTTGACCTTTAACCTATGTGTCACCTTTGACCTTCTGCTACAGCACTTTGCTGACAAAGGAAATACCCTTTTCATGGGGGTGCTGCTGTTTTGTCAAAGCCTGAGCATTCCCACAGCAGAGATTAGTATTTCTACTCTGAGCCTGCCTGGACTTGTAAAACACTTTCTAGAACTCAGCTGAATTTAAAAGCTGAAGGGTATGAGCAGACATTTTATTATTTGTTATTATTTTCAGGCTGCCCAAAATCTATTGAACATAACATTGAGAGAGTCATACAATGACTACCGCTAATTCTTGTGAAGAACTATTACTTTTTATAAGGCTGTGCTTTTTATAATGGCTCTCTCTTGTTCCTGACCCTTTGAGAAAAAAAAAAAGTAACATTACTGTTTTATAAACCTATTTAGGCTGCAAATCACACAACTGACAGTTTTACATGTTGTAGATCTGCTCAGAATTTTGAGAGTAAACCCAATTTCCTAAAAGATAAGCAAGTTAAACATTTAAAATGAACTCTGGAATGTTTTTATCATTTTATAGACAGTAGACCTGCTCAAAGGTCTACATCTCAGTGAGTTTTTACTTATCTAAATTATGGTTTGTACGTGTGTGTGTGTGTGTGTGTCTGTGTGTGTGCTGTTCCAGCTGGGATGCAGGTCTTTTATGAAGTGAGGTCGTGTAACAATGAGGCCGGATCCATGCTGACAGGTGGAGTTGTAAGGAATTACTACCTGGCGGCAGAGAAAGTCCTGTGGAACTATGCCCCCTCAGGAAGGGATTTGATCAGCAATGTATCCCTTACTGAAGCAGATAGGTGAGCAACATATTGCAAAATGCAGTCTAAATAATGCCCCAAAAGTTTATTCTGTTCTCTGGACAACGCTACATCCAGATGAACAGAATCAACTTATGGGGATTTACTTAACTGGATGATTGAGCATGCATCAAGATAGTCTAAATAATGGTTTACATGTATCTCAAAATAAAAGTTGATTTATTATTTAGCCCAAAAAACTCAAGAAGAGACTTAAACCAAACACACCATCAGTCAAACCAACATAGTTTCATGCCAGGTTTCCCCCAAAACACACTCAAGATACCTTTATGGGTTGATCTTGTCTCTCTATCTCTGTCAGTACTCCTAACTCTAAAATGGGGCTTGACTTTCTGTGTGCATGCCCCCTGGAAGGGGCTGATTATACAGTACATGTGATGCTCATTCAGGCTGTGTGGTCTGGTTTGAGTGACCAATTCCAGAGCATGGGTCACAGCCCCCAGGTGGAGCATGACGGTAATGCAGGTGAACAATGTGATTCTGTGTGCAACAAGTAAAAAAATAGTTTAAAACCTTGTAATAAAGTTTGAAA
This sequence comes from Maylandia zebra, assembly GCF_041146795.1. NCBI lineage: Eukaryota > Metazoa > Chordata > Actinopteri > Cichliformes > Cichlidae > Maylandia > Maylandia zebra. The sequence continues at coordinate 15,868,887 of NC_135176.1, read as the reverse complement.
GTATCAAAACAATTTATATGTAATCAATTTTTACACTTATTTATGCACTGAAAAGCACGTCATCTTTCATAACTTGCATGGAGAGTTGAAATGTAGTGACAGCTCCTTGGTGACAAAAGGAAATCTTTTAATAGAGAGTCAGAGTTGTGTGTAAAGGTGCGGGCAGGTGGCAGGCTTTCAAAGATTTCACATCAGATAATAGAATTCTCAATTTTGGAGTAGCTTGTGAAGATTCAACAGTCTAGATGATCATGCAGCAACCCATCTGTTATTATCTGGTATTTATTGCTGATCTGACACCAGTTTTCGTTCTAAGTAAGTAACTAAGGTCCAAGTAAGACATTTCTCATCGCTTTTACATCTAGGTCACATATTTACTAGGGGTGCAACGATACACAAAATTCACGGTTCGGTTCGGTTCGATACTTTGGTGTCACGGTTCGATATTTTTTCGATACAAAAAAATGTTCATGCATTTTTAATTTGTCATTTATTAAAATTATAAATATATATTTTAACTCAAAAGTACAGTTTTTAAATTTAACCCTAACCCTTGTGCGTGTTTTTTATTTTGACAGCGAATGCACACCTGCGGACCACTTATGTGCAGCCCTGGTTATTTAGCTCATCATATTGCAGCCACAGAAATTCTTTTGTCCATGAAACCATAAAGCTGCACTTTCTTTTTGCCTTATAGTCTGATTTGTCATAACTTCTCCGTTTTGTGGTAAGCTTTTCTTTGGCTGTCACTTCTTCACCCTGACCTGTCTTATTTGGCTCAGCAGAACTGAAATGCTTTTACACACGCACTCACATAAGCTCAGCGATTCTCTGCGCGACCAACCTCTCACATGTTTAAGCTGCGGGAGATTTCACTTGTCATGTTTGCATAGTAAGCTAACGATTAATAAGACGATGTCAGAGGAATTGGTGCACAAATTATCATCACTCACAGATCAGTACTGTCGCTCTCTATACACAGTTCGCACGATTGCAAAGTGAAAGCAAAAAAAACAAGCGCAAATTCAAACGCGATTTCAATATGTCACATATTGACAGTGGCTCACCGATGCCAATGACATAATTACCCAGCTACATTTCTGAAAGAATGCGAAAGCATTGACATATATTTTTCGTACAATAGCCCGACGGGCAGGGCAGAGATAGATTTTGGTAGCCCGACTGAAAAAATCGCTAGCTCCGGGACGTCGGGCTAGCGATATTGCGAGCCCTGTATCTGATTGAGGAATCACTCATCTTTGGAAAAGAGAGTTTATTACAGAGAAATGTCTCTTTCCAAAATAAAAGCTATACTATCCGCTTCTTCTGGGCTATATTCTCAGCAGCATAAGGAGAATCATGTGCTAACAGCTGTCTAAATGACTCGGCTAAAGTTAGTAGCATGCTTGTTGTTTTTGTCTTTGCACTACGATGATGTCGGCGTAAATGTGCAGTCATATTCGTTGTGTTCCCACTAGTGCTTTCAGGTTAATCTCGTTGAAATGACCTTAACGCCACAACACGGCAAATCTCCGTTAACGAGCTACCGCCGATCGCCCCGTGTGTGGGGCTAGACGGCCAACACGTTAACGAGCCCCTGCGCTAACACACTAGTTCACACCAATGTAATTGAGCATTGCATGGCACATCCAACATACTGTTTTACTTTAGTCCATGACTCGCTTACCTTCAGGGTCATACGTCACATGAAAACCAAAATAATTCCAAACGCCAGATCTGAATGAGGTTCAATTTGCTTGTTGCAAGCAGAGCTTCACTTCTGTCTCGCTAGCTTGCCCTACGCTCTTCCTTCTGACTATGCTGTCTGTGTTGAGCGCTCAGTGGATCTGCGCTGGACAGTGCAGCCTAGGCGGAGTAGTCGAACACAGATTCACTGAGCGCTCAACACAGACAGCATCGTCAGAAGGAAAATTGATAAAATAAATTACAAATGTTGTATTATAATAATAATAATAATAAACTTTATTTATAAAGCACACTTAAAAACCAAGGGTATGCCAAGGTGCTTAACAAGTAAAATAGAGTATAGGAGGAGGATAATAGAAATAGGACCAAAGCAAGTACTAAATATGCAAACAGATAACTGTCACTAATACATAGGAAAGCAACAGGTACAGAGCAAACAAGAATTTAAATGAGCATAGAAGTGCATGATATAAAATCATAAAAGAAATATTAACTAGAGGGAAAGGCAAGATTGAATAAGTGGGTTTTTAATCGTGATTTGAACAGTGCAATGGAGTCAGATGCGCGGAGGTCGAGAGGAAGGGTATTCCACAGTACCGGGGCAGCCAGAGCAAACGCACGGTCACCCCGGGACTTCAGTCGAGATCTGGGTTGGGTCAGAAGTAGTTGAGTGGCAGATCTGAGTGTTCTAGCAGGAGTATGTGGTTTGAGAAGTTCACTAAGATAACTTGGCGCTAATTTATTAATAGTTTTGAAAGTAAGGAGTAATATTTTAAATTGAATACGGTACTGTATTGTTCGATACATATGCGTACCGAACCGAAAGCACTGTATCGAACGGTTCAATATCGATACGAATATCGTTGCACCCCTAATATTTACTACAACCCACATTTACAGTTTTTGCTTCATTTTCTTCCTCCAACTATCCCATCTTTTTCTTTTGTAGTCCATCAGATGTGTTTTTTGGCAGAGATGATGGAAGGCTCGGTGGTCAATACATAAAAGTGATATACAAAGAGTACACAGATGATACTTTCACTACTGAGAAATCAGCTGATCTTGGACATTTAGGACTATTGGGTAAGTCCTCCCTTTTTTCACCATGTTCTGAATAAAAGTCACCTTTTCTCTTTGTTATACGTTTCCTGAAACAATTCACCAAATTCATCAAGTTCACTAAGTCTCAAGATCTCTTATCTGATTACAGTGTTCCTTTTCTATTCATACAGGTCCAGTCCTGAGGGCAGAGGAGGGTGACACTCTCAGAGTGACATTCCTCAATAAGGCTGATAGAAACTACAGCATCCAGCCTCATGGCCTTCATTATGATAAACACTTCCAGGGAAGCAGCTATGAGGATGGTGAGGAAGCAACGATACAAACACAAATAATACTGGCACAGTTAACTCAGTAAATCAAGGAGCTGGGATATCCTGTAATTCTTAGGGGACGCTACTTATTCTCTAAAAACACAAGCTGAAACTAATGATTAACTGTTCAGACTGACCAAAGCATACATTTGCATTACTGATACTTTAAAAAGAGTTACTGCAAAGAAATAAATGAGTATATCTCTACAAATTTAAAAAGGTAATTAATCACACAAAGTAAGAAATAAAAGCTGTAAATGAACTTGTTCATACTCAAAGTGCACATTGTTTGACTAATACATATGATATTATATTAAGGTGTTAAGCATAGTGAAAAGAGAATCACAGTGCCTTTTGACTGCTGTCTGTACTGACAGCAAGTTATAGTAAACCAAATTGTTTGTACTTCTTTGTCTGCAACACTGCAGGTGTTGAAAAGCCAGGCTCCCATGTTGGTCCAGGTGAGAACTTTACTTACACCTGGCAGGTCCTGGAAGGCCCATCATCATCTGATTCTTCCTGCATCCCTTATCTCTACTACTCTGCCACCGATCCTGCCAAAGACACTAATTCTGGACTAGTTGGACCTCTTCTTGTATGCAAGAGAGGAGTGCTTGGGGATGACGGCAGACAGGTGCTGCTTTGGTTATGTATTCAGACACGTTCTCATGTTAAAAAAAACCCCAAAACCTTAAGGAACCTCTGAGTGTATACACTTTTAAATAGCTAAAATCAAAATAGCACTTGCCTTTTGTTTGACAAGTTGCTGGGGATTATCAAATTTATTAGAACTTTAATAATACAAGATAGCTAAGATAAGGACAAAATAATTTATGATGAAAATTTTAAGTGTAATTTTTAAGTGCTTTTTAAATTCTGTGTGATGTTACCTTAAAATCAAATTAGCAGCACTTTAAGAGCCTTACTGATTCTGTAATTTTGTCTCTATTGTCTAACAGAAGGATGTAGATAAGGAGTTCTTCCTTCTTTTTTCTGTCATGGATGAAAACATGAGCTGGTATTTAGATGAGAACATTGAGAAGTTTGGCAGCAATGAGACTAATCAAGAGCACGAGGACTTTCAGGAGAGCAACATGATGCATGGTAATCAGTCTGTTTGGTGAATCAGCTGAATAGATATTACCTTACCTTTTTATCTGAAAAGCTATTGAATCAGCGTTGATTGCAACTCAGATTTTGTCATATTTGAGACCCGGTTCAGGTGTGTCTTTGTATTTTTTTCATATTTTTATATCTTCCTTTTCATTTCAGCTGTAAATGGGCGCATGCATGGGAACCTTCTTGGCCTGGAGATGTGTTCAGGGGACAAAGTCAGGTGGTACACCTTTGGGTTAGGCACAGAGGTGGACATCCATGGCGTGTATTTTGAGGGAAACACTTTCAACAAACAAAGCACCACCCGGGACACTCTCAACCTTTTCCCTCACACCACTGTAGCTGTCGACATGAAGCCTGACACTCCTGGTTAGTCTCACACACACACACACACACACACACACACACACACACACACACACACACACTGACAAAAACAACACACTTCATCTTTTCCCACACACATAATCTGTCATTGAGATTTTGTTTGGCAGTTAAAGTTATCCTCTATAAACATGTTTACATAAGTTTGTGTGGATGCCTCCTGTGATGCATACACTAATGCTTATACAGTACAAACAGGAAATTAAGATAAGATAAGATAAGATAAGATAAGATAAGATAGAACTTTATTAATCCCTCGGGTGGGTTCCTCTGGGAAATTCGATTTCCAAAAAAGCACAGCACCGACAGAAGTTACAGAGTTACAGAATATTATATATATATATATACACACACACACACACACACACACACACACATATATATAATACAGAGACAATATAAATAAAATATACCAAGGGGATAAATAGAATAAATAGGAATAAAAAATAAAAATACAAGTGAATTGCACATTTCAAGTATTGAGTCTATTGCACCGTTGACTATTTACAAAAGTATTGCACAAAAGGTATTGCACAGTGAGGTGAAGAGGCACTACAGCTTAGTTGTTCCCCCCTCCTTTGTCCTCCTGTTTCCCCTCCCTCTCCCCTCCAGAGAGGAGTTAAACAGTCTGATGGCGTGTGGGACAAAGGAGTTTTTAAGTCTGTTAGTTCTTGTCTTGGGGAGAAGCAACCTGTCACTGAACAGACTCTTCTGGTTGTTAATGGCCGTGTGCAGAGGATGCCCAGCATTGTCCATAATGTCCATCAGTTTCTTTAATGTCCTTTTCTCTGCCACTGTCACCAGAGTGTCCAGCTTCATGCCGACCACAGAGCTAGCCCTCCTGATCAGTTTCTCCAGCCTGGATGAGTCTTTCTTTGCTGTGCTGCTCCCCCAGCACACCACAGCATAGAAAAGTACTCCAGCAACCACCGACTGGTAAAACATCCTCAGGAGCTTCCTGCAGATGTTAAAAGACCTCAGCCTCCTGAGGAAGTACAGTCGGCTTTGTGCTTTTTTATACAGGTGCTCTGTGTTGCATGACCAGTCCAGTTTATTGTCCACCCACAGCCCGAGGTACTTGTACTTGTTGACCACCTCCACCTCCTCCCCCTCTATCTGAACCGGCAGTGGACCTGCTCTAGACCTTCCGAAGTCCACAACCAGTTCCTTAGTCTTTGAGGTGTTGAGTTGCAGGTGGTTTGTATGACTCCATGCGACAAAGTTCCTCACCAGACTTCTGTACTCCTCTTCCTGATCATCCCAGATACACCCCATGATGGCTGTGTCGTCTGCAAACTTCTGAATGTGGCATAATTCAGAGTTGTAGCAGAAGTCAGAGGTGTACAGGGTGAAGAGAAGAGGGGACAGCACAGTTCCCTGTGGTGCTCCTGTGCTGCTGACCACAGTGTCAGACGTGATGTCCTTCAGCCTGACGTACTGTGGTCTGTCGGTGAGGTAGTCGGAGATCCAGGCCACCAGAGAATCTGGTTCACATTGTCCTTATGTATGTTTAAGGCTCTTCTGCTAAAGGGAAATACCACAATGAATGACGTTTAGCTATGCCATTTACTTTGTTCCACACTAGACATTCACCTTTAGGAAATATGTTACTTACCTCAGCTCTTGTCAATTTTAGGATTTTTTTTTGTACACACACACACACACACACACACACACACACATATATATCTCTATCTATATATATCTATATCTATATATATATATATATACACACACATATGCTATATGGTTGTTCCTGCAGTGAAAAAGGGGAGTATGGATAGGTAGCGAAGTTAGCACTATAGATCTAAATAGTGGTATGTATCATAAAAATAGAATATTAGAATTTCACTCATCAAAAAAAACAAAAACAAAGCAAAGATCTAGATTCACAAAATATACAGCATCTGTTTGCTCATATTGCGCAGACATTTGCAAAACAAGGAAAACCCCAAGCAAGCTAAGCTTTGCAAAAAAGGTGCAAACAACATCTTTTTTCCTGCAGTGGTAATCACTGACAGTTTATTATTGCATTGTTTTGTCACATGCTTTTCTTCAGCTTGACTCAAAATACATGCAGTCAAACTGACAGGAAATAAACATGAAATCAAAGGTTTTTGTACTCTGTGCGTTTATATCTACCATGCCATGAAAAAGTACTTTTCCCCCTTCCTGGTTTCTTATTTTTTCGCATTTCATCAAACATATTTTAATAATTAGTAAAATAAATAAAATAATAACTTGAGTAAATATAATATTTCAGTTTTTCAATGATGATTTCATTAATTGATTGAGAAAAGTTATCCAAACCTATAGCCCTGTGTAGAAAGTAATTATCCCTGAGTTAAAGCTTAGTTCATTTTCACATGTTACACTCAGGCTTCATTACTGCAAGACCTGTTGAATCAAGGAATCACATACACAGACCCTGTCTGCACAAGTGAAGTAGGCTAAAAGATCTCAAAAAGTAACACTTAAAGCCCCAATGTAAAGAAAAAAGCTGAGAGAAAATCATTGAGGTCTGTCGGTCTGGAACAGGTTATAAAGCAATGTAAATATAAAGTCTTTAGTATTCTCGTGAACCACTGTGACAGAAAACCTGGAACAGTGGGGAACCTTCCGAAACCTGTGTCTGGCGAGACCAAAATTACTCCAGGAGTTACTCCTCGATGGCTTTTCCAGGATGTCACACATTTCACATTTGTCAGAAAACATCCTGATCATCCCAAAGACTTTGGGGAAAGTATTCTGTGGACTGATGAGACAAAATGACTTCACACCAACAGTCAAATATGCTCTTGGTAGTGCGATGGTCTGGAGCTGCTTTTCTGCTTCCAGACCTGGGCGTCTTGTCATAATTGAACCATGGAAACATGAATTCTGCTCTCTACCAAAAATCCACAAGGGCAATGCCCGGCCATCAGTCCGTTCCCCTGAGTTCAAGCTCACTCGACTTATGCGGCAATCCAAAACACACCAGCAAGTTGAAGTGACCAATTAAGTGTGTCATGGCTACTGAACGGACTCACGCGCAGACAGTTCTTCCTCAGAGACCAAAAGGAGATTTATTTACAACAGGATCACCTCAGTGCTATATATATGTACAGTGAGTTGGGAGGGGGGTCCAGGGCTCCAGGGAGAGAAGGAGGGGGGAAATCCACACACACGCTTCCTCTTCCACACAGTCACCGCCACAGCTCCTCCGCACACACGACCTCCTCTTCAGCCGCACTCGCTCCAAAACTCCACACACGCTGCCACACCCGGGCAGGTCCCGTGATGTGGTCCAGAAGAGGGATATCTACACACAGAAGTTAACATTAGTTCCACAGCAAAAGACACACAGGGGATTCTTTTGAAAATGCCGCGAGCACGAACTCAGGAGGTTCAACGTTCCAGCGGTGAGCTGCTCTGTGCCACTGCCTTAAATAGCAGCTGGGGAAATCAGCAAGATCAGCAGCAGGTGGACACAATCACACAGGTGCGTGGGCCAAGAGCGAGAGCCCGTAACGAGCTCCACCCAGGCAGAGAGGAGGAGGACGAACAACAACAACAACAAAACCTGTAGCCAGAGTGGGCCAACCAGAGAGACACGGGGACCGTGACAAAGTGACTTAAATCAGGTCGAGATGCTTTGACTTGACCTTAAACATACTGTTCATGCTTGAAAACTGTCCGATGTAGCTGAATTAAAAATCTCCTGCAAAGAAGAGTGCGCTGATATTCCTGCACAGTGATGTGAGAGACTTATTGTCAGTTATTGCAAACATTTGATTGCAGTTCATTCTGCGAAGAGCGACACAATCAGTTATTAAGTTTGCCTTTTTCACATGGGGCCCTGTTTTTAAGGCACATAAATGTGTCCAAATCCTTAACCTTTTCTTGTTTGTTGTTTCTCCAAACAGGTGTGTATGAGGTGAGCTGCACAGTAATAGATCACTACTCAGGTGGCATGAGGCAGTGGTATAAAGTTAATGAGTGCCCAGGAAAAAAAGTAAATCACAAATACACAAAGCTGAACAAGACTGTGCGATATTTCATCAGTGCTGAGGAAATAGAGTGGGACTATTCACCTAAGAGAGACTGGGAGCTGGAGAAACACCATAGCACACCAAAGGACAGGTGTGTGAGTGAGATAATTGCAGGATGATACGTTTCATTGTTGAAGCCACAACCTGTAATTCATGCCATAACTTATTACTGTTTGTTAATAGAAGCAAATTGCTACTTGTCTCCCAGTCCAGGCAGCATATTTGTGGGAAAAGGAAAGAACAGAATTGGCTCACGCTATAAGAAGGTGGTGTATAGAGAATATACTGATGACACCTTCAGTGTTCAGAAGAAAAGGCAGCCCAACCAGCAGCATTTGGAAATTCTAGGTAAGCTTAACAGTTCTTTATGTTGTTTTTACTAAGAGAAGAATGAAGATGACATGAGTTTTATTTTCTCCTGTAGGGCCAATAATCAAAGCAGAAGTAGGAGAGCAGATCGTGATTATATTCAAGAACAATGCCACCCGACCATACTCAATAACCACACATGGCGTTAGGGGCAGCGGTGGACACATTCCTGTCAAACCCGGTGAGAAATGAATTTTTAAACGGGCATAAAAAATGCTGGCTTTTTAAAGAAGCAGTAGGATTCATACTTTTTATGTTCTCTGAACCTTCAGGCAACTTTATTGAAGTAACTTGGGATGTTCCTGAAAGCTCTGGTCCAGGGGTCACGGATCCTAACTGTATCTCTTATATCTACTACTCCACTGTTGACTTTGTTATGGTAAAAATAGAAGCGCATCATTTACAGCGCAACTAGAATATTTAAGCAGGAGTTGAAGTATTAGATTTTATTCTGATAAGGTGTTTGTTTATGTTCAGGATCTGTACAGCGGCCTTCTGGGGCCTCTGGTGATATGCAGGCCTGGGACTCTGAAGCGTGGGGAGGGTCCCGATAGGGAGAGGAGTGACGTGGAGAGGGAGTTTGCACTGCTCTTTATGGTGCATGATGAAAACAAGTCCTGGTATTTGGGAGACAACATCAGAACGTACCTTGGTCTCAACCCTGAGAACTTCACTCCAGATGAAGAGTTTGAGGAGAGTAACAAGATGCACGGTAAGAAGAGTGAACGGGGCCACAGAAAGAAAAACAACCTTATTGGCCAAAGAATTAAACTTTAGATTTAGTAAACATATTCACCTATTATATCCAGAGAAGATAAACATAAATTGATGTCTGTTGATCTTGATGTAACCTAGTATAAATGTAATCGTTTTTGTTGCCACCACAATGAATCAGGACAGCAAATCAGAGATGGTTGAGCAGAAAATATTCAAAAAAAACTTGATGATTTGAAATGGAATGACCCAGATCTCGAAAATAGAAAATATGCACAAATTTAACAAAATAAATTTCTAACTTATGACTGAGAACCTTCACAGACATAACTTATAACTACAGCACCACTACAGCACCATCTGGAAACTCCGTTCTGTTTGGACAGGACTGTCTAAAATAGTTTTACTTTTGTGGAAGAACTTTTGAATGCTTTTATATTAAACAGTTTTTGAGATATTCATGTTCAAACATGAATATCTTTGTTACGGCCCTGAGCCGGCTGTGTACCTTTGTTGTGCTCTGTCTTTAAGACTCCACAGGTCCTTCCCGATTGGAGAGCTGGCGGCGGCTGATTGGTCTCCAATCGGGAAGGACCTGTGGAGTCTTAAAGACAGAGCACAACAAAGGTACACAGCCGGCCCAGGGCCGTAACAATCTTCAACGTGCAAAAAGCAGGTCGACTGACCATTTTTTTAAAAATGATCTTGAAAGGCATTTGGTATATGAAGCTAAAATTTCACAGCACTCATTATACATGTTCAAACTTTCGCCCATAAAATTTTTAGGCAAATTGGAACTCGAGCAGATCAGAGATCAAGCAGGCTTGTGTTGATTTAAGATGGAATTAATCAATATTTAAATCTGGTGTTTAGTCAGAGACACATTTTGTGAAAGAAACAGTTTATTTCGTGTCTGTTGAGCTGTTTGAAAAGTTGCATCTGAAATGACCTGACGTTACTCCATTTATGCTCACTCCTCTTCTGCAGCTAGATGCTTAAGTTCAGCAACTGCAAATTTATATCTGTACCATGAAGGCATCGTAGGGATTGTTTTCTTGTTACGAAGGGCATGCCAGCCTGCAGCTCGTGAAAAATAAACTCATCCAGTAGTAACATGCATTAACCTGTCTACTTACTCATTAAATGACGGTGCTTGAATGATGTTTTGAATCTTTGCTGGATTCCTCTTCTGGCCCACTTTAACCCCTGGCTGTATCATAAAATAGGCAAATCTGGGTAAAGTTAGGGCACAGTGTAGAAGTGCCAATAAAATTCTGAGGAGAGTTAAACAACACAAAAAGTTTCAAATGCAAATTATTTAAGATAAAATAAATTACATATAACGCATAATAACAAGCAAATCCCCAAATTCAGCCCACAAACATCAATGTACATCATCTAAAGTTGATCCAGCAGGAAGCAGGGACATTCCACTTCTCTTCATCAGACAGTAGAAATGAGGTTAAATTCAATAAAGTCCTGTACTGGATACAAAATCAGACCTTTATTCCTCAGCTTGCTTTTGATGAGTGTGCTGAAGTGTGTTTGCTTTCACATTTCCTGTTTCTCTTGTGCACCATGTCTCTGATTCTGTGTGTGAATGTGTCTGCTGCAGGGATCAATGGGAAGCTATATGGGAACCTCCATGGATTGGAGATGACTCAGGGCCAGAAAGTTGACTGGTATCTCATCGGAATGGGCAACGAAATAGACATGCACACTGTTCACTTTCATGCAGAGACCTTTACTTACAAGGTTTGTTTGTGCTTTGTTAGTGGTCACTCGCAGCGGGAAGACCATTCTTTCTTTCGCACCGAAAGAATCATATCTCCATTTATATTTCCTCTTTGCTGTTCCCCCTTTTTTGCACCACTCTTATGTGTGTCAGACGGACCTTGTGCACCGTGCAGACGTCTTTGATCTGTTCCCCGGGACCTTCCAGACTGTGGAGATGGTGGCTGGAAACCCAGGCACATGGTTGCTCCACTGTCATGTGACTGACCATATCCATGCTGGCATGGAGACCACTTTCACCATCAAAGGTTGGTCAGTGTAAAGGATCTGCGGGGCAGTCTCTCATGTTAATACACTGTCACCTATTATTTAGAAATGAGTTTAACATTTCGCTTGTTTGTTTTTTTCAGTTCCAGAAAACTCCTCGCATGGTAAGATCTGTTTTTTTCACGTAAAAATTGTTACTGGGCGTCACTGGGTGGAAGATTTCAGTATTCTGTCACTTTAACTTTATATCAAATAGAGCCTAAAAGTAATGCAACTTAATTTTGTAGGATACATGATTGAAAAATAAATTTCACACAGAGTATTGAATTTCTTTAACAACTTTTGTATTATGTCACTATTACTGTTTCAAAGGACTGCATTACATTACAATAACTATGATGTCATTGTCACAAAAATACACTTTAACACACTGGGTTGCTATTTATACTTTTAAACATTGTAGTTTTTTTTTTATGTATTATGTGTCTGAATATATTCCTGATTCCGTATCCTGTGCCTGGAATTACATACAAAATGTTTGGAGGCATGCTTTTCAGTAACCAAACATGCATAAACACTGGAATATTTCTTCAAGAGCAGTGGTCTTTTTTATTTGGTGTGGTTACTACCACAGCATACCATTCATCTCTCCTCTGCGGCACACCATCGGTCACAAGTACTGCAGGACAAAGCATTTCCTCAGTACTGTTATGTAACTGATGGGGAATGTTTTTAAAGTTTATCTGTCTTTGCTCTGTTTGTATTGGGTATAGCAAAACAGTCATTTGCGTCGGGTGTCCTTGTGGCACTGTTGATGCAGTGCTGCTAAGGAATTTTTGACTAAGCGTAAATGTTGATAAGGCGGGTGTTACATTTAGTGTTCCCTTTTTCAAAGATCAAACATATGCATTTCTAGAAAACTGTTACCTGCAGCCCATCACAGGGAAGATTCATAGATTTTTGGGTAATGTTGTAATGCTTTTCTGGCTTCCCTTATCTCTCACTTATATTTCTTTTCCTTTTACACCACCAGGAACTAAAAGCTCCATAAAGCTGCTGCTCTCGCTGTTTGTTCTACTGGCTATATGTTAATGATGAGGGACCCTGACAACAGATTATATGTGTGGATTATAACAGTGGTCACTGATGCACTTATAAAACACGGAGTTGCTGTCACTTATGTGTTTGATTGAGATCATGTACATAAATATCAAGCATGGCCCAGGCCAGTTAAATTATATATACCACTTTACAATCATGTATAATGTTCAAGATGACTTTATGCATTAGAATGAAGGAAACAAAGCATTTTACAGTTGGGATTTGTTTCTGTTGCTGCTTTCTGTCATATTGCACTATGTTGGCTTTTATTTTTATTTATTTTTTTTTTTTTTACTTCTGCTACCAAATACTGGATTTCAAGTATGAATGTGCAATAAAAAAAAAACTTTTTCAGTTGCACTGTGGCATGCGTCAGTGTGAGTAATTCATTTTCTTGTGCTAGCACAACAGTGCTGGGTTTGGATGTGGAACAATCTGTCCCACTAGACACCCACAGATTTCTTTTCTAGATGTGAACACTTGAGGAGAGTATATTTTTAAGACAAGCTAGACTTATTTATGCTTAGAAATGAGTACTAATGAGTAGAAATTCCAGAGAGAGTAAAGATTTATTGGAGATTAAACAGTACTCATGGTACATACCACAGACGAGTAAAAGTGTTAAGCAAAGCAGTCACAATACATTTATCTGTTTTAAAATAGCAGCATTTTTGTGAACCTGAAAGGCGAAAAAATTGAACAAATTCCCCAAATTTGACTCATTTTACTGTTTTTTAGCTGAGCTTGAGCTTTGCATATGGGCCATGAACCTGGATGACTGTGCCAGGATCACTAAAAGCCACAAGGTGGCATTAATTCTATGAAAAAACAGCAAGTTCTCAATGTGTGTGCCACAATTTAAAAGATACCGGATATTTTTTTGGTTTTTACCTTAAGATTAACAGTTAAACATACAGATTTGGCCCCTTGTTTGATATTCAAACAGACTGATTAGAGCTGAAAATTAGAGATGAGAGATCCCATTAGTTTAACTGTTTTGCTGTTGAAAGGTTTAAAGAGTGCTCTCAGTGTGAGATACTGAAGACTGTAACAACACAAAGCAGCACATCAGTGTTTATGCAGATATGGTCACAGTGGTCACTGAATCATTGAGTGGCCAATTGATTAGAGCTGAATCACAGTCCACTGCAGGGGGACAAACTCAAGTGTCCAACCTGAAAAACAAGTTTGCTGATATAACTCTGACATTTCGGTGTAAACGTGTGTTAACTTGCTTTAACCAGATCCGTTTTTTTTTTTTCATTTAACAGTGTGCTTAGAATTAAACTAAGAAACAAAACCAATAATAAAAATTAAGAAGGGGCGAATCCTGTACAGGAAATAAAAACTGCAGCTCATTTAAAGTCTTATGTGTAGAAAAACACTCAATACAAGAGTTGCTCAAGAGGGTTTTGGTCAGTTATGCTGAAGCTTTAGTTAAATCAACTTTAAAGATTTAAGACTTTAACTTTTACTGTTGCTGAATTTTAACAAAGACTTCAATGGAGTATTCTTTTTTGATGTTTTATTTTCTCTAATTTCTCAGATTAACATAAGTAAACAGGTGGCGTAAATACTGAAATAGGGGAAGTCTGCTCTTATTCTTTATCAACTGATACACACAACCGTCATATTTCCTGTCATTACCTGTAAAATCTGTTTAATTAGACACAGGTTATTTTCTTTTTTTCTTCATAGTTCACCACATTTAATTAAAGTAAAAATAATGGCTTTAGACCCACAATTATTAAATTATATAACTATCTGGTGATAAAAGTGTCAACAAAATAAAGGCTGGTTGGAGTCCAGACATACTGCATGGTAATGTCCATAGGGGGCGCTATGTGCGGGCGACGCTGGTATATAAAAGTGGATTTTCACAGAAACCAGGTTACTCAAAGCCTACCAGAAGGCATCACTTTGAAGCTGGAAGGAGCAGCTCTGAGCCGCAGTGGTAAGAAATTAAGACTCACTGAACATGTCAAAGCAGATCTGTAATTTGCTTTGAAGTGTGCTATAGAGAGTGAATGACTGAAACAGGAGTGGGAAAGTGATTTCATTTTTTTTAATTAAATGAAGCATTCAACAACAGCTCCTACAATTAAATGATTTCCAGGAGTGTATTCTCGTTTGATTTGGTCATTTTGTTGAGGCGTACAACTAACTCTGCAGCTCTGCAACTACTTTTATTCTACTAGCTGAACAGACAGTGTGCGTGCGTGCGTGCGTGTGTGTGTGTGTGTGTGTGAGAGAGAGAGACAGAGAGAGAGGTTGGCTGTTCCCGTTGATTTGTTTATTGTTTGTCTGGCTGCGGATGTGCCACACTAATTGCAGAGAAAAGCTGCGGTTGGATGAGCATGAGGGGCCATGGGCAGTGAGAGAATCCCATTTTCTGTGCATGTCCAGTTTAGACCAGTTTGGTTTTTCCAGAAATCAGCAGAAAGTCCACTATGGGTGCATGTATTATAAGTGCCTGTAATGTAATGCAAGGTCTTTGTCTCATGATGTCATAATCTTCCTACAATGACAAAAGTTAATCATTCACCACTTAATGTTAGTTGATGTAGAGCTTAGCGTCTTCTCTGTATCTAACTAACACAGACACTTTAAATTAATCAGAAAAGTGCCACAAACAAACAGCACAGATTTCCATGCAGTGCAGCCAGCCTTCCTCTGCTGGGTTCAAAGTTAAGTGATTGATCTTGTAATCTTATAAAAAGAAGTGAGCCTTTTTATCTGTCTGTCACAGTGATAGGCTAACTGTAAGACCTCCCCCCCTCCTCTTGCTCTTTTCTCTTCACAGATAAGTGAGCTGTGATCTTTCATCCGAGCGTCAGTCAGGGAGGTTCTTTCTGCACTTCCAGCTACATCTTCTTTCTCCCTTTCTTTCTTTGTCCCCTAAATCTCTCTCCTCTTGCTTTTTGCTTCTGTCTTTAACTTTTTTTCCCAATCAACCATGGCTCCAACCCTGGCCACAGCATTTGCCAGGCGCTGGTGGATGGCAGTGACTGCTATCATTGAGAATTTGCTCTTCTCTGCTGTGCTGCTGGGATGGGGATCGCTCCTCATCATGCTCAAGTCAGAGGGCTTCTACTCGTACCTTTGCAGCGAGGAGGGTAAGTCGAAACTCTTGTGTTTTATAATTACCAAAATAGTTATGGCGATGCCTTGTAAAGAAAGAAAGAAAAGACAATTGGTTTTTTGACTTAGCTTTTGGAAAGCACTTTTTCCTTTTTGTACGCTGAAATATCCCAATAAAATAAGGATTAAGTGATTGACAGCAATGGTGATCTTAAGTTAGGAGCGGGTTTTATTCAACAGTTGTAATACGAGACTACTGTGTTCTGGCCTCTTCCATTCTTTAGGGAGAATGAGGGTTTTTTCTGTACAAGTGTCATAACCTGTTTTAAGGACTCAGGAAATTAAATCTGAGCAGGCAAATGAACAGGTGTAACAGGTAGGTCAGTTGGTCTAAAGTGAAAGTATAAAAGGTTTTATGGTGCAGTAGACTTGTTGAGAGTCAACTCATAGACCAATGATGGACTGATCGGCTGATCCTTTTACCTGAGTCTGTATTGTTTAAAGCTTGCTCTCTTTATGTCAAGAGTCCCACACTATGACAAAAGTTACACCAGGTACTTTGTATCGTTAAGAACAAAGGTTGGATTGATGCACTCAGCCTAAGTGACCCTGGTGTGGTCTTTTAAAAGAGAATAAACAAGGGGAACGTAAAGGAGGACCCGAGGTGATACTGTGTGGCGTCCCATGGCCTGAAAGAGGTAAACATGTTAGTATCCATACTAAGTCCTGGAGCATTTATAACATGCAGCAGGATGTTTTACTCACCTCTGCACCAGTGGCTAATATTAACATTCAGCAATAAAAACTTATAAAGGCTGACAGCTGTCCCATACACATTTACCTGCAAAGGAACAACATTTTATAGGCTAGTGCAAATGTTTTAGCTGTGAAGCTGTGCACACTCACCAGTCAAGTAAAAGTTGAGCAATAACTTCCTGGAGAACTGCCACAGTCATCTTATCTTGTTCTGATGACATAAGAGAAGAAAAAAAAAAAGGAGAACAGCAGCAAGCACCAGCTCAGCTTTTTTTCAAACATGTGACGTGATTGAGGAACAAAGTAATCAGCAGGAAGCATTTATAGCTGGTAATAAGTGAGTTTAAAGTTCAGTGACAAAGGGCAGAGAGGGTGAGATAGCTAAAGTGATGAGCAGTAGAAATCAAACCAGGAAACAGTAAAAAATAGAATGGCGAAATGGAAAGATAATGGTCCAGCATAGACCGGCACAAGAAGCACATATTTGGCATTTAAAATATATAGACTGCACTTTGTGCTTTGTGTTTCGTAATAAACATTTTATGAATTTTAATTATGAAATACCAGATCACTTCAAATGAAATAAAGCAAAAGATATCGATGCATTTAGAAGCTGCCTTTTCTCGTTTTGTGTGCAGTGTTAGTGCAGGGTTCAGCATTAGCTCGGTGCCAACATCTTAATGCCTTTTCTAGCCTTTGTAAGTCATTTTGCACCAGGATGCCCAGTCAAACATTTTGCTATACATGCTACAGGGACACAGTGTTGGGTATTAACTGCACGTTCAGCAATATAGTTTGCCATTCAGCTGCTCCCGTCAGCATTGTGTCCCAGTGATTCAAAGGGTATGAGATGCTGATCTGTCTTCTTGGGGAAGACTTTGGCACTTGGTCATGAAGTGCGTCACAGTGTTTCACGTTGGGATGCCACACACACACGTTTTTCCTCCCAGAGATAACCGGTGGCTGATAGCACTGGAAGAGCGTGATCTGGAAAGCTAATGCTAAGAAGGTCCAAAGCTGCAGCTCCCCTCACTTCATCACCTGGACGTCTTCTGGACTTTTGCACTTGTTCACATTATCTCCTTGCAGGTCCTGATAATGATGTGAAGTTTATTGCAAGTGCTAGCTTATCACGTTTTGTTCATATCATTCCAAAGTAGCAATAAAAGCCAAATTGCATTCCATATCATAATCTTTAGGGGCACTTTTTTTATTTTATGCTGAGGTTCACAATTAATCTAACTGGCTGTGCACATTTGATTGGTATGTATTGATGTATTAGAGATATAAGTAAACTATTCAGAGCTATATTCTTCAGCCACAGAAGAGAACCTAAAAAATTCCTGATTATCCACAACACTGCATCTTAGTTGGGTGGTGTTTGTTTTTTCGCAGCATTATAAAAAAAAAACCTTCTAAGTAAAAAGGGCACATTAAGTCAGCCTGAAACATCCAAACTTATTGAATATCTTCCACTTGCATAATTCCTATAAAACTTCTTATATTCTACCAACCTTTATCTCGGTCCTTAGGTAACAGCTCCAACTACAATCTGTCCCAGTCTCATTCAGCACAGGCGTCTGATGAGTACACTTATGACTATGAAAGTGAGGCTGGTGTGGTGGGTTTGGGAGACGGTGTCGAGATGAGGCCCCTGGTCCCTATGGATGGGCCCCTGAGGATGAACGGCTGGCTGATCTGTAAAGAACAGGATGAGATGCTGAACTTGGCTTTCACAGTGGGCTCCTTCCTCCTCTCAGCCATCACGCTGCCATTGGGGATTGTCATGGATAAATATGGGCCTCGCAAACTGAGACTGCTGGGAAGGTAAGCAAAGAAGGGAAGAAATTATCCAGACTTACTGTGATGTATGGAGAAAAATACACGTGTAGTCATAAATAGAGCTTTAGTTAGCTTGTTATCAGAAGTGTGACACAATCATATATTTTCAGCACCTGCTTTGGATTGTCCTGTCTACTCATTGCTTATGGAGCCTACAAACCAAATGGTGAGTTCATATGAACAAATGTCTTTTTTGCACTGTAACATTTGGAGCACTGTATGGATTTTGACTTTTATATATATTTATATATAGTTGTTTGGGTTTTTTTGCAGAACTCTCCGTCCTTATCTTCATTGCTCTTACTTTCAATGGCTTCGGGGGCATGTGCATGACCTTCACCTCTCTCACAGTAAGTGTGCACACTGATGTGTGCTTTATAATCCTTGTTCCATAGAGTCCTTGCACCTGCTGCAATATGTTTGTCCAGATGTATGTTTCTATCTACACAGCTCTTTGTCTCACTCGCTCTGTTATAATAGCCTGTTGGCTCCCTGCCTGCTCGCCTTCTCCCTCCCTTCTTGTCTGACGTTCCACCCTGTCTCCTGTTTAATCTTCTTTTTTTTAACTTTGCCTTTTTTCTAATGTTGAACTACACGTTCCTAGGGATTACCCTGCCAAGTGTCAGATAGCAGGTAAGGGAGTTGATTAGAGGGATATTATTGTGCTTCACAAAGGACATGAAGGAGGAATCAAGAATTTCTCCTACTTATCCCTCGTTTTTCTCTGTTCTCGCAAAGACTTAATGGACTTGCTGCACAGTCCCTAAACACAGAAATTCCCACTTTAAAAAAAAAACCAAGCAGCATCACTCTTGGAAGTCTAAAATTTCAGTTGAGAGCCTAATTCCTGAAGTCATATCCTTCGATTCAGTTCATCAAATTTCACAGATTCTTTGGAGCAAAGAAAAAGCCTTTATACCTGAAACAGTTTAAATGTAATCAGCCCTACAGGCAAGGATACAAAAGCCGAGATAAACAGTCTAAAGATCATCATTTATTTGCATTCTTGTCCTGCAATTATCCACCCCGCTTCTTCTCTGGCCTTGACATCAGTTCAGCCTGCAGTGACTCACATGGGAGTCCAGTTCTCTACCATGGTGATGCTGTTCACTGGAGAGGGCCTCTGCTCCACTAAATCTCCCAGTGAAACATCCCGATTCTATACCAGCACTGACTCTTGCTGTTACATCCTTTATTTCTCCTGTTGTATTTGTCGTGTCTCTCATTACTTGCTGCCATGGCCATTCATATCAGTGTTATAGTAAAACCTTGATTTAAAGAATTGTTTGCTCCCTTTACTGTCAGTCTCCAGAGGTGGTGCATAAAAAGATGTTTCCCTCGCACCAAGTTTCACTTCATCTCCTCAGCAGCTCAATTTACAAGAAAGCCTCAGTTTCGGGTTAATCATTAGACACAACCCTGTTGCTTGACTGCTTGTCCGTGACTTCTCCGCAGACCTTAAAGCATTCATTCTCAGCTGAGGGATGTTGGGTAACAGTCAGCTGCCCTCAGTGGCCACTACTGGCTCAGTGCTAATGTCAGCTCACCTTCCGCGTTCTAGGTTTCATCCAGCAGTTGCTTGTGCACAGCACCTTTAGTCATTTAAACTCAATGAGATGAGTTTTCAAGTTATTCCTGATTAAAGTGTTGGGAAATCCTGGTAACCTGGGTGCACACGCCTTCTCAATTTAGCACTCACATACCTCTTCCTTAGCTTTCCCCACTCTTATGTAATTGAATGAGCTTGTTGTTGTTCAGTCTCCTGAAAACAGAACAGCTTGTGAATGCCTTTGTATTCGGATGTTTTGTTGTCACCCGCTGTCTCCCGTTTTGGCTTCCAAATCCATTTTTTTTTCTTAAAGAAAAGTATATTAAAGACATCTTTATGTCCTCAAATGTCACCTCACCTCAGCCGACCCGTCCGATTGTTTCAGCTGGAAAGAACTCATCAGTAGTGTCGTATGTTGGACAGCTGTGTGTGTTATGTGATGCTGTTTTATATTTACATACACCGAGGTGGGCTGGTTTCATGTCACTCTGTTGCATTTTTGTTTTCTCTGATGTTCGCGCCATGGTGCCAAGTCTGCTTACTAATTGGGTCTTACTGTAAACTGTGACCCCATTGTCAGTAGGTACCAGCCTCACAGTGCCCCAGTCTGCACCCACACCCTCTACCTCCACCCCCTCCCAAACTAAACTAAGTGCAGCTGCACAACAGTTGACCTCCCCATTTTTTCCTTTAGATAACTGAATATATCTAATCTCAGTTGCTGTGCTATCTAATGCAAAAATCTAGAGAACAAAAACACTGTAAAGCTCACAGCCTCTTTCCCTGTTTCTTCATTCGTTTCTCTTCTAGCTACCAAACATGTTTGGGGACCTTCGTTCAACCTTCATCGCCCTGATGATCGGCTCCTACGCATCCTCTGCTGTCACTTTTCCCGGTGTCAAGGTAACAAACACTGAAGGCTACGTATTTTCTCCTGGCACCTTAATCTTGGCAATCAAGGCACTTGCCAAAATCTAGAACTGGTCCACAGATGGATTATCAGAAGTATTAGGAGAACTGGTTCTAATTCTCAGGATGGGTTAAATGCAAGGAGTGGGTTTTCCTGCCAATTAGTACAGGATAACTTTGATTTTGTCTAACCCAATTAACAAAGTGCACCATAAGAATCATGTGAGAACTTAGAATTCCCAGACCGGTTTAGTCCAAGAACTGTGACTATAACTGTCTTCTCTATGTCTTTTTTTGCACTGTACTTTGTATTTATGGGCCCTTGTTTTGGACACAGGTGATCTATGACTTTGGCGTACCATTCATCACGATTCTGGTGGTGTGGGCCGCCTGTGCAGGACTGGTCTTCACGAACTGCTTCTTCAACTGGCCACTGGAACCATTCCCAGGCCCAGAAGATATGGACTACACGTTAGTAACACACATGCAAATTGATTAAATTCAATTTTATTTATATAGCGCCAATTCACACCAACAGTTAGTTTTTTTTAATTGTTCAATTCCCCCATGGTCCCATCTCTTTCCACTTTTCTCTATTACCCTTAACATAATCCCCTCTACTCCCATTCTTGTTATCCAGTCTTCTAATCCCTCTCTCATCCTTTGCTTCCTCAGTGTGAAGATCAAGTTCAGCTGGCTTGGCTTCGACCATAAAATCACAGGTCAGCAGTTCTACAAGCAAGTGACCACAGTGGGCCGTCGTCTGAGCGTGGGCACCAACACAAAGCAAAAGGAGCTGACTACCAAAGATGGAAACAATCTTTGTCTCTCTACCATGGACCTGGAAATGGAGTGCAAGCCACAAGAAGAATGTAAGACTGCAGTATTATAAACCTGAACCCATGTATGCACTTTTTACTTAAATCCACTGAATTTACCCTTCTTCGTTTTTCGTTTCTCCTCTGCAGCCCAGTCATTCTTTAAAACTATCATCACTCCAGTTTTCCTGCTCAGTCTAGTGACCATGTCTATGACTCAGCTTCGTCTTTTGTTCTACATGGGAGCCATGAACAGCGTCCTGGAGTCACTCACCGATGGAGACCTCAATACAGGTCACTTTCTCGACTTCTCTTTGCTTGAAGTTTGCACGCATACTTAAACATGAATGCTTTTGCTGTTTCTTTCTCAACAAATATGAATCATAACTTGAAAGCAGTTTGGCTTACTTGTTTTAATTGGATTTTCAGTGGAAAGAATGGAAGTTGGTAAGATAAGAAGTCTTCTGTATCAGTAGATTACTAAATCATTCGACTGTTACATTTCAAGGTGAAAACACTTACAATTTAGAAACGCATCACAGCAGTGATTAGTACTATTCAATGCTGTGAATAGTACCATTCACAGCATTGAATAGCACCTTTTTTAATAGCTAGTTATTTTATTTCATCAGTTGACCTTGGCTGTTGTTTTGATCTTTCATTCTGCTTTAATCTGCACGGAATGACTATTTACTGTACTTATTAACTAACTTTGCCCGTTAGCAGCAAAGGGTGCACACCATATGAGCAGTTTCACGTGATGCAGTTTCCGTGTATCATTACTCCCTTAGCCCATAGAAATAACCCACACAACCTTACCCCCTCCTGCATCAACCATTGTTCCACTCAATATAGCACTAATACTAGGTGCTAAATATTAACTATACTGTCCTATTAACCAAGTCAGTATAGGTATATTCTTTCAAACACTGTCACTGTATTTTAAACTTTCTCCTTATCCTTTTATATTGTATGCTCACCCTGATCTCTTTTTCAGTGAGTTTGTACTCTTCCATCTTCGGGGTGCTGCAGCTACTTTGCCTGATGACCACCCCTGTGATTGGTCAGATTATGGACTGGAAGCTGAAGGACTGTGATGACGGACAAGAAGACAAGGAACCCTTAAACAAGTATGTCAAATACTAGCAATCCTTTGCAATGCAGGACAAACCCACTTTGTTAAATTCTCAACATTTCTAGACACAGAATGTGATTAATAGAGCCAAAAATAAAAGGTTATTGTGACTGAAAAATGACCTCTCCTTCTTTCTGTTTCAAACCTGAAGAGGAGAAACAAAGACCAAGCGCAGAGACAGAAAGATTCAGAAGGTGACCAATGCACTGCGAGCATTCTTGCTCACAAACTTGCTTTTGGTTGGATTTGGGATTACGTGCTTAGTGCCTAATCTCCCCCTGCAGGTGAGTAGTCCATCTTGAGTTTACCAACATTTTTCACACTTAACACTAGATGTAAATTGCAATCTCCGTTGACTGCAGTTTATACTACACTGCACAGTACAGTTAGACTTTTAGGTGTTTATGTTTACTTTCTTGCAAGACAAAGTGAAAACAAAACACTTTTACTGTTTTGCTTAGCTTAGCAGAAATTCTAGAAATAGATGGAAAAGTTATCCTGAATGATAAAATCAAATTAGCAGCTATTTCATAGCTGCTAATTTGATTTTTAATAGCTGAGACCAGCTAGCCAAGATCAGCCATACTTAGTTGTTAGCTAAGTGTTAATAACTAAGACTAGCTAACAGCTAAGATTAACCAGTTTTAGCTGTTAGCTAAGTAAGAGTAAATAGATAAGAGTAGCTAATCTTTTAATCTAATAGACTTGATGATTGATCTTCTGAAATGATAATGAATAATAATTTCTTATACTTTTATCTTTCCCTAGATTGTGTCATTTATCTTACACACGGTTGTGAGAGGATTCATCCACTCTGCTGTTGGTGGCCTTTATGCTGCTGTGTAAGTCTCACACATGCATACACACACACACACACACACACACACACACACACACACACACACACACACACACACATTATCTTACTCTTCTATATGTGGATGCAGCTTCACACTAAGACGCTAAAGATACCTGCCGTGTCTCGTGTGTCCTCAGGTATCCCTCGTCACTGTTTGGAAGTCTAACAGGGATGCAGTCTCTGGTCAGTGCTGTGTTTGCTCTGCTGCAGCAGCCACTGTTTTTGGCTATGATGGGACCACTGGGTGGAGATCCACTCTGGGTATGGATATGCATACACATGAACACAATCAGAGATTAGGCCCTCGGGCGTGGCTAATTCTTGTACTGTCCTCTAGGTCAATGTTGGACTCCTTGTACTAAGCATGCTGGGCTTCTTGCTGCCTCTCTACCTAATCTGGTACCGACGGACTCTCTACAAAGAGCAGCAGCTGAAGGATGACAATGCTAAGATCTACATCAAAATCAACGGCTCTGAAATCCCAGAGGCCTTTGTCTAGAGAAAAGCAAACATAGGAAAACAAAAGAAGGGATGAAGAAGATTTTGAGAAACATGGGCAATCACGTGAACACAAGGAGCTGGTTGTAAAAGGAAAACTGAAATGTTAAATATCACAATGAAACATAATGTTTTTGTACTTCTCTATACATTACACAAACCAACGGACCTATATGCCCATTTTCCAAATGCTACAAAGATAAATAAACCTAAGGGTATAAACACAGAGGGCGAAAAGAAGAACAAGAGAGAGAAAAGACTGTGAAAGGAAAGAGGCAACAGCCTCTGTATTCCCCCAAATCCTCCTCTGACGTCTTTTTGTATCCCCTCCCCAATGAGCCGCACGCTAGTGCAGCTCACTCCTAAGGCTGCTTTCAGTATTTCTCCCACGACCATAAAAAGGATGATTCTTCCTCTGTGAATCCCACGTCATTCAGAAAACCAGAATCTGTTTTTCTTTTCTTTTGTTTTTGTCATACTTTGACTTAAAATCAGCAAAGTACCACCTTTCTGTTCACCTGCTGGGTTTTTGCTGTACAGTAGATTTTGATTCAGTGTTGTTAAGGAGAAACAGAAAGGGGAGAAGAGCCTTTTTGCTGATGTTTCTCAAGCGAGTAGTAAAGACAGTCAGGACAGTAATTACAGAGGTGGATTTTTTTTTTCTTAAAGCTAACATCTGATTACAGTACAACTGTAGCTTAGCGCATCGTGTAGTATTGATGAATGTCAGTATTTTGAAGGTTCCAATCCATTCAATGAGCCACTCTGTGGTGTGTTTGTAGACTATTTATTTTACTCTTTGACTTTAGTTTTTCTATTTATAATTTAAATTTAGGGTGCATTTCGATGTCGAATCTAACTGAAGGTTCATCACACATATCAGTGAAAACAGCTTTTGACATTACCATTTACACATCGATGTCAATACAAATAAAATAAAAAAACGAGTAAATTACTTACAGTTCAGATGCCTTACCTTAAAGTCAGTATTTGGTCCAGTCTGTCCGCCTACTCTTGAGAGAAATACAGCACTTTTACCCTTCTTTCACACAAAAAAAGCTCAGTTTGACAGTTCCCCTTCATCTCTTCAGCAATAGTTCTGCTTAGCCTTAGAATTTTCTGCCTTCTTATTTCTATTTATTTTATTTTACACTCAAATTTCTTGGCATATTTAAGTTGCTCTCTGTTGACAACTACTTCTGTGTCTGATTGTATACTGTGCTGTTAGCATAGAGCTCCTCCTGTCATGATGTAGGGATGTTTTGTTGTGCAAGTTTGTTTAATATGAAAAAAATCTGCCGAGGTTAATAAAGACTCTTGCTTTTTTCACTTTTTATCAGACTGCACTCAGTGTCTGCATGTAATTCTCATCAAGTTGCAAAAGTGTTCCTTTCTACCTTGAAATCTGTTCCATCCACTGGATGAGAAATTAAATGACCACTGTGGTCAATTTTGAGATTTTTTTCTGAGGCAATTTGTTTGGTTGATTGGTTTGAGGAATCTTTAAATGCAAGATGAAAGTCATCCGATGAAGTACTTTCATCAGCACCTTTCATCAAACGTACAGCCTTGCAATCAATTGCTATTCCAAAAAATATTTATTGAGACTGGTTGGAGATTGGCTTTTGATTGTTCTGCAACCACAGCAGGGGTCAGCATTAGGAGCATATTCCTGCACTGGAGCCAGCACCAGAGGAAGAAGGCTGGGTAGATTTTGGCTCATAGTTCTTGTAAACCCTTAATTACAGTTATGTTGTATTAAATTTGGATATACAGCCTAAGATTTAAAAGTAAATAGACTATCTTAAATATTTAAACCAAATCAAAACATAGATACAGTTTCACAAAGCAGGTGACATAATTTGTGGGTGATCGTGGCTCAAGAGTTGGGAGTTTGCCTTGTAATCGGAAGGTTGCCGGTTCGAACCCGGCTTGGACCGTCTCAGTCGTTGTGTCCTTGGGCAAGACACTTCACCTGTTGCCTACTGGTGGTGGTCAGAGGGCCTGGTGGCGCCAGTGTCTGGCAGCCTCACCTCTGTCAGTGTGCCCCAGGGTGGCTGTGGCTACAATGTAGCTTGCCATCACCAGTGTGTGGATGACTGGATGTGTAAAGTGCTTTGGGGTCCTTAGGGACTAGTAAAAGTGATAAATATATAAATACAGGCCATTTACCATAATTTAATGTTTTAAATAAGCCTTTGTGCAGAAAAGTGGCCAAACATTTCCAAACAGAGGAGTTCTGAGCAGTTTTCTCACCAGATGTTCCTAGCATACTCTCACTAAATGTTTCCCTTAACCAGGCCTGGCAGCACTGCCACCTGATACTACACTCTAGCAGATGGTTGTCACTTGACACCTCAGCTCCTCTCACCTGCACGTCACTCATATCTGGGAACTCGGTGTAAAAAAGGCGGTGGACAGACAGACAGATAGATAGATAGATAGATAGATAGATAGATAGATAGATAGATAGATAGATAGATAGATATTACAGGAGGTAAAGGCAATCCCAAGATGACACAGGAATGAGTGGATGCGGGCAGACTGTTACAGATGCGCCATAAATACAGACTCCATCGTTACATAATTTTAGACTCACACATTCGCAATCACATCCCGGTCTTCGGGATGAGGGACTGCATGGATTAGGGATCTGTAATGCCTTGCTTGAAACGTGTGGTCCGAACGCCTCCGGGGTCCTTGAGTGAATTACAGATCAGCCTGTAATTCATGTGAGTTGTCATCGAGTGGGTGTGGAAGAGGATAATCACATCAGATGCAAGGACTCTGTTGGAAAGGGTTTAGAGCTGACGCACCGTGCGTCTGTGCCAGCGGTGATCTCCGTGTCATACTCTGATGATGGTGAATAACTACGCTTCTACGTCATCGTGACAGCGATGACGCAGAGTGTTGCACACCCTTTAGAAAAACGGTTCAGGGAACCTCATTTTGCCCGAATGCCAACATGAGGGTTTTTTTTTTAACTGCTTTGGGGTCTGCTGCCTTGGTTGCTAGCACAAAACACATTTCCACCCAATAAAGTCGAATATTATTTTACTCATACATACGTAACGACTCGCACCTGGTGAATTTCCGCTGTTTGTGCAGTGCGCACTTACAGGACAGGGAGGAGAGCCGAATAAAGACAGGTGTGAGGGGTGGGGCATGTTGTCTTCTGGGGACACCAGTCAAAACCCTACTCAGAGGTCAGCGATGCTTTACTGGTTTGTGTGAATAAACTTGGCACGGGTCCCGAGTGATGTTTGTTAATAATATTTGTTGAAAAAGTCTCTAAACGTTTAATGAGCGACGTTTTATGGCTTTTAGACCGCTTAAATGACCGTGCAGCTGGTTTCCTGAGGGTTGACTTACTTTTGTGTTTTTTTTGTTTCAAACACTACCCTATAATATGTTGGTGTCTGTGAGATGTGTTCTGTGGAACCACCGCAGACCACTCCCATGACGAACCATCGCTTTCTGTGTGTTGTGTTCTCTGCACAGGCCTCGGTGCTCTGCGCGTAACAGCAACGCCGCTCCGCGGCCCCGATCAGGAAGTGAATTTGAAGAAAATAAGCGACTGTGGAGGTAGAATGACATAGGGAGCGGGAGGTGGAAGAGAAGCAAGCGGAAAAAGAAGCGACTAACAGAGGGAAGAATCGACCTGCTTTCTGGACCTGTATTGGGCTGTTATCCCGGGATATACTGCACACAAAAAATGCTTATAAAGGAATAGTAAGTAGGTGTGTGTGCAAGTGAGAGAGTGTTCGAAAAGGTAACGTGTGCGCGTTTGCCTGTCTCCCCCGTCTCCTTTCGCACCGCTGACATTGTGGCCAGTCGCCCGACCGGGAAATTGCAATAGCGCGGCCAGGGTGATGTCGAAACCCCGCACCTGCTCGGTGTCCGTGATCATTTTTCATGCATGCAACACTCTCGCCACCCTGAAGTATTCGCGGAATAAACTGAGAGGGAAATTTAGCGGCAGCTGTAGTTGCATCAGCAGCCGGCGTGGCTGTGCCCTTCACATCCTGCATCACAAGCCATCAGCTGAAATCGGGAGGCTTTCACTGTGGTGGCGAACAGAGTAATTCCCTCCGCTGTAGTGCTAAAATGACGGATGCTCGAGAGGAGCTGAGGGACAAATGGCTGGCGTAAGCCGCGTCGTGCCAGCGTCCATCCCTGTTAGCCGCTGTGGCCATGTTATTGATGCGCGGTGAAGGTGAAACGACCGATGAAGCATTCCAGCATTTGCATCTAGAGGAATGGAGACAGTGAGATGGAGAATGACCCAGGGTGGATGGTTGATTAAGGAGCAGGAGCGGTGGGAGTGGGCAGGTAGAGGAGGTGGGCGCAAAGCTTGGGGGAGAAAAGGGCAAATGGCGAGGTTTTAATGCACCAGTTAGATGTTAGAGAATTTGGCTGCTGGGCCGAAAGGATGCAATGGCACACAGTGTGGTTTTGTGGCTTGAAATGGGGAAAAAATTAAATTGACAAATTGTTTGAATGCGTTTTTGCGGGCCTCTGTGTAACTGACTGAGGCCTGCTCACTCTTAGCTGGTGGTTAAAATAAGGGCAAGGCCGATGAATGGCAGATGAACTGGGCTGATATTGTCCTTCAAATGGAGAAAATCCTGCACGTTTTAATCATCATTGTCACACAGACAGAATGTTGTTCCTTTATTTCTTTGCTGGTGTCAGTGTGCAGTGTGTATATTAGGTTTTTTGTTCCAGGAAGCTGATGTTCACCTGTTTAAAAAAAAAAAGACACAAAAAAGAACGATGTGTGCTTCCTTTAGGTGTTCTGTGTTTTAGTAGTTTCAATGATATGCATCGCCTTTTAAATAAAAAAAAAAATCCAAATACATTTGGGCTTTTTTCACATTTTTTATTATAAGCATGTTTGTTGCAATTTTGTGGCAAGGTCAAACCTGAACTGTGTGGCAGAAATATCTAAAAAAAAAAAAATTCTGATCAGAGTCTCTCTGTCACTGTTATTGTCTTGATTTGCCATCACATCCTCTACATTTAATCAATAAATGGCCCAGCACAAAAAGCACAGGATCAGAGTGATGGCATCCTAAAGATCTGAAGTGATTAGGGAGACTCTGGGCCTCAACAGCCAGCCTGGAAATTAATTAAATCAGTCACGATTAAATTCTAAATGTATTTACGCACTGTCAACACTCAAAGATGCTTGTACACGCACATCCACACACAGAGTTACGCACGCCAAGATACCATCATGAGGGTCAGGAGAAAAAGAACAGATCCATGTCCAGTTTCTGTAGTGCTCCTCACCTGAACCACTGACCTACATCACTCATGATCCACTTTTCTTCAGCTTAAGCACTTTGGCAGGTGTACATGCATGTAGCACCTGCTTTAGATTTTAAAAACCTGATTTTTTTTTTTTTTAATAAAAACCTGATTTGATCAAAGGAATAGAAGCAGGAAAAAGAGGAAGACGGAGGGAAAATAGATAAAGAGGAAAAGAAGAAAAGACGAGCAATGCAGGATGGGTGTTTGTTTTCTAAAGCAACAAAGTGACACCTGATCTTCCTGTCAAGACCATTAGACCAAGGAGACTTGCAGAGAGTAAGAGAAATATACAATCACCGGCCATTTTGTTAGGTACACATTGCTAGTACCAGGCTGGACTCCCTTTTTGCTGTTAGATCAAGGTGCTAGAAAATTTTCTCAGATATTTGGTCCAAATGGGCAAGCTAGCATCTAGGGAAAATTGATACATTAGAGTATCAATTATAGATATCAACAGATATGTGACCTTCTATTATTGATCACACCTAATTGCTGTATTGTCAGAATCAAATTGAATTTAGTTGCCAACTTGTCTCCATTCAATCTTTGACTGGTAGCAGACTGACTCCATCTTATGGTCGGTTTTAGTGACAGCGTTGATGTGCTTGACAGTCTCATTTTGCAGAAAAACATAACTGAAGAGAGATAAGCTTATCTTACTGGATAAAACAAATGTTGACAAGGTTTAACTTTGAGGACATAATTTGCATTTAAAAAGGTGACAAATCATGGCATATGTTATTGGGATACTCAGCGTATGACAAAATGTTAAAAATCACAGTTATATCTTGTTGCAAGTGAAGTATTATGACAATATTGTACTATGGGGTGTCTGGTGAGTCCAGCCTGTAATAGCATCATAGAGTTGCTGGAGATTTGTCAGATGGTCAGGTTGGCTGTGGTGTTTGAATAATGTTCAGATTGTATTCAAATGTGCTAATGAAACATCCCTCACAACATTACACCACTCGTTTGAAGCATTAGATGGATGGATCCATGCTATTATTTTGTTTACGCCAAATTCTGACCATCCCATCCAAATGTTGCAGCAGAAATTGAGATTCATTAGACCAGGCAACATTTTTACAAGCTTATATTGTCCAATTTTGATTAGCCTGTGTGAATTTTTCTTAATTTGAGCGGCTGTAGCCCTTTAGTATTAGACATGGTTACAAATGGTTATTTGAGTCAGTGTTGCCTTCCCATCAGCTCAAAGCAGTCTGGCCATATTCCTTTGACCTCTGGCATTACTACCCCCCCCCCCCCCACACACACACACACACACACACACACAGAGAACTGCTGCTCACTGCATTTTCTCTTTTTTTGGACTACTCTCTGTAAACCCCAGGAGATGGTAGTAGGGCAAATTCCCATTATATAGTACTTTCTGAAGTACTCGGACCAGCCCCTCTGACACTAACAACAACGCCACATTCTAACTTACTTCTTTACCTTTTAATTTGATCTTCAACAGATCGCCTTAAATGCGTCCACATGCTTAAATGCATCGATAATCGCCCTGTGCCTGGGTGATGAGATATTTGCATTAACAAACAGCTGAAAAGGTGTATCTAACAAAATGGTCAGTGAGTGTAGAAGAAGCATTATGACTACTACATTTTCTGTTTTTTACACCGACAGTTAAATTTTAATATTTGCCTTAGGCACGCAGATATTTCTTTCACCATTTAAAAAGAGATGAGCAGTAATAATTTTAATGCATCAGAAAAAAACAAAACAATGTAACTGCAACCCTTGTAAACAAAAACAGAACTTATATTGGTAAATTCAAATCTCAAATGTTGTCATTTGACATTAGGGCCAGTCCCTGCCTTCTTTGCAGCATCTGGTCTACCGGTCAGTGTTTGGCTGGGACTCAGAGCCAGATTACACTCAGTGGCGAATGGGATGTAGGATTAAGTGAATTTGGGCATACCTCACACACTCGCAGAACAATCAACAAAGCTGCATACTGTACATGTGCATTCTGTGGTCTGGGATGCAGGAGGCGGTGCAGCATGTTTAAGCTGCTGCTTTATTGTGTGCAATGTAACAGAGCCCAGATGTTGTGTGTGTGTGTGCTTGCATGTTTGTGCAGAATGAGTTTTTGCTAAGATGCTGAATTCTGAATGTGTGTGGGCATCTGTGTAACTGTTAGCGTTGATGGACTGTAAAGTTTTATTTCTCCATACACATCGATGTGCCAGAGTTCTCTAATTGTGACTTTATTCATTATTCTTCATTGTACGCGATCTTTTTAAAAAAAAATCAATATAAAATCCAAGAATGGGGTTATTTAATCAAAACAACAGTGCAAAGTTACATGTTGATTAATAAATTAGCATAAAACTATGAACTCATTAATAGATTACTATAATAAAAATAGTAGATTTTTCAGTATAATATTTGTATGTATACAAATATTATTGTAGCTTGTATAATGCAACATGCTATCTCAGCACTCCTAGTTGGATGTCTTATCATTATTTTTTAATGTGTCATTTTATCAATATGAGTGAAATGCAGATTTTGCAGGACAAGTTTGTTGGTGATGTGTGTATGTGGCCGTGTGTTGGGCTTCTGCATTTCCCCAGTGCTTGTTTTAAAACACAGTGATACAACAGAAAAAAATTAGACACAGCAGTTATTGGAAAAGGCAAAACAAAAACAGCAGATGAACCAACAAATGCTGCTTGTATGAGAGAAATCTGATGTCTGTTTATGTGAATTCAAGTGAATTTGACTGTTTTCGTTCACATAGCCCATATAAACATTCGGGGATTTATTTGTAACTAAGCAACAGCAAAAAGATCATGCCTTCTTTTTTTTAATGGTTCAGTGATACGAGGGTCACATTTAAATACATGAAATTTATACTAAATGGGACTTTTAATATTTTATTTTTTTCCAAATGTCTCATATCCATCCACACAAGGATAGATTTGTTAGATTTGTCATTTACTTCATCTTAAAGAATAACTTCTGAACAACTTGTGTTATACGATGAATTGAAGTTTAGCTGCTGTCACATACTTTGTATAGTTCAGTACTGCACATCCAGATAAAGACTATTATCCTTTGCTCACACGGCACAGCAAAAAGGGTGTGTATATGAGAAAAATTGGTATTCCAATAAATATTAAGTTGAATAGTTAAACATGGCTTCTCATGTTGTCAGCTTGACATTTTCACAGAGGAAGTTCATTTCCCGCCAAAGGCACAAGAAAACACCTTTCTGGGGATTTGTACTCAGACAAGTTCAGTGTGCTTTACAAGGGCAGTTAAAAAAAACTCAACAGAGATTCTGAGAAACTTGAATTGTTCCAATGTAGCATGAAAACAGCAAAAGATCTGACTTCACAATAGCAAAATTGTCCATTTCCTATGAGAAAACCCTATGAGGAAACCTGTGGTGACAGTGGGGAGGAAGAACTCACTTTTAAAAGAATGAGCCCAAGTCTCCAACATGCCCCTGAGTCTGTCAGGGGCATGTTGGAGACTTAAGCTTCAACTGTTACATCACAACCAAAAACATTTTGAGTTTTTAGCGCATTAAAAGAAGCATCTTAAACAGTTTAAACAGAATCATCTGGATTTTCATGTCTTTTTTTGTTCATCATATTTGGTGTGAATGGAACTGTGCTGCATGTCTGCCCATTGTTCAGTATACATTACAAGCACGAGTTCAGGAGTTTTAGTGTAACATTTTGAGTAATTTCACGTATTCTTCCCTCTTTTCCAGTCGAGTGATTCTTCCTATTTCCGTGGAAGAGGTAAGTGCTATCTCAGTATATTTCAATGTGTGTAAGTGTCTCTGTGTGTTAGCGAGATTTGCTCAAGGCTCAGCCTATGTTATCTGATTTTTTTTTTTTTTTTTTAGCTCTGTTTCCTCAGAAGCTGTGTCAGTAAAGCTCCTCTTCTTTGGATTGTTTTGTGTGTTTACATTTTTGATGCCCACATGTTCTAACACATTTTTCATATATCCACACACATCCAGCCTGCATAGGAAAATCCAGCTTAAGAGAATCTCTTATCTTAGATAGACCATTGAATCCACACAGTATTTCACTGTCCTTACACTCTGTGTCTGTGTCCATCTGTCGTGTCTTGTCATCACTTCCATTGCAGTCTGCCTGTCTATTCAGGCCTGCATTGTAAATGAGTCACCTGAAACTGCTTCCATGACATCACGCTTACCCCCCACCTCCTTTTTCCTCTGCCTTTATATTTTTGGAAAATTAAAGCAGTCTAATCTACTTTTGCTAGAGACCTATGACTAATACTGCGCATTTATTACAAAATATTTAAATACATTTAAATCACTTAATCTTACTGTAGCTTAAAGCATCGGTGTGAAGCACCAGTGCGTGCTCAGACGCTGCAGTGTGCCACATAAACGCCAGATCAGTCACAGGAATTCAAGAATTCAAATCGGAGACTTGACCAAATCATACTGTTTCATATTTTTGTTTAAAATCAAAACCACGAAGCAGTGGAATGAGAAATAAGTAATGCTGATTTCCTCCGAAGGCGTTTTCAGATTTAAATGTTTCTTCTCTTAACTGTGTCTGTTTGTAGACATTATCTTATTATCTCCAATTATATCTCTTAATAATCAGGCAGATTTCCTCTAAAGCACAAGAAGTGGACACTGTGTCACAAGCAGATGCTGAAAAAGTACTGAAAAGGAAATATTTGAGTTAAATGTGACAAACCTAATCCTAAAGACAGTTAACCAACTGAATCACATCCCTCGAGCATGTCTGTTTCCTTCTCTAAATTCAGACTCTCTGAAACAGCAGTCTTCAGTTATTTGCCATTTCACTGAGTGAAACAGTGTTTTTTTTTTTCAGTGAGACTACTGACTGTCAGAGCCTGGTGGTGGTAAAACCTCCCTGAAGAGTTTTGCTGAAATTGAATTTCCTGTCTGCTAACTTCTTGCCAAGGGCCACCGTTTAAGATAAAGCTTATCAGTACTTTATTTGCATGAAAAGTAGAAAGTTCTGGCGTAACTGGACAAAGACTGATCCCACAAGGCAAGGTCGAGTTATAATTGTCCAACGCTGTTACCCAGGAGGCTTTGCTGTTCCTGCATCCCGTTTTTTCCGTGGGTAGCTACAGTATCCATGCCTGTTCAGAGGGAACCGTCTCCAGTGTCCATTTGGCTTTCCAGTTTTTTTGGTTTGTTTGTTTTTTTCTCAGCAGATGTGTCTAGTCATTGAATAAACTCTAAGAAGCAATCATGGTCACACTCACTGCTTATTTAGAAAATGTAATAGTTTGCATATTTCAAGAAGGTCAATTAAACCTCTGTGGCTCATTTCATCTTTTTTTTTTATTGCGGCTGCTGTTGCAGAGTAATCCTTTTTTTCCAGATGAACAAAACCAACTTTCTGAAATCTAAAACATCTGGCAGTCACAACTCATCACTATGTTTTTGCACTGAACAGAGTGATCTGTGGGTACCTAAAGATGAATCCACCCCCACATGCTGGTCTTGTTACACTCAGCAGAACTAGTGCTGCGAGATGAACCAAACTTATCTTTAAACATTTGGCTTCCATTCACCATCCCCATTCATTTCATAGCTCCTGCTCTAATTATACGAGGTATCTAAAATTACTACCTAAGTCATGACTTGCCTAAGGCCTCTCACTGGACTACCAACACCAAATTTCAGAGAAGGCTCATCTTTGAGCTACAAAATGTACCGAAGACAGACAAATCATTTGATAAGGGAGAAAACTGAAAGTTGTTGACTACATAAAAATGTAATATAAAGTGCAATGTTTTAATGTTAAAAAGTCAATTTACTAAATTTACTATTTACTAGCTTTAGAGCCAGGCAGAGGCAGGAATTTTGCTGTTGATTTACTGTACACCAACATTCACTGCCTGAAAGTGAAGTGAGATCTTGTCTACCATGCTCACTTAAGGTTCATGGAGTGACAGGAGAGCATTAGATTACCACTTGACTCCATCGTGAGATGTTCTGTCAAGCTTAGTTATTTCTGTGCCCTATAAATGTATGTATATGTATACAAACGTGCCGTGGCGGGCGCAGCATATTTCTTCAGCCTAAGCATGAGTTTTTGTTGAGATTACCGCAGATTGTCAAATCCTCTTTGTTTCCTGCTTGCCAGGTTTTGCTGACCGCAAGAGAAACTTGCATTGTGTGTAAACACATAATCAGCGTTTTCATCATTTGAATTTAGTGAATGACACAGAAGTGCAGGAAGTCATACCTGGCAACGTCTGAATACAAAGAATAACTTTTATATGTCTCCTGTTAAAAGGTCAGAATACATAATAAATCAACTTGTCCCATCGTTGCGATGTTGTAAGCGTGTCTGCGTTCTGGTCCAGCTTTGTGCAGAGGTTATATGTGGATTAGAGGTGATTAAAAAATGAAAGAGCCATTGTCCTGTGCTTAAACAATCACATGCATACTTGGGATCAGGGAGAGGGGGGTGAGATGAAGACAGAGGCGTGAGACTGAGAAGTCGTGAAAGAGAAAAACAGTCGGGTGCGACATAAAAGTAGACAGGATGAAAATAAAATGTGGAGAGCAAGCATAAGTATATGGGAGATTATGAGAATTCAGGAAGAAGGAGAGGAATATGGAGCAATCAAGGAAAAGAGCCAAAGAAAAAGATGAAATGCACATGAAAAAATATACCTGTGTTTCACTGCGAAAGCGCTCTCATCTGGGTAATAATACATTGTAACTTCAGCATGTGTTCTTTTAAGGTAGACTTGAGAGGAAGTAGCTTTTTATTTGTCCCTTTAAGCCATGTTTTTACATCAATCCAACTATTTTTATATATTTTTGTTTTTTCCAGTACCAGGTTGGCCAGCTGTACTCTGTGGCTGAGGCCAGTAAGAATGAGACGGGTGGAGGAGAAGGAGTGGAGGTGCTAAAAAATGAACCCTATGAGAAAGATGGAGAGAAGGGACAGTACACACACAAAATATACCATTTGCAGAGGTAAGTATTTGTACAACAGGTTTGCAGTGTCAGACGATGCAGAAGAAGAATCTTGCATTCGATTCATTCATTTTTCTATTTCATATATTTGTACGTCTATTATCCCGTTACTTCAAAGTCTTAATTATATTTACTTCAGCTTCATTATATAAAGCAGCAGTTAACAACAAGGACACCATCAAGAGCCCTAATAATCTGATGATACCCTATGAGCAAACTCTTGGTGACAGTGGAGAGGAAAAATTCCCTTTTAGAAGGAAGAGCTGTCTGGCAGAACCAGACTTAGGGATCGATTGGAGGGGAAAGAGAGTGCATAAAATAGTAACACAGCATAGCATGCAAACTGGCAAATAAACACTTGGGCAGTGGAGACATAATCAGTCAATTATAGCAACACTTAGCACTTCCCACCCCAGAGAATATTTCTCGTGAATCCCAAGTGGGAGCTGGTTTCACAGGAGAGAAGCCTGATAGCTGAAGGCTCTGCTTCTTATTCTACCATAGTAAGCCTGCACTCTGACAGTGGGATGCTTTACTGGGATAATGTTTTACTATGAGGTCTTTAACATTTGGCATGATCATTCGGAACTTAGTTTGTTTAGAAGGAGAAATTTGATCTCTCATTCCAGTCCATGTTAGCACTGTCACTGCAGTGTTTTGGATCAGCTGAAGGCTTTCCAAGAAGCTTTTAGGAAAACCTGATAGTAAGGTTGGGGTTCTGGACTGTTTGTTAACCTACAAAGATCTAAATATGCTGATAGCACACTGATGCATGTAAATAAGCTACCAGAAGCAACCACATGTAGTTTCTGCCTATCAAGGTTTTAGTGCTTTTGTTGCTTTAGATCTTTATAGTGGACATTCATATGTATTATAGCTATTCATGTTTATATTGCAAAGCTAAATCTAAAGCTTAATATAAAGGACTTGGTCAGGTAAAGGAAGGTTTTGCTGTGATGCTTAAGACCTCCAATATGAGAACTTATAATGAAGTTAAATAACTGAAATAAAAATGCTTTAAAATTAACTAGGCTTGTTTTCTCTTCACTCCTCTGCCCTGCAGTAAAGTGCCATCATTCGTCAGAATGTTGGCTCCAGCTTCAGCTCTCAATATCCACGAGAAAGCCTGGAACGCGTACCCATACTGTCGCACAGGTACGACACACATACACGCAGAGACACTTTATACCAGCACACAAAATGCTTAATCTCTGTGCTTTTGGTAATATTCATCACATAAAATACAGATTTGATTTGTGACATTTATCAGAATCACGTGTTTTTGTAGCTCAGGGATGCCTCGCTCAGTGGATTTTATTTGTGAAAGAAATATACCTTTTTTTTTGTTTAATAGGGGTTTAAGATAACTGATTTAAATAATGGCGCACACTCTTGCTAACTGTGTGTCTCTGGGTCTTTGTCACCTTGAAAGAGTAGCTGAATAATTTACTGTATGCCCAGAGAGAAGAGCCGTGCAATCACTCGAGCCTTTCAGGCTGAGATCACACACAGCCTGCCAGTTGCCAGACAGCCATCTGTCACACAAACACACAGAACAGGCAAAGGCACAACCTGTACCTACACACACACACACTGACAACTGGTGTTTAACAATTCCTCGTGACATCTGTACATTGTCCAATACTGTTAATGCGTATTGGTAGTGTTTCGTAGTGTTTTCAAATGTTCCTCAACTCAACTATTCTTGTGTTTCTCTCTGTCTGCTCCTGCGCTGTCTGCCATCGGGCTCTGCAGTCATCACTGTAAGTATGCGTGTTTACTTTGGAAATCGTGTGCGTTGACACAAAAGACACCTCAAACCTTGATGCTGAGAGAGAGAGAGCGAGTTAACCTGAAAGTTGAGAAAGACATGTGATCTATTTCAGTGGTGAAGCAGCAGGCGTAGTCAGACACCATTACTTTGTGTGTGCTTCATGTATTACTCAAGCTATGGGGACCTAAATCTGTTCACACAATATGGAGATGTGTTCTTCTATTGGGGCGGGGGGCTCCCTATTACAGAAATCATTAAAAACTTTGATGAGGACATTTTTGTTAAGGTTAAGTTTAGAAATGTTTAATTATGATTAAGGTGATTAGGGTTACAGTAAGTTAATGTAATGTCCTCTTAAGTCCTGGATACACAGCTGTATGCGCTGGTGTGTGTGTGTATGAGAACAGGAGTTAGGTGATATTTTAAGATCCTTTGCTTACTCTTCCTGTTTCACTCAATTTTACTTGTGTTTTCTCTGCAGAATGAGTATATGAAAGATAACTTCTTGATCAAGATTGAGACATGGCACAAACCTGACATGGGACACCTTGAAAATGTAATTATTAATGGCAATAATGACCTTTGGTGCTACATGCAGCAAGTTGAATGTCCATATTTTGAGTGGAAACAATGCAGATGGCACAAATGTGGTTGGGTTTTTTTTTACAAAATGTTTAATTTATCGATGGTGAGGTTTATAGTCTATTTTCCTCTCCTTGTGGTTGTGTTTTCTGTTGTTTAGTGGTTTCCTAATCAAAATCTGCTTCATAATTCTTATTTGAAATCCAAATTGCATCCCCCTTTTGTAGGTGCTCATATTTACTGGGACAGTGCTACTATACATGCATAAATGTAAATGTTATGTTATTAAAAAGCTATTTTATTGCCTGGAGAAACTTGCCTTCAGACACAGTATCTAGTTTTGTTCTCTCTGTCTCTGTTTCAGGTACACGGTTTGGATGCCGAAACCTGGAAGAAAGTGGATGTAGTCTATATTGATATTGCAGACAGAAGCCAAGTGGAACCAAAGGTGAAAACATCACCTTAAAATCAATGAGACCATCACAGCATCTAGCTTTCATACTTACGTGTCACCTTATACATATTGTTTATTGTTGGGGGGCTTTTGCCATTTTTCTTCAGGATTACAAGCCTGAAGAAGATCCTTGCAAGTTCAAGTCAGTGAAGACAGGACGAGGACCTCTAGGACCAGACTGGAAGGTGCAGCTTTTTTGTTGTAAACATCTCAGTAGGCAGAGGCACATTTTTCAACCACTTTAATGTTAATCACTGATGTACAAAATACAAAATATATTTGCACTGATACTTGTTGCTTAGCAACTATGATGTTTAGCCAGTGATGCCTGATCTGTGCAGAACAAAATTTGGTCATATGCAGCAATATAATGTAGCCACAGCTGCTTCTAAGGACATTAGGGTCCTGTCTTTTATCAGTTTTTCCTGAGTGGTTTTATTTAGTTGAATGGTTTTAGAAGCCAGCCCTTATTTACAGTTAGTATATATTATAGTGGATTTTTTAATCAATACTTTTAGTTTTAGAGCCTTTTTATTATTGTCAAAGGGTGTTGGAGAAAATCAGGAGAAGTGATGACCTCTGGATTTCTAAAACATTATTTATAGCCCTCAGTGTATCTTTATTGATTAAATATTAGTTGAATAGAGGCAAAGGTCCAGACATACAGATGTGTTATGCCTGAGGAACATTTGGTAACGTAAAAAAAGAATGTGTTTATGTACTTGCAGAAGGAACTGCCTAACAAGAAAGACTGCCCACACATGTGTGCCTACAAGCTGGTCACTGTCAAATTCAAGTGGTGGGGCCTGCAAAATAAAGTGGAGAATTTCATTCAAAAGGTTTGTTGAGAGGTTTTTTGTTTTATTTGCTTTTTACCTTATTATCATTTTGACACAACCAGGAAGCTACAGGTGATGGCCTGCTACTGAGGAGGGTTTATTGATAAAAAAGTCATTTACATTGTTTATCCTGCGGGACATATCCTTTTTTTCCTTCCTTGACAATATCTGTTAATGGCTGTTGCACCACGGTGTGTTATCCTTTGCACACATACAGTAAATCCTGACCGCTTGAGGTAGTAATGGAAAAAGGCACCACTCACTATCATGTCTTGACGCATGCTCATTCATCCAGGTAAATAAATACCAAAAGACTGATTCTGTTCACCTTGATGAAGCCTTTTTAGTGGGAGGAATGGTACTCCGTGAATTGTACTTATGGCCATTGATCCATGGTCATTGATCAGTGGAATTTGATCAGTGGTTGTCTGTGAAGGTTCTCAGTCAGAAGGTTGATCAGTGGTTGTTGATCAATGGTCATTACAATTTGCTTATTA
This sequence comes from Maylandia zebra, assembly GCF_041146795.1. Lineage (NCBI taxonomy): Eukaryota > Metazoa > Chordata > Actinopteri > Cichliformes > Cichlidae > Maylandia > Maylandia zebra. The sequence goes on along the minus strand of NC_135176.1, from coordinate 15,828,191 downwards.
ATGATCAAGAAACTGACCTCACAGCCCATTGTTCCTTCAGTGGTGCTGGTTTCAGTCGTTATGCAAATGTACTGTTTATAAGATCAGGGAAACCTGCAGTCAGCTCAGACTGAAGAAGTCACTTGAATGAGTGATGAAATGTTTCTCCCAATGAAAACTCTACATCCAGATGAACAGAATCAACCTTTTGGGACTAACTATCATGTTCCACATGTAAGCTGCCAGGCTCTCCGCGATAAACGGGGTAAAAGATTGGAAACAGGATGAAATTACACATCTCTTACGTTAAGAAATCCAGCTCCTTTAACTAATCCATAACTTTTCTCTTTATTGTTTCTGTTGTCTCACAGCAAGAGAAGCGTTTGTTCACTAATTTTCACCGCCAGCTGTTCTGCTGGATTGACAAATGGATTGAACTGAACATGGAAGACATACGTCGCATGGAGGAGCAGACACGTAGGGAGCTGGATGAGGTAAGCCAGGCAAGATTAAATTGAACTTGATACAGTGTATCTTTTAATGTTTTCTACCACATACCAACAGTTCGTTTTCCCCTATCACCTCCTGCAATTCTTCTGTGGGGACACAGAAGCGTTCTTAGGGCAGCCATGAGACATGGTCGATCTGGCGTGTTCTGGGTCTGCTGCACAGTTTTCTTCTAATTGGGAAAAGACCTTGACTGTCTCTTTTCGATGTAGAGTTCCTCTACATGTAGTCTCTCTTAGTCCCTCTCATAGGATGATCACAGACACCCCTTAAAGCAAGCTAGTTTATGCTGCTTGTGTATTATTCTTTTGACCAGGATCAACCAGTAGATATGTAGCTTTGCATCCGTCATCAAAACAACAGACCTGTACAGCACTCAGCTGTTGTACTGGTGCTGTACCAGATTTGCCTGTCATTCTGTCTCACTCATGAACAAGCCCAAGAGGTACTTGAACCCCTCCACTTAAGATGACACCTTAATCCCAATCTAGAACAGGAAACCCAATCTTTTCAGGCTGAAAACCATGACCTCAGTCTTAAAAGTGCTTATTCCCTGCTATTTAACACTTAGTACAGACCAGGTCAAGGCCATGCCACAGTTTGATGAAGCCAACACCATGTAAACACCTTGTTATAAGTAAGGCTATGATTGTAGTCCTTTGCAGACACACACACAGACAGCTGTGGAGCAGACAGACATACTTTATTATACTACTTCTGTCTGCTTGGAAGATGCAGTTCTTTCATATGCAGCAGCTCAACTTCTGCGTATTTCACACACATATTTCGTTGCCTTGAAATGTTGTGATTACTAGACACTAAAGCAAACAATTAAAAATTTATTGTGTGATTTTTCTCTTTTGTCAGATGAGAGTGAAGGACCCTGTGAAAGGGATGGTCGCTCTAGAGGACTGAGGCTGTATTGGACCGTGAATGCTGCTGCTCATCAGGTGAAGTTATTTTTGTCCTTTGTGTGATTGTAAATTAGTGCCATGACATGTTAATTGGAATACTGAATTTTTTTCCCCAGTCTAGCTGCTCATTGTAATTTCCCAAATCCAAGGTGATGTGTTCAAATTGTTTGCGTTGTTTGACCAGAAACCTCAGTGTTTTTTTTCTTCCGTAGTTAAGAAATTAATCAATTAGCAAAACCTTTGTCTTGTTTTAAGCTAAACCTTAGTGTCCAAGAGCCCTTTAAATGATCTCAGATATCAGTTACAGTGTATAAGTAACAAGAAATTGCAGCCAGTGAATGAAGTTATATGGTTATTAGGGATCACAAATGTTGGATTATTGAATCTAAAACAGCAGAATGTGACCTTAATAAGTTGCCAATTAACACATTTAACAGGCTTTTTTGTTGCTAAATTCTTCACTCTGATTATCGGCTAGTTCACATGCATGTTGTTGCTGGAAATGAGGTTCACAAGAGCAGGCACGCTTGAATTCTGAGTACATTTGAGAAAAGCATCCAACTAAATTTACATATATATTTAGTTACATGCTAACTAAATAGTATGCTTTTAGCATGCCACTAACTGCATGCAATTTATTTTAGCATGCAATAAACAATAAAGCAGAGGTGTGGACTCCAGTCACATGACTTGGACTTGAGTCAGACTCGAGTCATTACTTTTATGACTTTAGACTTGACTTGAAAAAATGTTCTAAGACTTGTGACTTGACTTGGACTTTTACACCAGTGACCTGGGACTTGAATTGGACTTGAGCCGGTTTACTTGAAAAGGCTTGATATTTCACCCCAAATCTAAAATTTAACACGCATATTATGTAGAAAGTGTGCGCCATTAATTCAGTTCATTCATTCATTTATTCAAACCACACTCCATACGTATGTGTGCATGAGCTGTAGCACAGCCAATCAAATTAACCAGATTTTTTTTAAGAAGGAAAAAAAAACGCTCAAAAATGCTGCAAGGAGTTATTTTTTTTCAGGTACATAAATTATGAAGTAGTCAACACAAAACCGAAATGCAATATGCAAAACATGCAAGAAGAGAATCACAGAATCACAGACAGAGATGGAACAACTTCTTTTCTTTTTTAAAGACTCAAAAGGACTTGAAATTCAAAGTTTCAGACTTGTGACTTTACTCGGACTTTTACACCAGTGACTTGAGACTTGACTCTGACTTGCCTGACATTACTTGAGACTTGACTTGTGACTTGAGGATAAAGACTTGAGACTTACTTGAGACTTGCAAAACAATGACTTGGTCCCACCTCTGCAATAAAGGAAATTAATTGTTTTTTAGGCAATTAAAAAAAGCAGACAATGTAAGTGATGACTGTCTTTCTGTCTTCTCTTTTAGATCAGAATATCCAGACACCAGCGGATTCACATCCTCCTTTTGTCTCAACTGACGCAACATCCGACCGGCCGGTCCAAAGCCCACCTCTTGCAGTCCAATTTGGTTTCAGGGACCTGGACCCAGTAAACTTCCAGTTTTCAGCTGATGTTCTCCGTCCTTCCCTCCTCTCACACTCATCTGTACTTTTGGTTTCTTTTTTTGATCTAGTGTCCCCATGTTAATTGCTCTGAGGCCTCCAGTAGCAAAATTATAGATCTTGTCAGTCAGTCCTCTCTTTCTGTCTAAATTGTTCTAAACTACAGAGAATAGTGTCATTTATCTCTGCAATTTAGGATTTATTTCTATTTAGGATATCCCAGTAGTGTATATATAAAGTATATCGGAGAGTTGAATAATTGTACTGAAGTACATATATATGTGTATATACATATATATATATATATATATATATATATATATTAAAAAAAAACAAGATTTTTAAAATGATTCAGTACATTTTCTGAGTGGATGTTTATTTTTTTCCAGATCAAGCCAAGCTGTATGCTCAGTGCTGTGTTGCTTGTTTGATCCTTTAATTTCTTCTTTTTTTGTCATTGTATCTCCTTTTCTCCATTTGTGTCATGCAGTGTTTCCCTTTCTTATTGAAATCGATTTGCAAATCTACAAATCCCAGCTGCAAGGTTGGGATTGTGCTAAGAGTTTTGTGTTATCTCTGCTATAAATCTGACCTAACAGATACGATTTTTGCCCCTGTAAAGATGTTGACAAGTTCATTAGCTTTTCTGCTGCTTTGTGAATGTGTGTTTGCATATATATATATATATATATATGTGTGTGTGTGTGTGTGGTTGTGGCAGGGCTTAGTGGTGTGTGTCTTTGTAACATTGCTAGGTCACCAAGTTTTTCAGCTGTATTTTTCATGCCTCTTTCAGCAGATCCTCCCCAGTTTCATTTGGCTGTTCGGGGTGCTCGAAATTGCCGTAATTGAAGATTGTGTCTGAATAAGTATAGAGTAATGCATATAAATAGAAATACAGAGAGAGCAATAGCTGAGAGGGGTGCTGGTAAAATGTGTCACCCTGCAAAATAAAAAATATAGAGCAGACAACTGGAACAGTCATAAACAAGTGTAGGCCTGTGTCTTTTTTTATTCTTCTGTTGGTGACCTGTGCTGTCATTCTGCATCAGGTCTTGCCTTGTCATCCGTTGTGTCATCTTCAGTGGATAAATGGTGTTATCCAGCAATAGCAATAACTATCATGACACACTGGTCTCTCCTTGGTCATTGCAGTTTTAGTAAACTGGAGCGCCTCAACTCAAGAGGGCTCAAGTTGCTTACTCATCATTAAATTCCATGTTTATTGTCTTTGCATGGGTTGATTTCTCTTGTGGGATCTAAAGGTTGCTATTTAAATTTGTGTTTTGTTTTGGAGGGGATTTTTCTGGGTGTATGCATGAGTGTGAATGTGTCATGCAGGGTAGTGAGTGTCTTTGTAGAAAGTTGATCCTAGTTACAAACAAGGAACAAATTAAGCTACAGCGGGCACTATTTTGTTTTTCTTCTTGCTGGTGTTTGTTTGGCCTCCTTTGCCTTCCTTCCGTCCTGTCATCTACTTCACATCCTGCACATGTTTTAACAGTATGGAAAGCTTAAAGAGAAAGCAACAGGTAACGAGACAAGAAAATGATTATGGACATTTTGCACTAACAAGCTAATATTAGTTCATGTAAAATAATTTAGAAACTTTAAAATAATAGATAAATAAAGCCTATTTTTTGTAGTTTATGCACAATCATTACTAAAGTACAATAATGCATACTTACTGAATTTTGTAGTATAAATATCAATTTCACTATTGGGTTTTTCATTTGCAATTACTAAATAAACATGGTATCGATCAAGTACTGTCATCAGTCAAAATGACGTCTGTCCCAAGCATTGCAAGAATTATTTCTTCCATTGACTCTTTAATTAGGATAAGTTATTTGCAGAAATTCTTAAAAATGCAAAAGTTTTCTGGAAGACTTCCAGAAGTTACTCTCATGTTAAGCTACATTAATCTAAAGGACTATTACGCTGAATCTGGTTAGATTCAGGTTTTCAGTTTACAGGGAAACGTGGAGCTGAATTGGCTCAGCCCTAACCCTAATTAACAAGAAAGGTAAATGATTGACAGACATTTGAGCATTGTCTTTGAGCCTAATCTAATGTGCACACACATTACTGATGAATTATTAAAAGGGACTGTTCTGAGGATCATTATCAACCTTGTGAACTATAAATTTTAAAAGGATAATGTTTGATCTTTTTATGTTTGCATATGCCAGATTACTTGAATAAGGCCATCGTGGCAAACATTTTTGTGTTGCCTCCTCTTTGACTCCAAAACACTGGCCCTGGATATTCAATCCCTGCACCTCTGTGTCCATCAAGTGTCTCACTCAGTGTCTGTGATGGGGCTACCAACTGATTCATGGAGGTTTGTGGATGTACTGTATGTACTGACTTTGTAAATAGTAAATAAATTATTGTAGATGAACACATATATATAGATCAGACTGTCCTGCCAAAGCCTACAGCACACCTCTTAACACTTGATCCTCTTAATTAATCGCTATCTACTCAGCATTACACACCCCACGCTGGCCACAGGATCAGAAAATGTTGAGTTCTAGTTGCTGAATTTAGTAGTGGTAAGACATTTTGAGGAATATTGTCAACTGTAGTCATAAAAAGGCATTCTTACATATTGTTATAGATGTTTAGGCTGCTCAAGTGAAGCAGCACTTCACATTTGGAGGAAAAAATAAGAAAAGAGCCTGTTTACTATTTCCTGTCTTTCATTATTCCCTCACAGGTACCACATCTCATTGGCAGGACAGTGTATAAATATATATTTTTGTTCTGAATGTTGTACCTCTGTTGTCAGTCTCTGAACTACACTGACTTCTCTCTGCAAAGGAACGGCAGCTTGGGTCACTTCATTGATCCACATAATTAGCTGATGGCGTCGGCCCTTCGTGACGCCGGGGCACGAGTTAGACTTTGCCCTCCTGTGGTTAGCAGTGGGGGAATCGAGGGGAAATTATTCTACATTTCGGAGCAGCTTCAACTGGGTGCTGGAGTGTTGGAGCTTAAAGCTACACATGAGAAAGGACAAAAATATGTGGTTGTTTGAGAACAGATACTGATGTTTTTAAAAGTCTGAACCTACAAACTTGTGAGAGAACGTGGTTTAACAGAGACAATCTCATAGTTATCTGTTGTTAGATTCCTCGATTTATAATCAGAGTATGAAACCAAATGATTCCATAATAATCCCAAACTGTTTTTAAATCGTTAAATCTCTCTTTCTCTCTCTTACTTTCTCTCTCTCTCTCACTCCTGTTAACTCGTCTCCTGTTTTTCTTTCTTTTATTGTGAATTTGTGCCTTTTTGTCATTTTATCTTCTAATAACACTACTGTACATTGGAGACATAAAGAACTAAATAAAAAGAAACAAAGCAACTGTACATAAGTTTGATGTGAATGCTTTTTTTAAAATTATTTTAATGGATGTCATCGGTGTGAGATTATTTAAACATGGAAGACAATGTATGTTTCCTAAATGCAAGGGAAAAGTGACAGACAGACAGACAGTCAAAAAACGGTTCAAATATAAGCTAAAAAATGAACATTGACTTGCCTTGGCAAAATAAATCAAAACAGTTGTTGAAATCATCAAATGTTAATTAAAGCTACAAAGTATGACTTTTGAATATTATTCTTTGGTGCCCCTGGTGGACCTATAAAACACACAGACAGCAGACACCACACACATACAGACACAAACACTGTAGGCAGGGTAGAATTAATCAGGCTTTTTGTGGCAAAGATTACTTTAAATCCTGATTATGAGGCAGAGGATGGGCTGGGGCTGAGAGCTGCTACATATTTTGTTAGATGGTGATGAAACTACACAGTGTATGGATGTTTGAGAGGGAATATTTGACTTTACTAATGAACCACTGAGGATATTTTAGCTTATCAGTAAAAAGAAAACTGAGCTTACTAGTTGAAATATGAATGAAAAATTTATTTTGGTTCTTGAATCTAAAGATCAGAAAGTATTAATCAAGTTTTATGTTGTGATTTTGTTTGTTTTAATCTTTGTGTCTGTTCTGTTGATAACCTTTCTTCTTTCTTCCTATAGATGGCTTATTTATATCATGCACAACCATCCTGCAAGACCACAAAAATAACAGAATGAATCCCCGTAATTAAAGCATTACGCAGTCAATAAAATCCTTATAAAGTAGCATTTTAATGTGTAATGCAGAGCACCTTTCACATTTCATACTGTTAAGAAAATGAAGGATTGTTTCATACAAAGCAGGCTTTAGTGAAGCAAATGCCATGTCAATAAACAGACATGTCTATTCATAAACACTTTCTCACTGGGTTGTTAACCAACCTGGGATAATAGCTTGATCCGATGTTACGCTTAAGTCCAGCGTGGGCTGTGTGTGGGAATTTGCACCCAGGAGGGGAGCAGCTGAGAACAAAGTGAGGAAACCAAAAACAGTATCAAACAGTCAAACCAGCCTCACCACAGGAAAACAGATTCCCTTTGGACATCTCTGTCATCTGTGCACACAGCGTCTACTGCTTTTCCGGATACCACAAGACAGACACACAGACAAAGGTAATGGTTTAGTTAGACAGAGGGATGCTTTTGTTCTCATAAGGCAAAACGATCTCAGTAACTTGTTTGCGTGGGGTTTTTTGTTTTTTGGGTTTTTGTTACAGCACACTAGCAGTTGGCAAGTATGAATATGGCACAACAATCTGTTTCTCTTGCAATCACTGGTCAATTTAAAATACCAAAGTTAGGACTTCGTTACTTTTTCAAGGAGGGGCTTATAATAAGGGTAAAGAAAACAGAAGTTAGTAACATTGTTATAAAGAACAAAAAACTTGTCAGTGAAAAACAACTAACTTAATTGATGCATAATTAAAATTAAATAATATCGATAACAAAAGTTGACACTAGAATAGAAGACTAAATTAAATAATTTCTGCCTTTTAAATTGTATTTTTTTTCTTCTTTGATAAAAATTTGCATATTGTCATAGCCTCGATTATTATATTGTGACAAGTTGTTATTGTGGTTAATATCTACACTGATATACGATGAAATTGACCTCACTAGCTAATTTGGCTAATGTTCTAAACAGTTAGCTAGGTAAGAAATTACATATTTTGCTGTGGATCTAAATTAAGAGCACAACAACAATAAAAGAGATAAAATGTAAAGACACTGGACTTACATATGTTATGTGGGTAGTCATATTGCCAGTTTAACAGTAGACTAATATCTATATCTATATGAACTACCATCAACTACTTTGCTAAAAGAGTGTTAGCCATAACAAATATGTTAGCGCGCAGCTTGTTGTGCACATTGTTGCCCCCAGGTGGCCAAATGAAATTCAGTTGAATTTAATTTTAATGTGTCCAATCACAGCCATCAGCAAGGGTTGGTGGTGAGGAAGAAACCCAGAAAAACAAATAATCTAAGCTATCATAACAAAGCCACAGTTATTAGACAATTTTGACACAAACAGGACAAGGTGTTGCTGTTACAGTCTAGTCACAAGTCCAGGACATTGTTGTTGTTTTCTTTACTTACTTTAAAACTAGTTCAAAGGCCAGAGCAGCCAACGGCAACAAATATGCATTGCACCCACTATTTATAATTAGCTTTAAAAAGTCAAATAATTTCTACAGCATTTTTGATAAAGTTTTATTTAAAATATGTCCAAAAATGACTCTCAAGTCTTCCTGTGTTTACATGTGATCTTCAGGGCACTGTCACTTTAACACGGCCGAGGCTAACCATGATTAGACGTGATTAAAAAGCAATTTGAGAAATGACTCCGGGGCATCCCTGTCAGGTTTGGCTTTGTCTGTTTAGTTATTTTTGCCCGGCTCTGGTCTATGCTCCCAGCAAACTGAATGTAGTAAGGATAAAGCGTATGGCATTTCTATTTGCTTACATTTTTCCCAAGCCTGTGCGTATGTGTGCCTACAGGGGAGAAAATGAACACCGGCAGGGGTGGAACAGACAAGTGCAGGTAAGACCAGCACAATTCTGTCTTTGTCTCCTAATGTAAATGAAAGGATACAAAGTAGGTAGGAACAAAGTCAGAGATGGAAATAAATGTGAGGGAAAGCACAGATCACATGTAGAGATAGTAAAACAAAAGAAAGTAACCCTCCCAGCTTGCATTTCATAATCAGTTTCATAATCTTTATAAGTAACTTGTGGCTGCTGGATCTGAGTATTAATAGATCTGCGAGAAAACTTAAATAGTATTCTATTCATCATTTCTGACCAGTGGGCCCCTTGATTATCTACTTAACACCTCTGCTTGCTAAAGAATTTGCCCTAAGTCTTTGCATGTGACACTGTTACATGAACTGAAAGGGAGGATTGGGACACCAAGGATTATAAATACTTTTCTTTATTCCTGTCCCCATTTCTTCGTATTTTCCACAGGCATCCAAATATTTTATTATTTTTGCTTTACAGCCATTAATAAACCATTCAGCTACATACACTTATTCAGTAACACACAACAATCAGCATGTTATTTTTTAGAATTTAATAGCAAATTGAGTTTCACTTTTAGCTTCAGAAAAGTAAAAACTTGTTTGTCTAGTTCAGGATCATTTTAAGTCCTGTGTAAGGAAATATCCAGTGGTTTCTAATCGAGTCGTTTTGCAAAGAAAAGTGTTTTAGTGGCTAATTAGATGTTAAAATTTTAGGAATTAAATAATTATCTCACTTTTTAAATCTTTAATCCATTTAAGTATTAGGCAAAAAGCGCCGCAGCTGCAGATTGCTTAATGATTGCTTAATTTGCTCCACATCTATTAGGTGTGCTGTAACACTTGATAATCAGAATGATTTGCGTTTTTGTCATAAAACTGTGTGTCAGTCTAAAGCTGCTTGTAACTCCTCTCCGACCTCTATCCAGTTTACAAAGATAACCTTTTGTCTATATAATAAGAGCCCAGATTTACGCCAGAAGAAGCCAAAGCTGATATTTTCTCTCGTCACCAGTGCATGGGTGTAATTGTGGGTCACATGCATTGTTCTATGTGCTCCGCTGATGAAGAATAGCGGTGATAAACCTCTTAGAAAAGCTGAAGGTTTGCCCAGGTCTTGCAGCAATACTGATGGAGGATCAGCCTCCTCTTACACTTTCTTTGGCTGCACACACTCACAGCAAAACACACGCACAAGTTCACATGCCTGTCTCCTGCCTGCGATTATACTCCAAATCTGACTCACTCTTGCCTGCTTTCCCGAGTCAACCCTACTGCTTTGTCAGTCGCTGCTCCATCGGAGCCAGATCACACAAGACTCTGCCAGAGAAAGGACTCCACCAGCAACCTTCACCCTCGGCGTTTCAGTTGTTCAACTTGGCTATTTTGGAGGACTTTAAAGAAGAACTGCCTGAAGCACATGCAGAGAGAGATTTGACTAACTAGGAATCAGTTCATATTACTCTCAGTCGAGTGGACAAAGGGACCGGTGGCCTCTCGCATCAGATGGCTACAACTATCCCAACCACAGAAGTCTGAGGAGAAGTCAAGCCAAAGGTCTGTCTTCCGTAGGATTTTCCCTCTTTCTTTATGTTTATTTTAAGTAGTTACTTTCAATACTGCTGTGCACTGAAGAACCTCCTGAACTTTACTACGTCACATACACTGGGAAGACCCTTTTTTAAGGCATAACTTCAAAGATGGAACTTTTAACAGACAGTCCACGTGTGCGCTCGAACAGCACGAGCAGCTCGGCATCTCAGGGCTCAAAGGCGAAGACGGTTCTTCGCCAGCGTTTGTCCCAGCTGCTGACCTGCATCGAGGACATGAGCTCTGACGACGAAGCCAGTGAAGAGGTGTCACGCACGCTGGAAGAAGCATTTCAGCTCTGTGGACGCTTCATTCCCACAGATGCATTCAGGTTGACTTTAACACTTTGGGCTTTTAAAAAGCTTGTAAAAGAAAAATCACTTCAAACTTTGATTTATCATGAAGAAACAGGCATACCATAGCAACTAATATAGTTCATATCAAAAAGTGCAGAAATGAGCTCTTAAAGTGGTATTTGTGAAAATAATATCTGTGGTTCTTAGTGGGTTCCACTTAACTTGTAAGATTACAAAAGTGTGTATTTTGGAAAAGTAAATGTTATCAAGGTTTGTTTTTTTTTTGTATTTTTATGGTATAAGTGTTGCTCTTTTTGAGGACACAAACTGTTGAGCATGCACAGTGTATAGCTTTGTAGCGTTGTAAATAATATTTGGGAGTTTTTTCTCACAAGGATCCACATTGTGACCTGGAATGTGGCCACAGCAGAGCCTTCTGAAGATGCCACCTCTTTGCTCCAACTAGATGCCCAGCCGCCTCCAGATCTCTATGTGATTGGGTAAGAAATAACATTTTTGACAGTTGAGTTTCAAATGTTGCTAATAATCTATTTATATATATATATATATATATATATATATATATATATATATATATATATATATATATATATATATTCATAATGTATCACAGGAGTGGAATCAAAGACATTAGGCTGTCATTACTTGTCTCTTTTTATTTTTCTGTGTGTTAGCCTTCAGGAGGTAAACGCCACCCCAGTGAGGTTCATCACAGATCTGATATCAGAAGACTCCTGGAGCCATGTCTTCACGAACTCACTGGCGCCCAGAGGCTTTGTCAAGGTCGGAGAAGACAAAAGAAGGAAAAGGAGAAATATTTGTCTTCATGTGTCTCTTTAGTCTCCTGTATTTTTCTTTCATCCATAAAAGAGACATAAAATATATTATTACATACATTTTTATGCTGTTGCAGTTAAACTGTTTGAGATTCAAAGAGGAAAAGAAAAAGAAAAGAAACGCTGCATAATCTACAACATTTAATAATTTTATGATTCTTTTTCTTAACTCTTATCGTATCTCCCTATGTTTTTATTTCTTTTAATTATCCTAATTGTACAGCACCTTGGTCAACAGTTGTTGTTTTAAATGTGCTATATAAATAATTTGGACTTTGACTTTGACTTTAATACAATCTTACTGTCTCCATCTGTGTCTAGGTCACGTCAGTGAGGATGCAGGGTTTGCTGTTGCTGCTGTTTGCCAAACAGATTCATCTTCCCTACATCAGAAACATCCAGACCACCTACACTCGGACCGGCGTGTTTGGCTACTGGGTAGGAAATTAGAATGGGAGCTCTGGTTATCCCTGAACCTTGTAGACAACCACACTGTGTGCACACCAGGAATCCCATTGGCATCAGATGCTGTAGGGTTTAAACGCACCATGAAAGGTCCATTGTGTTTGTTTAGTGAAATGTGCAGCAGCTTTGACAGAAAGAAATCACAAACAAAGAACACTGAAAGCAGTCAGAACACTGGGATAGAAAACTTGTGTCTAATCCATAATCCAAGTTAAAAGAGATACTTTTTTTATAATTAGTCTTCTTCACAGACTGTATTTGTTCTCCTGTGTGTGTCTGTGTTAGGGTAACAAAGGAGGAGTGTCTGTGCGCTTTTCCTTCTATGGACACATGATTTGCTTCCTCAACTGCCACCTAGCTGCTCACATGAACAACGCTTTGCAGCGCGTTGACGAGTTTGAGTACATACTGGAGACGCAAGACTTTGACATCTATGACACCCCACAAATCCGGGACCACAAGTCAGGATTCCTTCACAGAGGCACACAAATACTATGCATATACGCAACATGGGCTGCTGTGCAAGTAAAATGTGGCTCTGCGGCTTTTTCACAGGGTGGTGTTCTGGTTTGGTGATCTGAACTTCCGCATCGCAGATCACGGTTTGCACTTTCTCCGCTCATCCATCAACAGCGGCCGGCTAAATTTGCTGTGGGGCAAAGACCAGGTATTGTACTAGTGTGAGGACACACACACACATAATAACACACGCTTGCTCATTATTTTCATTTTCCTGCAGCTCATCATGATGAAGAAGAAGGAAGCTTTCCTGCAGGAATTTGAGGAGGGACCGTTAAATTTTAAACCCACCTACAAGTTTGACCGTAACTCCGACACCTATGACACCAGGTAACATGCTAAAAAATCTGTATTATACACACATGATCGGCAAATTTTGTAAGCCTTATTTGTGTCTTCGTTTCCATTTTAATTTTGCACAGCACTCCAAAGACATGGTTGGGTTTAAAGTAAGAATTATTTTGTGTTTTGCATCCCCCACATTCCTTTATCAGCTTTTGCCACCACATCTTTAGTTGTAGCAAAACGCTAAATGGAAGCTCAAAGCAGCCATGGCATCTATAAACCTGATTTATAGATGAACAAGGTAGCAGCTCTTTCTCCGACTCATATCCATTCTTGACACAAACAAGGCCCCTGCAGCTCTGTGGCACCACCCTCTTCTTGCTCCTCACGTCTCTCACCTGGGTGCTCCTCTCTGAATGGTTGGGGACCTGGTTCTGGATGCTAGATCTGCCTAGGTGGGTGTCTCGGTCCTGTGTATAGGATAGGCACCTTGAGGGTTACTTAGATATAACCCACATTCACAAAGTGTATGGAGACACTGGCATAAGCAACAGGATTCAAATGGGTTTTGTAAGCATAATATGACTGATAAATGGCAGACATGTTCTGCATATTCATTAGACCAGAACTCCCTTCTGCACCCAGCACCCCACTGTTTGCACTCCTTCCTCTTTTTGTTCCGGTGTAATCCACATTTTGCTTTTCACAGCAAATTAGTGTGTGCATAAGCTGTAATACCCTGTTAATGGTACTATCTGCTACTTAGCATGTAACCTACATCATTTCTCATACGCATGCTACACTATAGGTATAGCCTTGTACTGCATGTGTATGTGTTTGGTTTGCATTCTTTAACAGCACTTGTTTTTTCATAAGAATTAGTATGTAGATTTGTATGGATAGACAAATGTAAATGTGTTAAAGGGTAAGCAATAGAGAAAAAAATTTTTTTTAGATAGAAGTTGTAAAATCAACAGCCATGTTCATTATGCTCGGCGTGGCGCACCCATAATTTCGATGTAGATATACAATGACAATAAAGAACTATTTTATTCTGTTCTTCTATTCTATTCTCAGTGGAAAGAAGAGGAAGCCGGCATGGACAGACCGGATCCTCTGGCGCATCAAACCCAAGCCCCTGCCATCAGAGGAAGATGATGAGAAGGCATCAACTTCCACAGATGAAGAACAGGATGAGTATCCAGTCCTGGTCACCCAGGATAAATACACCAGTGACATGAGCTATGGAGTCAGTGACCACAAGCCTGTCATTGCAACCTTCAGCCTGGAGGTGAGAGCAGATGCACTGCATAGACCTCTGCTTTTTCAAATGTTCTTTAAAAATATTTTCTTTTCTCTTATCTTTCCCGCAGCTGAGAAAAGTCTTTGACACACCACTGGTGCGAGTGTCTCCTGTGGGCATATGGAGCGCAGGCCAGGATGCACTTTTGACCTACTCTGTCCTGGAGGACTTTATGTCTTCTACGTGGGACTGGATTGGCCTGTACAAGGTACTAGGACTCATGTAAAAACAACAAAAATCAATAAATAAATCATTTAAACCTTATATATTATAATTGTGTGGATTTGGACTGACTGTCTTACGCTTCAGGTGGGATTTAAGACTGCGTCTGACTATGAAACCTTTGTTTGGGTTCGAGAAAATGAACTGCCAGAGATAAATGAAGTCATACAGGTAAAGTAGAAGTGCAGCGTTTATGTCATATTAACAGATTCTTTATGAATGCATTATTCATTAACATGCACATATGTGTTGTTGCAGATTTCTGTGGATAAAGGTCAGATTCCTCTGTTAGGTGGACAGTACGTTTTGGGCTACTACAGCACAAACATGCAAAGCATCACTGGCCTCAGTGATAGCTTCCAGGTAACTGCTTCACTATCATATCTGTAGTTTTATAGTTAGATATTTTTTTTAAACTCTTAAACATACAATTTAATGCATCCACGAAAGACTATTTAAATGTAGAATTTTGTTAATACAGGTGTACCTACATAAGAGATTACTGAGTGCATGCTGTGTTTGGAGAAGGAAGCAAGCATGGCAGTGTGCTTTATTTTGCTCTCTCTTTGGTTCTTACAGATCCTGGAGTCTAAGCGTGCTGTCATGGAAGGCCTGGTTCCCGAGGATATCAATGGAGTCAACAAATAAGAACAGATTCTCTGCAGTGCCACGTCTTATTCCTCTCCGCTGCAAAGTCACACAGATCTAAATCAGGCTATAAAATTGCCCCAAGGTTAACTCCTTAATCTACTGGATGAGCAGACTCTGTCATTCATGTTGGCCCCCACAATTTGTCATCATGTTAACTCCAGTTTGTTATTTCCTACTTTGCCTTTAAGGTTCAGGCTCACTCTTGCTGAAACAAGATCTCTAATAAAAAAAAACAAACTTTAATGAGTAGCCTCAGTCTATCCACAGACCCTGTTAGAGCAGATATACGGAGAACACATGTCAAACTGCACAGCAGCTTGAAAACAGAAACTGCATTTGAGTTTTGTTTCAAAGTTTTTTGTTTTGGCAGCTCATAGTAGCCAGTGCAGATTAATACAAAAGGTGGAAAACATCATTGTGTAGAAGAGTGTGCTCTTTTGTTTTATATGTGCTGTCTCAGTGAAGAAACATGCACCCTGCAACTGAAATTTCTTGCAATGGGTTGTCTGCAGAAACTGTTGAATATGAGAATCTTAGAGAGGAACATGACTAGGGATGGGTATCGTTTAGGTTTTATCCGATACCGGTGCCAAACCGGTACTTTTGAAACGGTGCCGGTGCTTAAACGGTGCTCAAACCGGTGCTTAAAGAATGGAGAACACAAAATTGGTCCAAAAACCTCCCATGTTCAGCTGTTTTTTTGTAAAAAGATAACAATGTTAGTCTTTTCTGCAGCTATAGGGGATTTATGGTATCACTCTTGGCTGGAAGCAGTGCTTAAACAATGGAAAAAACACAAACTTTGTCTAAAAACCTCTCATGTTTAACTGTTTTCCACTTTTTCTTTGGTCATTTTAGCCTTTTTGTCCAGGGTGAAGGGAGTATCTGCCATCAAACAAGGAGACAGCCGCATGTAGCTATGATGATGTTTGCTAGTTCACCTTACATGCATTAATGTAATAACGTGGTTAACCTACTCAACGTAAATTACACACAAACAACATTAAGCTACTCACGCAGAGAAGAACGGCTGCTGCTGCTGCATCATCATCCATCATCATTTCTGCTACACTGGCAGGGCTAGGGGCCAGGACTCTATTCTTCGGGTTTTTGGGGGATGTTGCTAACTCCGGGTCCGATAACTAGCAACCCACCCGCAGTAGATGTGCACGGTGTGAGGTCTCTCAGCAAGCTATCAAATACAGTGCATTTCTCACCTTTTAAAAAAAAAAACGCTATGCGTCGCCAGGTGTTTCATCGGATTTGAGGTGTTACCTTCTTTGACAGTATCACAGTATCAGCTTAAAGCACTTGTTGCAGGCTGTTGAGTTTGCATATAAAGCACCGAAATGTGCGCTGCTTTTCGGTCTGGTTACTACCGTTTATGTCAGAACAGGTACCCATCCCTAAACATGACACAGAAAAATATCATCCTGGGAAAATGTATGTGTTATCGCAGTGGATTATCTTTAAAATGTAAATGCAGGTTGTCTGTTTTCCTCTTGATGAAAATATGTTATATCTCCCACACTGCATACATGAATCGTATCAGCACACTAAAAATATACTGCAAGACAAACTAAATATTTTTTGTGAATGTGTTTATTTAAAAAGATCCAGTATGTTTTCAGGATATGGATGTGTGACTAATCAGTGAAAAAAGATGGGCAGTGGGTCACTTTAATTATCAGTGATTAAAGGCCTGGAGGCTTGTAATCTGAGAGTGATCGCATTATTTTGCACTAACTCATATGCAAAGTCAAATTTCCTATAACCAACAAAGCAATAGTAATAAGCACAACACTGATTATGGTGATATTGTCCCGAGTGTACTCCAAAGAAAACATGGAACTGTCTATTCTCTGCATTGATAGATAACATATAGAACTGTAGGATACCCATTTATGCCATCTGAGTGTTATTAAAGATTTTATATATACATCATAGGTAGTAAAATTGGATAAGCTCTGCTAAGTTTCTCTTAGTATCTAATAAGCCAATCACAAGGCAGCAACTCAGTGCATTTAGGCATGTGGAATTAATCAAGATAGCCTTTTGAATTTCAAACTGATCATCAGAATGGAGAGGAAAGGTGATTTAAGTGACTTCGAATGTGGCATGATTGTTGGTGCAAGACTTGCTGATAGTCTGTCCAAAAATATTTATCTAGTGCAATTTTCCCACAAAACCTTCTCTAGGGTTTACAGAAAATGGTCCAGACAAGAGAAAATATCCAGTGAGCAGCAATTGTTTGTGTGAAAATGTCTTGTTGATGGCAGATGTCAGAGGAGAATGACCAGAAACTAGTAATTAAAAAAAAAAACAACAAACCCTAGTTAAAACCAATGTATACATAATAGCATCTCTGAACATACGTCAAATCTTGAAACAGACAGGCTACAGCAGCAGAAGACCACACTGGAAAACTAAAGCTGCAGTTTGCACAGCCTGACCAAAATTGGAAAGTCAGACTGGTTTCTTGAACTTGATGATGAGTTCAGTGTACTCAAAAGGCCTCCACAGCCACCAGATCTCAATCCAGCAGCACAACTTTGGATACAGAAGAGTCACATCATAAATATATTATTATTAGTATTAATAATAATAATAATAATAATAATAATAATAATAATAATAATGTGCCTCACCAGCTGAATTATACTGATACACTTTTCCAACTATAAGTTACACTAATTCACATAGTTTGGTACTGAAAAACTGAAACACCCATATCTCTCTTAAGTTATTACAGTGCAAGCTCAGTTTAACTACTAGGATCACCTTACTTTAGTGATTCTGCAATTTGACTGCCATGGTAAACCAGCATTTCTTGGGAGGCCAGTGAGTGGACAGTCTTTGGATAGTCTTATTCAGGTCAGAATTTGGGAGGTACCCATCTTGCCTTGCAAAACTGAAAAGAGGTCATTCATCAAACTGTGCAGCTAGTTTTAAAAGCATGAGCCTACTCGAAAAGTGTACAACAAATGGAAATCTGTTGAGGACATCCTGCACTTACAGTCAGCTCCCTTAGTGTGTGGTGAGTTCATTGATCCACTTCTGCACCTGGAGATAATGTCTCTCCTGTTTGTCTCCTGCTTTGCATTTGCAGTTTAACACGCAGATGCTTTTCTACTGTCTCAAATCCTGGCTACATTTCTCCGAGTCTACACTACGTGTATAGTTGTAATTATGCATAAGGTGTGAGAGTGCAAGCATATTTTTTCATTTATTTATTTATTTATTTATTTAAACTGAATAAATATGGATATTTTTCTATCCATTTTTTATATATCTAAATAAATATGGAATAAAATATGGAATAAAAAGTTTGAGAACATTTGAGTAAATGCCCCCCTGTGAAAATTAGTTTCCTGTCCAGTTCATAAAATAGGACATTTAAGAAAGCTCGATCTTACAGAGACGTTATGAAAGTAAAGATGACTGGACTCCGTCTATGGAGAAGGAAGTAGCACGGCTACTTCCCATAATTCATTGCGTGAACCCGTTAACTGACGTGATCTTCGACGACTTCTTTACATATCTTTCATTTAAAGGCTCTGTGGTGGTACACACGTGGGAATCTTTATCTCGCCGCTACCGCTCTAAAGGTAAGGCTTTAGCACAGTTATTTTACAGTGTAATGTCGTATAAACCCGGACGCAGTTGTCCAAACAAGTTACAGTTATCGTACTGGCCTGGGCTCGGCTATGAAAGGATATAGATTGTTAAACTGTTGGCTAACGGCAAGCTAGCTCGGTTAGCTTGACAGACTGTAGTCAGCTAGTAAAACAGTAAACCAAAGCAAATATTCAGGTAGGACAATTCAGTTGAAGTTTTCGTAATAACTTTTTTTAAATGGCTCTGCAACATGCTCCCTGTTGCTTCGTTTGTTTAAATTAGCTTGAATGAACTGATGTTAGACATTGTCTCGTTGACTTTAGCTAGCTGAAAAACTGAGGAGTGCTTTGTAATTAAACTACGTTTAGGGCGATGCACAGCGATATCAGTGTATGTTAGTAATGCAGCACCACTAAGACTTCCACATTTTGAAACATTGTTTGCGCGTTGTCTATCTGCATTTGGTATTTCTTCTGAAATGTTATTGTATTTTTGTAGAAATGTTAAACATTTTTAAAATATGGTCTCTTAACAGGTGGACCTGAAGCAGACATGTCGAGTGAGGACGTGGAGCGGCTTTTGATACAGTTTCAGGACGAGAATGGGGAGATTCTGGGTTCACCTTTCGATGTGCCTTTAGACATTACCCAAGACAAACTACAGCTCGTCTGCAATGCATTGCTTCAGAAGGTAATTATACAGCATAAGTATACAGTGTTTTGTGTAAATGTATAGCCCAGATTGAAATAATCAAATATGATGGTCATGATATCAATTTTGAATTGAATATCTAGTAAACATGCTTTTTCTTTTCTTTTTTTTCCTGCTGTCATCCACTCTAGGAGGAGCCAGTCCCGCTGGCATTCTTTGTGCAAGGGGAGATGGAGGTGGTGTCCAGCCTGGGGACATGCGTTAAGGCTCTTGGGGTTGAAACCGAACAAGTTCTGCCTGTGGTGTACCAGCCTCAAGCTCTGTTCAGGGTTCGGGCTGTGACACGCTGCACCAGCACACTGCAGGGACACACTGAGGCCGTCATCTCAGTCGCTTTCAGCCCCACTGGCAAGTGGGTACCTTTGACACAAAGTGAACAGATGTCAGCTTTTCTCTGCCAGTTTGTCATAATCTCTTGTACCTTTTGGGTTGGAGTTGTGTAACAGTATATGAAAATGGAATTATGTTGTGACATCACACCTCTAATTAGATTTAAACATTGATCCATTTGTCTGTTTTTATTTCAGATATCTGGCCAGTGGTTCAGGTGACACCACGGTGCGCTTCTGGGACTTGACAACTGAGACGCCCCACCACACATCCAGGGGTATAAAATAACATCTACAAGGCAGCATGATCTGATAATCATTGAACTTCAAGTGACTGATTGCTTTAATACACCATTGTTCATTTTAGGACACACACACTGGGTATTGAGCATCGCCTGGTCACCTGATGGAAAGAAGCTGGCTTCAGGATGCAAGAACAGTCAGGTGTGCTTCAAAAACAAACACATGTGATCCATAATTAGGTTTCAAAGATGCATTCATTAAACCTTTCTATTTTTCTCTTTCTCTAGATATGTCTGTGGGATCCAGTGACTGGTGCGCAGATAGGGAGGACTTTGACAGGACACACCAAATGGATCACTTGGCTCTGCTGGGAACCTCTTCATCTGTGAGCACTCGATCTATTTTTCACTTCCCTGAATTTCTCTGTTATTTGACTGCAGACCTCTCATTCAGACCCATTTTATATACGAAACTTTAAAAAATGTACAGTACTTTTACTCCTTTCTAAAAATTGAGTTTTTTAGGGAAAAAATAGTCTTTTGCGCTTCACATGGATCTGCATGCAGATAAATCCTGTGATTTGTGAACTACAGCTGGACTACAAATAAAAGCAAAACGACTTGAGCTACCAAAAATCTCTTCCCTTGCCTGATAATCTGTATGAATGTGTTTATAGAGATGGCAGTTAGTTGCATAGCAATTACAGAAACACTCCACTGAAATATTGCACTGTGAAATGAAACTGTAACACATGAATTCTGTTTCATAAGAAGCCAAACTTAATTTAAAAGCATTTTGTAATTTACAGTTATACAAATGATATTGTAGATCAGACTTGGACTCTTAAGTTATTCAGGAAGAGGCACATCCTTTGAGTCAGGCAGCCAATATATGTTCAGATATATCTAAACTACTTATTCAACAGCAGGATGGAGAGAGTGTCTGTTTTTTAGGCTGTTGGAAAAACAATACTGTGTTGGAAATGTGCTGTAATTGTCAGAGTAGTTTTGGCAAACAAATAAACACAAGGTTTCAGAAATGCCTTAAAGTTACAGACACAAGAAGTTAGTTTCCCTTAAATGTGAAGTCACTACATTGCAACTGTGCAGGTATTGATTATAATTTGATTATCATGTTGGACTAACTTAAACTTTGTGGTCTTATAGTTGTCTTTATTCTTATCCCTTTCAGTAATCCAGAGTGTCGGTACTTGGCCAGCAGCTCTAAGGACGGCTCAATACGTATCTGGGACACAGTGTTGGGACGATGTGAGAAGATCCTGACTGGGCACACTCAATCAGTGACATGCGTGAAATGGGGAGGAGATGGACTTCTGTACACTTCGTCCCAGGACAGGACTGTCAAAGTGTGGAGAGCAAAAGATGTAAGTCTGTGTGTGAAATATATGGTTTTAAAGGGTTATAAGAGTGATATGGTATGGGTTTTTTTTTTTTTCATTAATATGTTAAACAATATTGGTGTGTATTCTTGTGCATGAAACATGAGTAATCCAGTTCACTGTTTTTATTTAGTTATTGTTTTTCTTTTGTTTGTTTTTTGTTCCTTGTGCATAAAGAATGTAGGCTAATAATGCTAATATAGACAAATGTTATGGCATCAGAAAGGCATTTTCACCCAGAGAGCTGCTGCTGCCAGCTGTGTGGGGAAAATCCCAGCAGATCTGCAGTTTCTGAAATACTTATATCAGCTCATTTGGCGCCAACGACCACCTTCAAACTCACCTTTCTTCCCCTTTATGATGTTTGTTTTTAACTTCAGCAGGTCGTTCTGGCCATGACTTCACATCTAAATGCCTAAACCCATTGAGCTTCTGCTGTGAAGTTGATGAGATATTTGTGGTAACATGCAGTTGAGCATGTGTACCTAACAAATGGCTGGTTATTAAATTTCAAGTATATACATACTGTTAACATAAAAAAATTGTTGCTCTTAGAGAGCCCTTGTGCAGGTTAGTTGAAAGGTTTTATGATTAGACTTATTAACAGCATGTTCATGTGTGGCTGAGACACTAAAATCTTAATGGCCACAGAGAGGATGTGGATAAGAGCAAAGAGAAATCCGTGAAGTGTTTGGATGAAACGTGTGTTTAGTTTAATCTCTTTGATGCAGGGTGTCCAATGCAGGACTCTGCAGGGCCACGCCCACTGGGTCAACACCCTGGCTCTCAGCACTGACCATGTCCTGCGTACAGGAGCTTTTGAACCCGCAAATGCCACTGTCAACCCTCAGGATCTCACTGGATCATGTAAGACCCAAAACACTTGCATGTTCTTTAACATTCTGATTTTTAGTAACTGATCATTGCCATGTATGGTGAGTTTTTGTTTGTTTTTGTTTTGTTTTGGGGGTTTTTTAGCATTTACTTTTTAATAGGTTTGACTCCAGAAAACAAAGTGTCACATATGCACCACACGGTCTGACATTTTACCATTTAGACAGGTTTTTTTAGTAGCAAAAAATGTGTGATATTAGAGTGTTTTGGCAGCACAGATACAGCTAGCATGGCTGCTGTGTGTTCGGTCACCTTTCTGGTCTCACAAAGTTAAAGGGGGTTGTTTTCATATAACAAGTTTTTCTTCTTCTCTCCAGTGGAAGAGCTGAAGGAGAAAGCCTTAGAGAGATATAATAAAGTCAGGGTAGGTACCCTTTGTTGAGATTTGTAAAAAGTCACATGTCCTTCCTCCCTGTTTTAGCGCCCTGACCTTTATCTTCTGCTGCAGGGCTCAGCTCCAGAGCGCTTGGTTTCCGGCTCAGATGATTTCACTTTGTTCTTGTGGAATCCTGCACAAGACAAAAAGCCTTTGGCCAGGATGACGGGCCACAGCGCTCTGGTCAATGAAGTGCTCTTCTCCCCAGACACCAGGCTTCTTGCTTCTGCCTCCTTTGATAAGTCTGTTAAAATCTGGGACGGACGCACTGGAAAGTAAGAGAATCACCATCACAAGGAATAATAAATTAATTTGCAAGTAATACAACTTTTGTCCAGGCGATGGTGCTGTACAGCCAAAGATGTACATCTTAGAGATTATGACTCTACCTGGTTGTGTCCTTTTGCCCACAGGTACTTAATGTCCCTGCGTGGCCATGTGGCATCAGTGTATCAAATAGCATGGTCAGCAGACAGCAGGCTGCTGGTCAGCGGCAGCAGCGACAGCACGCTTAAAGTGTGGGATATTAAGAGTGGGAAGCTCAACATGGACCTGCCAGGTCATGCTGATGAGGTGGGGGAAGAAAATTTGATATAAATACTTCCTTCTAAATGCTGATTACTGTTCCTGAATTACCTTAAGTCTTATCCGTGCAGGTTTACGCTGTGGACTGGAGTCCTGATGGGCAGAGAGTGGCCAGTGGCGGAAAAGACAAGTGTCTCAGAATGTGAGTATGATTCCAGTCAACCTGTCCATCCATCCATCCATCCATCTGTTTATCAGAGTTTCAGCATTTCCGCACACCTAAAACATCTACCTTGCGTTTTTTTTTCTTTCTTTCTTTAGATGGAGAAGATAACCACAGTTCTCTTCTATTTCTGGACTTTGACAAAGGATTGTCACATCATTTCCTTCCAAACAGCTGACAGCTGGAACAAGGGCAGCTAGACTTTATCTAATTACCCATTTGACTTCATAAGTATCTGTCACTAGTGGGAGTGTCAGAGAATGCAAATGCAGTCACAATACAAATGCCCATGTGGGAATATTAACAGTGCAAGAGCTTAAAAGCAATCAGATGAACCAGAATGTAAAATCATCTGCCTCTTAAATTTATTGCAAGTAGATTGTAAGGTGTAGTATACCATCTCCTATTATCGTCTCATCTTGGTATACAATTCAATTTTAGATCAGGCGCTCTGACATGGCTTCAGAAACGTGCTCGGTTGCCATGCACATGTGGTTAAAAGCCAAACAAGGTTGTGCATCTATTGAAAC
Source organism: Maylandia zebra (assembly GCF_041146795.1). Lineage (NCBI taxonomy): Eukaryota > Metazoa > Chordata > Actinopteri > Cichliformes > Cichlidae > Maylandia > Maylandia zebra. The sequence goes on along the minus strand of NC_135176.1, from coordinate 15,804,241 downwards.
CGATCCTGACACATGTTTATGGTTTCCTATTTTGGAGCAAGGAACTGCATATTTTTAGGACCATGTTTGCTACTTTGTCACCTTAGGCCTCACTAGATAAACTGTGAGTATCGGGTGGGGGCAGTGAAGCCTTCCTCTGTGATGTAAATGCAGATGGTGCTCGCCGTGCTCCTTCAGCCTTTAATCTCCTGTCAGCAAAGCTGCAATCTGCTGATTTTTCTGCCTCTGTGGTGAAGCCAAGTGTCACCAACTCTGTTTGAGTCACAGCCTGCACTGGAAATGCCAGGTTGACCATTTTTGTTACAGGAATGTAAGTATAAATCAGCATGTTTATATTAGTTTCCTGATCACACTCAAGAATCAGCTTAAAGTGTTCATCCACTTTAAGTGATCGTTTATTATAAAAGCACTGGTGGAAACCAGCATGTGAAATATATTCATTATTTACCTAAATGGGAAGTGTATTGAGCTCTGTTAGGTATGAACTCCACCGCCAATCATCGGATTTGTTTATAAAAGCAAGATTTCCAGAAATATGTAATGGCAGTTCTTACTGTATAAATAAATATTTTTAACTAATCAGTGAAAGCAGCAGTTTTGTGCCTTCAACAGAACCTTGTCAGGTTTTAAAGCCACTTCAAACTGTCCTCTGATGTAATTAGGCTGTTGGTTGTTTGCTGGAACTTGAACTTATTCAAACTACTGTGCAGTGACTCACTGTTTACATTATGACTGTTGATAAAAATATAAACAGTTGGATATTGTTGGGATTCAGCAGTGAAGGATGTTAACCTGGTTAACAAGCATTTTGCTGCTTGGATTCTTTCACCTGAACTTTAACACGTGCCAGCTCCACATCTGAAAACCATTTTTGTGTGGCATATTGAAGTATTGGACGACAATGATGACCGGACAGAAGCAGTGATTCTTTTTGGCATTTAAGAAATGTTTATTCTCAAGTGAGGCCAAATTTAAGGAAGGTGTTTTTTGTTGGTCCTGAAATCTGTGAATAAATGTTTGAGGATGAGTTCAAAAGGAAACTAAAGCCAACTGAATCAGCAGCAGGTTTTCCAGAATTTTCTTGGCAATCACTGAGCAGAGGTTTATACTGAGCTGGTGGATAACATCCTGAAAGCTTATCAGCTAATGAGTGCCAGTTTACTGAAGGGGCACTTTTTACATTCTCCACTTTTTCCACCAAATCTCTGTGATCAGCACGGGGAAAGATTTCATCAAGATATAACAGTGATGGAAGCTGATATCAGGGAAATTTTTAATCCTGAGCATGATTGGTAACTGCTGTTGGTTCTTGCAAAGTGAGATTGATGTGCAGTACAAACGGAAAAGCAAGTGCCTCAAACATGTTTTAGCACTCTGACCTCATATTATTTTGAGCTAAATCAGCAGAAATCTGCTTAAACACGACTCTGGTATCATCTTGTGGTTTGTTTTCAAAACAAATGGATCAAAGCATCTTTAGTGGGAAATTGAAACCCAGATATTGTGCTATTTTGAACTGTCGAAACATAAATTGGACAAGCTTTCTGTAATTATTTAAAATAAGTAGACGAAGATCTGGTCTGAAGTTCCCAGTAGCAAACGTTTCTTTTTTTTTCTTTTTTTTGGTAGACCAGAGTAATCAAACTCACTCACTCATAATAATCACAAGTTTATTAGTAATATCTGGTTATATGCATCATACATGAGCATTGATGGTTTTCAACAAAAACACCAAACCTTTAATGTGCCCAGCAGGGATCAACAGTGACTGCCAAATCTCAAATGCTGTTTCCCCTACGTATGAAAAGCAGTAAACCTTAAACACAAAGTCCAAACAGTTTTTAAAAAAAAAAAGTGCATTAATAAGTGAAAACGGTGGTAGAGACCTAAACAAACAATATTTTGCTGCTCATGGTTTAAAGATTTTCTCCTATTGAGGACGTTATGCTAGAGATCCTGCTGAAGCAGTTTGGCAAAGAGGACAAAGGCTTCTGTGGTGCCACCAGGTCGATCAAATCTGAGCCTCCCCCATTGATTGAGCTTCTGACATGGTACTGTGGAAGTTTCAGGCGCTGTAGATGTGATATGGAGGAAAAAAAAAATGTTTACTACATGTTGCAGATTAAAAATTATAAATTGTGCCAATATTTTGAAAACTTGTAGTACTGAAGTAAATTAGAGGAACTAATTAGCAATTTTAGCAATCTTTAGCTTTTGAGATGCTTGACCTTCAGTTAAAGAATCTTAAAATTGCTTAATGTCCAATTAGTCCTTTTGATGAGTGAATCCATAAGCAGAACAGCTGAAGATTGAAGATTATTAAAGTAATATGGCTTATTTTCAGCTTGGCACAACCTTTCTTCCCCCCATGCTTCACGCCTGCATTTGCTTAAATGGTTCAGACTGAGGGTCAGAATAAAGCAATACGGATCAAATATTCCCAAATGAAGCCTTCATGTGCTGCTGTAGAGAATTCAAAGCTTTAAGAATCTTACCAGATTAGCAACCAAAAGCTCACCAAATCCCCGTGTAAAGACTGCGCTACATGCAGATTTGCTTCCTACATCACTAGATTAATCATCACTTCTGACAGGTTGAGACCCTGAAATGATCCGCTGGAGAGGCACAGGCTCCAGACCAGTTTGTGTAGCCTTGAGCAGCCTGCGAGCCACTGTCAGTGTGTTAGACTGATGCCACAGTAACATACATGCAGCAATACTTTGTACACAGCAGCGGCTGCAAAATGTTCATCTCAGAGTTCATCATAGAGACACAGAAAAGATATCCTGTGAATGTTACAGTGCGATGATGCCACAAGCACAGCAGGGTAAGCAACGGCAACGCTATGATGTGTTGAAACACTGCACAGATGTGTTAAAGCATCGCCCTCTCTGTCGTTCTCTGCTCAGTATAGTAAGTACTCAGTGAGTCAAAAGACACATTAATGGTTTCGTTACAAAGTGTTCACTCTACAACATGTAAGGTCACAACAGTCATCAAAAGCTAAAACAGTGGTCATGTGTTTTCTTCCCTTTTGTTCCCCTTCTAAATTTGGACCTTTGAGTCAAAACGTTTCCATTTGTTATATCATGTTTGTGATGATGAGATTTACAAAACCGAGCTTACAAGTTAGGTCAGGTGCACCGAACACGTCCTCCCCTCGTCTCGCCCTTCAAAATCAAATCATCTCCTGTTAGTCTGACATTGAACTATTTGGTGCAACTAACGTCTCTGCTTTTCCTTTTCAGTCACTTTGTTTAGAGTCTTTTAATTTATTTAGAATGTGTAACAGTGTGGAGACTGGCCGAGACGACATGTCATCTGCTCGTGGCCATCAAATTGATCAAGAACGAGATTAGAGGTGTTCAGTTGTGCATAGCATGAGGCACTGGTCTGTGCTCCCCCCACCTCTCCCGACTACTGGGTCTTCCACACGTTGTTAAGCAGTTTGACCACCTCCTCATAGATGACGAAGACTATGGCCACATCCAAGCACACGCGGCCAAGCCTGGGAACTGTCCCTTTATAAAACCTGCAGGAGGACGACAACAAGGCGAGATGAGGTTAGATGTAAGATTTTAAAAAAACAAACACGAAGACAAGCTAGAAAAGGAGGATATCAGTTACTGACGCTTGCGGTCCTTCTTGTTTCAAGATCTGGAAGGCACAGTCCATTGTGTTTTTGTAGCGGTGAGCCTCCAAACCCTACAAACCAGTAAAACAATGGTTTCCAAAAAGATAACCAGACGACAGCAAGAAATTCATTAGAACTTATGCTTCCCTACCTGCATCCTGGTCTTAACGACATCCAGAGGTGTATTTCCAAAAACGCTAGCCGCTCCCGCTGTTGCTCCAAACATGGCTGTGACGATTGGGTGCATTTCTTTCCTGGAATCATCCCCTTAGAGGTCAAATCCAAACATGCATTAATGTCCAACCCATGGGGAGGGAAGCCCATCAGTCAACTGTGACTGCTCTAACAGGCAGTACGCTTGCATGATATTGGAGCAAAGCACACTTTCTCACCTTTGTACCAATTGCGAAGTGCGTTCATGACATAAAATCGGATGGCCTGATTCGTTCCTTGTTTAAGCACGGTTGCCGTTAGGCCTTGATACGTCCCCCTCACGCCTGAACGGGTTAAAACAGTTTGACTCATTGTGAAACGCAAGCACACGTGCACATCTGTAGTTACAACCACTCGGCTGCTTTAGATTTCCCTCTCTTACCTTGCTCTCTGATAATTTCGCTGACTCCGTGAAAGAAGCCTCTGTAGCGAGGCCGGAGGGAGCACTGGTCGTGGATCAGCTTCACCTGCAAGATTTCATAAGACCAGTTTACTCACTGATGACACGACAGACCCGTGTAGTCACACACACGCTCCTCCAACGAACCTTGAGCGTCTCCATGGGGCAGACCACTATTATTGCCTCTGTTATTCCGGCGCCCAAACCACACAAGAGGCTCCGTGTGTTGTCTAGCCGCCCTGTCGCATCTCGCATTGGATTGCTGAGCATTTCAAACATGCCAAACCTGTAAGAAAGATTGGTTGCTTGACCGGGTCACCACCAGAGCAATACTGGCAAAAGTTATCAAAACAAATAAAGCGGCTGGTTTGAAATGCAATTTATCTATTCAGTTCAATTCCATTCCATTTATACAGTGCCAAATCACAACAACAGCTGCCTCAAGGCATTTATTATTGTAAGGTAAAGACCCTACAGTTACAGAGAAAAGCCCAACTATCAGGTGATCCCTGTGAGCAACCACTTTGGTGACAGTGGGAAGGAAAAACTTTCTTTTAACAGGAATAAACATCTGGCAGAACCAGGATTAGAGAGAGGCAGTCATCTGCTGCTACTGGTTGGGGGTGAGGGGGGAGACAGGACAAAAACGTTATCTAGAGTGAGTGTACACTGCTGCTTTTTCTTTATGGTCTCTTTTCATGTTTAAAAGCCCAGTTTGAAAAACATAGAGGCTGGTTAGCTAAGTACTAAGAAATGCTGTGTCACTGATTCAACATCAGTCGGCTGCTTCATCAGTTTCAAGTTTGCAACCCAGCTCATCTGTGATTCTGCAAAACAAAAGGATGCAAGAGGCCCAAGTGCTTCCCTATCACAGCCACGCTTCTTTTATTCCTTTTGAATTGTTTCGAGTGTGTGCGTGTGTGGGGGGTTCTCACATAATCTTTATATTAAACTACTCTATATGATACATGCATCTTCACCTGACTGCAGACTTGGGTATTGAGCCATACAGCAGGGAGCTGAGACCTCTATACAACCCCCTGAGCCCATGGTCTTGCACAGTCAGCTTCACGCAGTCACCTGTAAGTACACAGCATGCCCACGAGTGAGTAGACCAGCACAAGACCAACTTCACATGTATGTCCCAGTGACCTACCAATCCCTCTGTATCGCGGCGGGTTTACTCTTGCATCTAGCTGCAGCTGGGTCTTGACATACTCTGTAGGGAAGGTGATACAGATCTCGATTCCTCCTGCGATGCCACCTGAATGAGGAGACAAGGGGAGAGGGAGAATCGCTCACTGTGCACAACTCTTCTTGAATGTTCTTAGGGCAGCAAAGGGGGGAAAGAGACCTTGCCAGCATTTTCTACTTCCGCATGAAAGAAAAAAACAAAAAGATGAGATGGTTCTGCAGCACAATCCCTTCAGCATCCCTTACATCATTTTTAGATTACCTCAGAGGTGCATTAAAGACTAACACTAACGTGCAGCTACATCATGCAGTAGCATCACTGCAGCTTTGACCCAGTTCTGCATGGTCAGCCTTAATGGGCGACAGACTGAGATTAGTCTGCGCTGGTTGTGTGTGGCAAGCACTAAGCGGCTATGAGAGCAGGGGTGGGGATCTGCCGGCTGAATAGGTCGTAAAATCAACCTGCGAGGATGGCCTTTCCGGGATGTGTTATTTTCCTCCCTCCGATCGCGGCAGCCGCAAGGCTCCTCCTCGCCGCGTACGACCGCTGGTGTGCCGGCACAGCGCCCAGGCCCGCCGCCGAACGCTGGGATGGAGGCTGCCGATCCGGAGCCGAGCTCTGGCATCCTCTCCTCACACCGCAGCTCTCGCAAGGCCCCTCACACACCGAAAATGGCTTAAGCAGCGAGGACATTTTTCTTTCTCGATTTTACGACGGTCCCACTCAAACAATATCAGACAACAACAACAGCAGCAGCATGGGAAAGGCGTAGCAATGTGGCGGCAGGCAGAGCATCAATATTCAAACAGCGGTCAGGTGATTGGACATACCATCGGCTGATCCGCCGCGCTGCCTAATGTCATTATTTGGTCACGTGATCTACAGGGGGCGGAGGCTTTTGGCGACCAATCAGGTGAAGGATGATGTTTGCCTGATGTGCGGAGATAAATTTATATCATCCGACTATAAGCCTTTACTGAATAAATTATTGAATATAATATAAGAATCTGAAAGAGGGGTGAATTAACATTACTGTACAGATAAATACAGATATGGTGCTTGATGTTTCAAGTAACCAAATTAAAATACCCCAGCATTTAGATAAATGTTACATTAGCCCACATCCTTTTTTATGTACGAGCTCTATACGTAATAATAATGAGGTGAGGTGTAGTGGCACAGATAGTGATAATAACAGAAAAAAATTAAACGAATATGACTGAAAGCCCACAATACACTTGACTTCATGTGCAGTTAGGCGTGAGCTGTGTAAGCAAGAGTTTGGTATGTTGCTGTTGCCTCCTGTTCCCTTAAATAGAGCTCTCCCACACACACATATGCATGCATGCACACACGTGCACACTCTGCTTCCCTCATCACCCTTCGCTGAGAAACTAGGTCAGTGTTTCCATGCACACCCCCCACTGCCACTCACACCACCCCAGAGAAAAACAGGCAAGAGACAGAGAGAGCGAGTGAGAGACAGCTAGTGGGCGGGCAATCCACATAAAAATGGCCAGTTATTACTCTTTTGGTTTGATTATTTGCAAAAAAGATGCTTTTTATGCTTCACTCATTTATTTGTTTTTTTGTTTGTCCTTTGCTGGTCGACAAATCCCCGTGAAAGTGTTATTCAAACGGGTAAATTATGGCAGAAAAACACAGATCAGGAGGAAGATGAAGGTAGGAAGACAGCATTTCCTCCAGTGCTTCTTCCTCCTCTCCAGCAGCTTCATTAAAGCTGCAGATTCTTACCTGCAAGATAAAATGTTTAAAAGCATTATTGTGAGGGTGTGTGTATCTTTATTGTGTGTGCAGTCAGGTTGACATTGCTGTTTCGTCTTACGTGGATCTCTTTGAGGGAGCTTTGAGTTAAACTCATGTCTAGCAGCCTCGCAACAGTTCGGATTTCCAAGAATGCGCAGATGCTCAGCTCCACCAGACGCTCACACACTTTAACCAGCTCCAACAGCTCCTCATCCAAAGATTCACCGAAGTTGTTTGCACCGAAGTCCAGGTTTAGATGCTGCAGGATAATGATTTTGATTCAGTAACTAGGTTCATGTTAAGCCAGTTCTCCATCAGGCAACTGCTGTTCTTTAATTCAACGCTTAGTTCTTTAAACATAGTGTGTTACTAAAGACTGTCTCAGCCAATCTCTTGTAAAGTTTGTGGGACGAGGCCACATGCCCTTCAGTTCCCTCTTCTTGAAGCATCATTTACACAGTACTCATGTGTTGTATCACATTAAATGATTTCGCAAAGAAAGGCACCAGCCAGCCAGTGGATTTGAACCTTCTTGGGGATTGTTTAAAAATCTAGTAACAATCCCATCAATAATCCACAATAAATGCCATAAACAATGACCAATAGGCAATGTTATTCCTGGTTGCAGATGTAATGACATTGCTTGTGACTAACCAAGCTTGTGGACATAAGTTGAGAGAACGTCTGTTAATTTCAACTTCAGAGCCTCTGCAGATCAAATTCAAATGAGCTGATGTAATATATATAGCATACAGTAATGTGCTGATTGTAATGAGCAGGCATTCATTTTAACATATCATATCTACACTCTGAACTCTGTAATGCTGCCTGCTCAGCACCCTGACCTGAATGGTGTGTCTGTACTGAGGCAGTATGTCGCTGAGGAGAGGCTTGGGACTCCAGTCTTCGTTGGGCGAGTAGGAAGCAGACATGCAGTATTCACTCAGGGGAATCTCGGGCAGCAGCATCCTGGCGAGGCGATCATTGTTAACAACTTGGTTCACTGAAATCTTGACTTTGAGGTCTGGGCAGCTTGATGCCAAAGTTGCCCATGAGCTTCCACAAATCAGCTTGACAGACAAAAAGAAGCGGAGATGGAAATTAGACCTGTGGGGGTATTTTAAACCCTGTCTTCCTACCCAGGATCTATACATCTGCCATTACATTGTGTCCAACCACAGAAGCAGTGAATCCAGTTTTTGTTGGGGATCACAGCTACATCATTCACACATCCCCACACAATAATAAAATAAGGCCACTTGAAAGGTTCGTTTCATGCTTACCTGTTGATGTGGTTCTTTAAGACAGCAGTGCAGTAAAAATGTTTGCAGGGTATTGCCATCTCTGCTGGACTTTCGCCTCCCTCCTCTGTGTCTTTGCTGGAGTGCCATTAGAAGCTCATCTGACAAACAGGAGTAACTCAGCCTCAGATCGGTGAGACACTGCAACTGGCTCAGGTTGTCGGGCACGCTGGAGTTGAGGTAGACGTTCACCGAACCAGAAAAGAATGCTTCCAAATCCAAAGAGGAAATATAGCACCGGGGGTAGAAGCGCGTCTCATAATGTAATAAGGCAGAAAGCAGCTCCAAACCCTTGAAGTTAAAGGTTCAGAAACCATATAAAGATTAAGAAGACCACAATCAGTATAATAATCAATCTAGCCTAGAAAGCAAACATTGCCCAGTGAGAGGTCTTAGACTTTAAACTATCAGAAATCCATTTATGAAGTAATAAGGAGTGTTACAGCTCCACTGGGCTTGATATTTAGGAGTTTGTGATTGATGTGAACCCAAAAGTCAACATTTCTAGCTTGTGGTTGTCTGGCAGGAGAGGCTTTAAACACAAACTTACTGCAGCTTTATATGGAGACCTGCAAACTGGTAACTAAAATTGTGGCATTTATTATAAAACATTAAGGGAAGAATCAAGCATCACAAAGAAGATATTTGATTTAAATTAGAATATTAAACTACTTAGCTTCAATTCAGTTCAGTAATGTAGTCTTATGTCGCTGAATTTGAACATCTTTTAGTAACTTTTCACCAAAATTTAAGTTACTATTCCATATGAAGACTGATTAATTGACACACACAATACTTCGGCTCCAGTTCTCAGCTGATGAGATCTGTTCTGTGTTTTAAATAACTCTAGCACTGTAGTGAAGAGCTGGAAGTTGGGTGGTGATATATAGCTGCTGAAACATTATCTTAGGATGTGTGCTGTAGTCACCTGATGGATGCAGTTTCGCATCCCGCTCAGACAAATGGAGTTGAGTTTTGAGCTGCCTCTCTGGAGGAATGAAATCAGGCAGCCCACCACTGAGGCTCTGAGGCTTGAAGTCCAAGCGCGTCTGTCCAACTCCAGGTTCATGACGGCTAGCGAGCGCAGTGGGGCCCTCACCCTGTGGAGGTCGCAATGATAATAAGGTTGCAGTGTGAGTTTTTACTTATATTGCACAGGGTAACAGAGTGGGGCCCTAATTTGTGTAAAACCACGAGTTGGTTCAGACAGGCCTCTTTTACCTGATGAGCTCAGAAAACAGTTGAGTGATCGCTCCCTTCAGTCTCAGGGCTGCCTGGGTTTTCCTTGGAGGACACACAGTTACCTCCAACCTCTCCAAGTAGGCGCCCAGGTGGCTCACATAGGCAATGGTAGAGGAGTAATCTGGCTTCCTGAATTTGGAAATCCGACCACTGAAGTGAAAACGGCGGTGGCGCCAGAGAGAAGGTGAGCGCATGACGTTGTGCCACTGACGACAAACAAGAGCTGCTGTTTTGCGATCCCAGTCTGGCAGAAAACTGAATACACGCTCCAAGCACAGACGAGGAAGTGACAGCCACGTGATTTTCCTGTCTAAGATGCAGTCACAGCTGTCATCAGTGAAATATTCTCCTGTCTCTGGATCACTGTATTCCTGATCAATGCCATAATTCTCTTCTTCCCCAATGCTCTCCTCTAGGTTTTCCATGTTTTAATATTTGGATCACAAGGTTTCTGCAGCTTGTACTCTCACAGTGGACTTCAGTGAAAGTAGATGTGTGGGACACAGGCTAATCCCACTGTAGTTTAAAGAAAACATTGAAAAATGTTACATCAATATGTAAGGAATGACAGGGAGACTACCTACAGCCACAAGGAGTCCAACAGCCAATGAGATTCTAGAGGAATTTGGCACAGAATATTGTGACATCACAAGGAACCAGCTCAGTTTTCTGTTCAAGACATTCCATTCACTCCCTTTAAAACAGGCTGCTTTTATGAAGGGTTTATAAATTGTAACTAATCACGTTATAATGAATAGTAATTGACTCATTTTCATTTTAACATTAGTATATGGCCTCTTTTCACTCCCCACATGTATATACCACTGCTATGGAACGCCAGGACTGCCATAATGAATGAATTAAATACACCATTAAATAATTAATTAAATGTGGCAATAATTAATTAATTACATGTGTTATAACTATTTATTTAATTAATTAATTCCAATTTTAATTAATTATTGCCACATTTAATTAATTATTTAATGGTGTATTTAATTAATTCATTATGGCAGTCCTGGCGTTCCATACACTGCAGCATGCCATTAAACTTTATATCCTCTCTTTCTAAGTCTGTGTTTTCTCTCCTCACCCACCAACCAGTCAGATGGCTGCCCCTCCTTGAGTCTGTTTGAGTCTGTTTGCTTGGGTTTTCTTCGGGTACTCCCTTATCTGCCTGAATTTCACACCGGACCATGTCACAGGCTGACTGACACAGATAGCTTCTCTTTAGTGTCTTGGTTTGTAAAGTAAACTAAGATAAAATTGCATAAAAGATGGACTTTGCACCAAAAAACAAGCCAATAGGTCACATTGTGACAGCAGTTCACAAAGACAAGGGAGTAAAGCTAAGATGGAAGTTGAAGAGCTGAGCCAGTGCAGTTTTTTCTTATGATTTAACATTTACATGACAGCAGATAAACTGAATGTGGAAAAACGGAAACTATGTTATTTTTTCACAATAGGGGGGATTTTGAGCTGTTTTTGAAACTTTTTTATGGGTTGTTATTGATCAGTTTTACTTTTTAGGCTCCCTTGACATCAGATTGGACTGCATGAGGTCAAAAACCTCAAATGAGTGTGATAAATCAAAGAAAAAAAAGGAATTAGGGGAAATAAACAAAAGGGGATTTGTAGTAAAGATGAAATTTAAAAAATAGAGAAGTGGAAAGACAGAACATACTGAGATATACCCTACTTATAAACACTTATTAACTCATTAAGTCACGTATAAACCTGTCCAGTGCTAATGGTGAATTTATTGTCAGTGTATCCAACAGACAAGACATGTATATGATAATGCCCCTGATGAATATCCAATAAGAATGTTCTGCCTAAAGATCTTAAGTTAAAAAAAATTTCTTAAAATAAAATAAGAATGTGAGTGCATATTTGCGCCATTTAGTCCATTTCTAACATTATTTATTGAAAAAATACAATTAAAAGATCTAAAAAATCTTAATTGACCCTGTGCACGAGAAAATGCTAACTTCCTGGTTTGAGACCGGACGTGGGGTTGTACATTTCCGGTAGCTTTACTTTGCAGTCAATCGCTACTGCGAAGATATACTCCAAAATCATGTCCAAAACTCGAAAACGGAAAGATCGCGTTAAGTTACAAAGAGCAGAAGGTGGGAACACTCACCACTGTTGTGTCATAAAAAATCTAATGATCAATTTTGAAGTTTAAAGAGTTTAGATCAATCAGTTGTTTAAATCGCTCAACACAAGCAGAACCGCATTACTGCAGCAGAAGACACATCGTCCACATTCAGAAGCACATCTCTGTATAGTGACTGGTCTTATGACTTAAACAGGCAAATGTTCAGCATTCAAACTACAGGTGAAGAATAGTCAAACCAGATCTTTCCCGTTATGTCGATATCAGCTAGTCAAGTACACACCTACACAGCATGTTAACAAACCGTGAAAAAAGCCACACAAAAAATGAATGGTAAGAGTTTCTATACATTAGTATTTACGAAGGGTATGCTGTGACTTACCTTCAAAATTACAGTGGTCCCTCGCTAATAACGTGGTTCACCTTTCACCTCGCTGTTTCACAGATTTTTTTAGTGCAAGTTTGCACGTTTTTTTACGTCACATTGTGTCCTGCCACTGCAGAAGATCTCCTCCGTGACGATTGCTAGCAGTGTGACTCTGAAGTGCAGTACTGTATGTCCACGATGTCCACCAAACGTTTTGCACCGTCAAAAAATACAATTGGCTACTTGATTTCACCTATCGCTGGTTATTTTTACAACATAACACCCGCGATAAACGAGGGACAGCTGAGAAATATAACATTTGAATCCCTTTTCTCTTTTGTTCTGAGGCACAGGGAAAAAATATCGACAAGTCGATGAACATCATTTACAGATATATTGGGTAAATGCCCAAGACATCTATAGAAATGTAAATCGCCGCTTGATTCATTCATTTGCTTAACTTGTTTTGGACCGTAAACAGGGCGTGAATAGGACACCGGAAACAAAGCTCCCCACAGGAGTTTCCGCACCGGAAGTAGCATATGCTAACGTGCACATGGTCATTTTTAACATAGGGATGTAGACCAGGAAAAGGAAGAGGATGACTTCACCTTGCTCAGTTAAAGTCACAGAAGTTCAACATTGAGTAAAAATAATAATATAATAATAAGTGAGGAATAGTGATGACAAAGCTTAAGTGTAATAAATAGATAGATATTTAATAGCACAAGCAGATACTGCACAACACTAACACGCTAAAGGCTTCCTGAGAATATTCTAATTTAGACAGCAGACACTATTTTTAATAACAAAAAAGAAACGTTTTCTTCATCTATTTGTTTGACTTCCTCAGATCTTCAAACAGCAGACACTTTGCCTGTGCAGACAGAAAGAAAGCAGAGTGACATAAACTGCGGTATCTTTAGTGATGATCTATTTATGTCTACGTGGGCTTAGCTTAGCCAAACCTCATGCCAGCGTAGTGTGTCAGGGGGCAAGTCCAGATGGCAGTGTGGACAGGTGTGTGTCTGATAGTGCACTTCCTGGTTTCTCTGTCCCCTGCAGGGCCCCTCGCTTCCCCACAGTGGGTGACACGGCGAGTGGGACGACCAAGCTACACCAAAGTGTGGCCGAGGGTCTGTTTGGTAGCTCACTTTTTGACCACTAGAGGGCAGCGGTGACGAATCAGAGTCGTCCTGCTGTTCAAGAAAAGCAGAGGTCTGCATTACAGTAGAGAAAAGAGCTGTGCACAGTGACTTCAGGCTTAAATTTAATTCGAGTCTTTAAAAATTACACAAAAAAATGCACAGCAATAACAAATCCTCTATTATTTTATATGTGTGTGTTACATTAGAGAAAACTAAATGAATGGGGAATGCATGAAGCATTTTCTCAACACTCCCTCTAATGGAAAATATATTTTGTCATGAATTTAAAAACCTGTTTTGTAGTTTCAGGGCGATACTCCGAGTCAAGAGACCTCAAGCAGTACCAGCAGGGTTCAGGTGGGTGATCTATAAAAACACAAATGGCAAAGAAAAGCACTTAAGCAGCATTGGCTCTAACCCATTTACATTTAAATAGTCTCACACAAGCAAGTGCTTTCAATAAATGCACCCTGCTGGCCCCATGCATCTGTCAGCTGTGAGTGTGACCTACTCTGTGTGTTAGAGGGATGAGATAACACAGAAATGGGGGACAACTCTTCTTCTGTCTGCAGGGAGGACGATGGGAGGCACCCAGTATCGTCCTGGGTGTCTGTGGCTACCAGGGTGCTGTCTGGTAACACTTCTGCACCGCTGCACTGATCGTCTGCACCCTTTATCAAGCACACAAACAAAATGACACGCTAAATGCTCATTTGCTGTTTCATATGAGTTGCACTGACTGTGATCGATAGAGGTTTTGTTTATATTATATTTCATTTATGTGGTTTTGTCTCATCTGACCTGGCTTGGCTCTCCATCTCCATCATAGTGTCCTCCATCAGTCTGGTCTTCCTCATCTGGTTCCTGGAGGCTTTGTGACTCATCGCTGTCCTTGCCACAACTCTGAGTCACTGTTTCGGCCTGAGTAAAAGTTATCCCACTGAAGTTTGAAAGAGAGACAGAAGAATTAAAAAACATGCCCTCCTAACCGCCTGACTACAAGGTTATCAGCCAATCAGTCACCAGCTGCCTTACAAGGGATCAGCCTCTATTGTTACAGTCAGAGCGACCTGATTAGTCGTAAACATTCATTCTCCCCTCGCCTTACCTTTCGATGCTCTGGCCCTTTTCCTCATTCTCTCCCTCCATCCCACCTCACGTGTGACCCTCCCAGGGTGACTGCTGGGTTTTTCTTCTTAATCCCACTTGGTCTATTTATTTGTTTTAGCTTTTCCCTCTCTTCCACCGCTCTGTCTGCCTGCTCTCTCACTGCTCTCATCCCTCCCTCACTGTGTGTGAAACGGAAACTCCAGGCTTTCAATATTTGATGTGTCTGAATAGCTCACAAGCAGGTTTCTGTAAAGCATGATCAGGTGATTCTCTGAGTGTTGGAGTCGGCTTTGCCCCAACATCATCATCATATTGTAATTCCACTATTCCCCACGAGTAAACAACACAAAATAAGTTTATTTTCAAACATAAGGTCACTATCAATGAATAAATTAGCTGCTATTTGATCTTTGTCCGTCTGTATGATTTCTGCTTTGATAAATTATTCACTATGCTTCTCAGATTTGACAGTTGACGGCTGATGAAATATCAGGTTAAATATTCACATATTCAGGTTTCAGATTGGCGTGTGGCTAATTAGACTGAGACCTGGTGAACGTGTAGAAAGATGGTGCAGGTGAGTGGGAAACATCATTGGGAGATGAACAGGTCATTCCCTACCTTACTTTCTACTGAGCAAGGTACTTGTAATCCACTTGGGTTCCTTCCATATGATAGCCTGTTATACAGTACTGTGCAAAAGTCTCAAGCAACTGCTCATTTTTTATATATTTTATTTCCAAGGAGCCAGACTTTTTAAAGTGGTCTTGACCAATAGTTCTCCAGGCTTTCTGAAAGTATTTCAGAGCTTTCCCTTGGACATTGCCTGTCTCTGAACACTGACCTATGAATCATTCAAGCATAAAAATGGAATTTAACTCAAGGGACGAACCAGACAATTTAGCATATAACCAATTTTAAATAATATCTATAGGCACTTTGTCACTGGATGCCTGTTGCAAAAATATAGACATTTGTTTGAATCTATGAAAAATGTCAAAGATATGTTTGACAGACATAAAATAGTATATCTGCACCCACAAGGTGAGAGAAGAGCTATTAGCTGAAAACATGACACATCTCAGGATGGAGTGCAGTGTATCCTAAACAATTTTGAGGAAACTGGACAAAGTCCCCATCCATCTATTCTCTTCTGCTTATCTTTGTCACTGTCGGAGGGCGGCTGGAGCCTATCCCAGTTGTCTTAGGGCGGGAGGCAGGGTACACTCTAGACAGGTCGCCAGTCTGTGGCAGGGCTAATCAAAATAGGTGGTCAGCCTAATATACTGTCTACAGATGAACAGTATCTGGAAGACATGTGCTTAAGAAATGCTAAAAAATTCAGATCCTCTGTGAGACATACCTGACAGAGGATCTGAGAGATGCATCTGACCCTTCAGTTGATCCATCTACTGTTCAATGAAGCTTTATCAGAAATGGCCACAGTGGAAGGATGGCTTTCAAGAAGACATTATTAAGGAATAAAACCAAATTCCACAAGAATTGGATCAAAAATCTGTGGTAACAGGACTTATTGAGTGATGAATCCAAAGGCGGAATTTTTGGTTTCGTCAGATGCGGATCCACCATGAAACACCATTCATTTTTCGGTGATCCCAAACACACTGCCAATGCAGTAAAAGCATACAGCCGAACTCAAGGATTGGCCTCCCCAGAGCCAAGACCTTATCATTATTTAAGCAGTGTGGGATCATCTTAATAGAGAAAAAGACAAGCAACATCCAAAGAAGATCTGTGAATATCCTCAAGAAGCCTTGGAGTACTATTCCTTAAATTAAAAGAGAGTTCAGGTTGCGTTGAAGAATAAAGGTGGTCATGCCAAATACTGGCGTTAAAGCTCATTAGAATTGTACAAACGGTGTTTTCTACAAACTGTCGTACCTATTTCCTATTTTCCTAGCAAAATATAAAGAAAACTGAAGTGTGGCTCAAGAATTTTGCACAGTACTGTACTTCTATAATATCACATTTCAGACAGAAACATTTTCCCATGCCATTTGAAAGCAGCCACTCTGGTCATTCATGAGTAATTAAGAAGGATTCATTCTGGTAATAGAGTATTTTCACACAGCAGCACCATGACTGCATTGTAAAGCACTCAGTCCACCAGCAGATGGAGGAAGAGAATTTCATCTGTGGTTCATAAACCACAGGTAGACCAAAACCACATTATACTAAATCTTGGAATTTCTCCTACACATGTTTGCCTTCAATTTTATCCATTTTTATCCATATTTAATTTTGTGTCCCCCGGTCCTGGAGTATCTCTTGCATGAGCCTCTGTCTTTTTAGCTTTCAGATTCTGTGGGCTGGCGTCTTCATTTGACATGAATTCTCCTTTTAGAAATTCAAAGTAATCCGGTAAGGTATAAAAAGCAGCACACATGGGTGAAAGCCATTTTCAACCACCCTTATTAACTACACTATGTGACTTGGGTTTTAATTTCAGGCCTTTTTGTAAAGCTGTGGAATGTGTGTGTGTGTGTGTGTGTGTGTGTGTGTGTGTGTGTGTGTGTGTGTGTGTGCCTGTATGCATACTTGTATCTCTCAATTTTGCTTCTTGTATGCCAGCACTCTCACTTATGTGTGTGTGCCTGTGCGCGTCTTCCTGTAAATGCACGGCAGGTAATGTGAGTGTATTTCCTGTGTGTGTGTGTGTGTGTGTGTGTGTGTGTGTGTGTGTGTGTGTTTGTGGGAGGAGGGAGACAGGAACATAAGTGGAGATGACTCACCAGTCTTTTGTGACAGTGGTGCAGAGAGAGTGCTTTTCACCAATTTCTCTCCCTTGGGGCTTGCATACAAAACAAGAAATGGAGAGAGGGTAAAGAAGAAAAGGAGAGGAAGATTGGGTGTTAGGAAGCATTAGGGGGGATTTGGGGGAAAGGGGGGGATAATTGAAGGAAAAAAAACTGGGAGAAGATGGCAAATGAGTGTAGAGAGCTGGACAAAGAGAAGCGAAGAAAAGATGAAAGGAGTGAGCAAAAAAAAAAAAAGACTAGGGTTGCAAAGATCATAAACAAAGGATGCCGTTTCACGGGAGAGGCACTGGCAGCTCTGCCTTTGTTGTCCTAATGGCTGGTGAAAGCATTGTTGATGGGCCATATTGTGTTCAGCGTAGGTAGTAACAGATGAATCAACAAAATAAAAGGGGGTCACAGTGACAAGATTCAGATTTAATTTGGAAAAAGCATTCAGGTCAGGAGTGTGTTAACCCTTTGAGCAGCTTTCCTGAATATCTGCCTACCTTTACTTATTTATCGGCAGCTTGCCTACTTGGAAATAATTCTGTCAAACACAAATGAAAGTCATGAAAATTTATTGTGCATGTTGATTTGTATTCACAGCATTTTAAGCTAATTTATGATAGCAGTAAGTTTATATATTTTTTTGTTTTTCTTCTGCTTTTTATTGCAGTGTTTGGATCCTCAGGACCTAAAAGGCCTGCTTATTGAATTTTAAGCTCAAGATGTTTAGAGCTCCGTGATGTAAATGTTCAGCTAGAGACCATTTAATGCAACAGGTTGATGATCAGATCCGTGAGTGTGGTGGTAACCAATACATTTAAAAAAAAACACACACACACCCCATAATTATAGTTCTGTTAGAAGGTGCTTAATGGTAACGCATTAAATGTACCATTTCTGCAGCAATGCCCTGATTGAGTCACCATCCCATATTTCCCTCGTGCTGCTGCGCAGGTTTTCAGTAACAACCCGTCAAATATAAAAGGCTGCAGACCTCACCAGGTCAGAAGAGGCATCCCATTAGGCCTTTGTTCTCTCAAACTCTGCAGCCATTCACAGTTACAAACGCAGCGACAAAGGTGTCATGTAACAGGATAAACTCTAATTAGCGGCATTTCTCAGTTTCAAAAGAGTTGTGGAAATCAGCAGCTTAATAGGAGTTTAAAAAGCAACATGAGGCAGCTCACAGACCTCCAGCAATTTCACATCATCCCATGTTCGAATGTGACGATGATGAGAGATGAGATAGCCTTTATTTGTCAGTTGCTGTTGCCCACAACTGAGATGACAGACCTTGCCGACCGTACATACAATGCACAAACATCACATTGGGGACACAGGTCAGGCTAGGTAGCAAGGGAAAAAAAAAACATCGAAATGTGTAACACAAAAGGATAATACAGGAATGCACAGATATCAACACACCATAACACAATAAAACACAGACAAGCCGCATGGGAGAGTATTCTAGTGTGTACAGCTGATCTGGGACCGCTGCAGTCTTCGATTGCGCCTCCAGCTGATCCAGTGTCCACATCGGATGGAAGGTAAGCATGGGAGGAAGCGTTGGATTCGGGGGAGTGAGGGCGTATCAGTATCTGTGTACATGTTTAGTGCGTGTGTGTGTGTGTGTGTGTGTGTGTATCCCGTGTTCAGCTGAGAGAAAGTGTCACCACGCCCGGTTAAGCAAAGGTCAACAGTCTCCAGCGGACCAAGGTGGCCTTGAAGGAGGTACAAAGAGTTCTGATAACAGTCCTGTTATCATGGGAAGAATTTGTTGTTCCAGTCAGCTTCAACCTTGGCAGGCCTTCAGCTGGCGCCAGGGGGGCCGCATGAGTGAAGATGGTGAATGTTTGGGTTTAGTGGAACAACTGCATCCAATTTTTACAGTTGGTCTAATGTCCATCACTGGTCACCAATTATCTCAATTCCCGTTGTTCTTCTCCAAGATCTTTTCCATACTTCGTTCAAAACACAGTCTGAGTACTCACAGCCCTGCCAATTGTCTATCATGTCAGCCAGCCTTATAGGATTTTGAACAGCTGTAGCCGCTTCTTGTTCTTCGATAAGGTCCAAGCCAGCTCCAATCAGCCCGAACTCTGTTATCGTGGTTCCAGATTGGTAGATGTCGTTCAATGTCCTGCATCGAGAGTGTCGCCAGACACACGACGCAACCGACCATCGAGTACCTGGCAGCAAACGTCTCTGCAGGACAATCGGGCTCTCCCAAGCCCAGCAGGGTGTCAATTCCGTTACGGGACCAGTTGATCAAATCTTTAGGTTTTAGAGAACAAGACTGAGAAACTCTTTGAGGGTTAGAGTTAGACAAGACTAGACAAACACATAGAAGCAGGAGCAGGGAAGATAAGGGAGGGAGGGTGGGAAAGATGCGTCCGCCTCCTCCGAGAGCCAAAGAAGACCGTGAAGTCATATTGAGAAAGGTGAAATAGATGTTCAATGGGAATGCTGGTACAACCTGCAGCTTTTGTGCCTTTTAACTTAGTTAAAGCGGAATATAATCAGCTAAAATCCTTAATTTGTTTTTTATAATTAGGGCCACAGTTTGATGGCTAATGAAATGTTTATAGCTTTATAATTCAGCCTCTCTACAACCACAGTGGCTCTTAAATCGGATAATCAAGATGTGATGGAAGTGCAGAATTTCAGCTTTAATTCAAGGCGTTTAACAAAGTTTTTGCATGAGATGTTTTTGGATTTGCAGCCAATTTCATACATAGTGCCCCATTTTCAGAGGCTCAGAATTAATTGGATAATTAGGTCTGGTCCCTCCTTATTTAATGTCAAATGAAGCAGACATAATATATGGAGTTGATTCACAGTGTTGAAATTGAGTTTTAGAGCCTTTTTTTTAAGTGTAGTTTTAAATATGAGACCCGAAGAGATGTCTGTGCAAGTGAGGGAGGCCATCATTAGACTAAATAAAATGAAATAAACACATTAGACAGACAAAAGCAAACTTAAGGCACGGCTGACTAAACAATCGACAACATTTTTAAAAATGAAGGAATGCAGTGGCTAGCTCAGCAACACCAAAATACCCTAAAAAACACAGAAAACAACTAAAGTGCACAGTGATAGAATTATTACCTTTGTTGATGTCCTTTTTCAGCTCTACAATCCAGGGAAATCTCGGTGAATAGAAATACAGATGGTTTTACAACATGGTGCAAACCACTGGTTACACTCAAGAACACTTTGGCAAGATTAGATACCTAAAAGAGCCGGCATTGTTGTAATTCTTAAACAGTTAATTAAAACCCCTTGAATTAAAGCTGAAAGTCGGCACTTCAGTCACTCATTGATCTTTTGATTTCTGGTGGTGTGTACAGAGGCAAAACTACAAAACAACTGTGTGTTTGTTTAACAAATTATGGACCTCACTGTAAGTACAGCCCCAGCATGAGTATGAGCAACGGGAGAAGAAAAATACATCAAAATAAGGCATAGAAATATTTAATTGGCCCAAGAAGAAAACACAAACCATGTCCTGTTAGCAGCTTAATATCAGTGGTTGTAAAGGGGATTTGGTCATTAAAACACTATAGAGTTTAAGCCCTGCACCTCACATACATACATATCGTGAATTCTGTTTAGCTAATACCATGCTGACATCTTAAGTTAAAGGTGGGATCAAAGTCCGACTGTTATAGAAATTCCAGGAGCGTTATTTAATCAGATTTTGAAGGCTACTCAATATTTATATCACAGTGGCTGACATTTTTCCTCACATTTCTGCTTCTGTGAATGCATGGGCTTCTTGGGGCCATTGCTGATGAATTGTTGTGCTGTCAGACTCTTCCGTGCCAGGAGCTGGATGTATACCAAATTTTGTGCCTGTGAGAGTTGGAGCCTTTTGAAAGATTCAAATAGCATTTTAATTATAGCACACCCACCAGGCAACATATAAATGATTACTATAAGGACGTAATGTGATCTAAAGCTTGACACACAATTATCCCTTTGTGCTGGAAAAAAAAATGTAAATCGCGATTGTGTAGTATGTCACAGAAACATGAATGAGGGAATGTAAATAGCCACATCCCAACAATTCTCTTTTTGTCCGCCGCTTGGCAACAAGGTGGGAGAAGAGGACTTCATGGAAGCTTCCTTTTTTTCATAAGCTGCATCCTCTGCACAGACTTGACGCGTGATCAGAGCGGTCATGCTTAGTCACGTCGTCATGTGTCAGTTCTGAGAAACACTGAACTGGATTCACTCAGACATTGTAAATTATACATTATCACACCGACTTTATACAGCTGTTTGTCTGTATTAGGCAATTATTCCAATACGGGCCAGCATGTGTGGCAGTTATTATAGGCCATGCGTGTAGCGTTGCTAACTCACAGAGCCTTGAATTCTGATAGAGCAGTGTAAAACAAATGGGAACACAGAAGAAAATCACTGAGAGGATTAGCTGCCTTTATCAGGTTAGATTAAATTTGATTTGTGGAACGATCTTGCTGGACTTGGGCCACAGTTCCCAATTTAAAAATGCTACATGCTGATGTTTTTTAAAAAATGTCCTAATGACATCTTAAAGTGCCGTCCATAAAAACATGTACTTAAAAAAAACACTATACAGAGGACAGGACATCCCTCTTGGTTCTTTGCTAGATGTCATCAAATCGATCATTTAAAGGGCAGGGCTCTGGGGTCAGATCGACCCCGAGTGTCATGATGATGTCATCTTTCTGAATTAATTTACTTACTGTGCTGGTTATGAGGTGACCAGCATGCATCAGTGATCATACTGAAAAAATGATGTATTTGAATTTAATATTTGACATAACATTTTTTAAAAATTAACTCAAACTTGCACTGCAAATTTGACCTTTTTTACTGATCTCACTGAGGCCTCAGTACAGCCTCAGTACAGCCTCTGAGCATCTTTCAATCATCTTTCACATTCAAACGATGGCCGGGAATTTTTTTAAAATGTCCAAATCAGTCAGATGGGATATTAAACAGACTTTGCCCCTCCAGCATCTTGGTGCAAAGTCAGTGCAGTGGCCAGTCAAGCCCATGGTCTAGGTAACTGTGGAGAGAAATTACAGCGAGGGGGTGTCATGTGTCCTGCCAGTCCCCATATACTGCCCATTAGTATGAGTGAAACACTTAGGGCTTTATGACTGAAAGGAGTTAGTTAAGATGTCATGTGCCACAATTTTAGGGGTTTCTTCAAACTACTTACAAGCTTTGGAGTCTTCCTTTGAGAGCCTAATCACCCTTGAAAGTAGAACCGGGATGTCTGCTTCTGGCAGTTATAAGAAAATTATGACAAATAGCATTTGAAAATAGCAATCTAATAGCAGAAGGGAGACAGGCCCAGCTGTCATCCATATTTCTGTGTACTGTTTTTGTCCACTGGGCCCTGCGAGGGCCGTCTGACCCAGTGTTTTGAGTTTTCTTATATTTTGATGTTTATGGTTTATGTTTAAGATCATGTAGTTATCTTCAGCTCATTCTATTTTGCCTAGGTTGCCATTTTAGTTCAGTGTTTATTAGATTCCCCTTGTGTCTTCGACCCCAGTGTTTAGGTCTCCCTCACCCTTCATCCTGTCTCCTACTTGTTTACATGTTTTCCCTTTGTGACCCATTACTTCTGTCACGTGTGTTTCCCCCTAGCCATCATGCTCTGTTTGTGCTTAGTTGTGTCAGTGGCTCCTCCCCAGTCCCCTTTTCCCTCTGTATGTATTTATAGTGTGCATGTTCCTCGTTGGTTCGCCATGTTAAGTCTGCATGTCTTAATCTGTCATATATAGAAGAGCCACCTTGACATGCATCTAAAGGGCAAAGGTCACTCTTTCGACAATGCCATTGTTCACATATTGAACAGAGAGGACAGATGGTTTGAAAGAGGAGTGAAAGAAGCCATCTATGTTCACTGTGAACGGCCATCTTTGAACACAGGCGGTGGTTTACGACACCAACTGTCTGTCATCTATAATCCAGTTTTGAGATCCCTTCCCAGACGCCTTAACGCCCACTCACATCCTGGGCCATTTGACCTCAGGAAATCACATGGTAAGGTGAGGCTAAGTTTCACAATCGGTTCACCTGAAACCTTGGCTGATTGTGACCCACACCCATTTTCACACCTTGGCTCATGTGATTAGGTAGAGGATCAATAGGGGGTCCATGACCCTCTTGGGGACACTCCCATAGGGCTTAAATCTGGGATTCTCCACCAGTTGCTCTTAGAACTGAAGAAGCTTCTCAGATGAGAGGTGAAACGTCTTCAAGGAATCTTAAAGAAGTCCAGACGCTTTTCTTTCCAACCTCCTTAGACTACAAGGCCCTTCACAGACAATCTGTTATATGTTTCATGTCTGCGTGTCCTATGTTGTCAAGTTTGTGTTGTCATGTCTGCGTCTCATCATGTTTCCTGTTTTATTTTGAAGAGGTCTGGTGTTCCATGTTTAGTGTGTTTAGTTTCACTTCCCCTGTGGTGTCATTATGTTCATTCTAATCAGCTGTTTTCTCATGTGTTTCCACTTCCCCATATCACCTCCTGTGTATATTTAGTCTGTGTGTTTTCATTCATTCCTTGTCTGTTCATCCTGCTGTGTGATTCCATCTTTCAAGGTCTATGAATTGATGCCAAACGTCAGGTTTCTATGTTCACGTTCCAGAGTTTTTTATGTTTAGACTTCGTTCTCCCAGTTTAGTCTATTGTTTCGTTTTGTCTCTGCCTTTTGTTTTTGTACTGTTTTACCAGCCTACAATAAACGACTCACAGTTTCAATCCAATCCAATTCAATCCTACTTTATTATAAAGTCCTTTCCAGTAAAAAATAACCCTTATTTAAGATCAAGTTTAGTTTTCGTGTGTCTGCAATTGGGTCCACCTCCTCTCTCCACACAGTCGGCTTCTCCGCTAACTGTGACACCCTCAGGTTAGAAACCAGTTTAAATGCCGGGTGGCCAGAAGCATCAACTGAATAATAGAGTTGCATTGTGTTTATCTGGGCTTATAAATAGGGAAATATCAGTTTAAAAGACAATATGTCAAGGTTGTGTTTAGTGTTTGTTTCTGCTGCCTCCAAGAAGCAGGTAGTTTACTGCTTAAACTACCTGCTTCTTCTTCTTTCGGCTGTCTCCATCTTATCCTATCCTGACTATGTCATACCAACCATCCTCCTTCCCAACATCCATGAATCTTCTTTGATGGACTTGCTCTTTTCCTCGTGCCTGGCAGCTCCATATTCATCATCCTTTGTCACCTACCCCGCCCCCCCTGTCAAAACCATCTCAGACTTCCTTCCATGTTGCTTTAAACTATGAGTTAAACTCATTCAAATCACATTTTACATTTAAATAAAACTAATCCATCTTAAAGTTGCTTAAAAGAGCACTCAACAAACAAACTGTCATTTTTCCTTGTATTCTTCACCAGCATCGCTATAATAATGTTTTTCACATGTGTCTAAACAGAAACTGACTGAAATGGTGAGAGACATAGCAGATCTCACACAGCTTTGTTTTATTCCCCGTGACCCGTAAATAAAAATATAGCGTGTAAAATGCATCATAAAAAAAGTGACTGTGATTTCTTCTTTATGTTTAGCCAAAATTAGAAAGGCAATAAACTCTTTAAAATGTGAAACTATTCTTTTGATATTCTTAAAGCACCATGAAGCCCATTAGTGAGGTGCTGAACAGTTTCAGTGGCCCTCGCCATTGATTCTCCGGGACTCCTGATTTTCAGTCTTTAAGAGTCAGATGTTTTCTCATCTGCTGTTTTGGTGGTAGTGGTGGTGGTGGTGGAGGGCCTGGCTAACATACTGGTTTACAATCTCATTGTCATATTTGCCAAAGAATTAAGTGACTCACTGATCCTCCCACATCATCCCAACCAACCAGCATGCCCACATCGCTCTCGCCACCACCGGGATCACCAAATCACCTCACTGCTAGGATCGAGGGTCCAAGGGTTTTTGTCTCTCTAGCACTGCTGCCTAAAGGCAAGTGGCTAAGTGACAAATGAAAACATAATTCCTGCAATCATTCTGTGAATATCTAGATAGAAACTACAAGCTGTAACCCAATGTCTGCATTCATGAAATGGTGTCCAAGAAACACCATGAAAGGCACTGTTCAAATAAACCGAGGCGCAAGCTCACAAGATAACACGTGATTAAAACATATTGACAACCTGCTAATCACTGTCACTGTTTGTACCGCTGACAGCATGCATAAAGTTTGTTTTGATGCCAAAAAAGCGGGCGACCAGAAGCACTTCAAGGGATTATACCAGAAGGGTATATTGCCTGTGTGATGTGAGAGTGAGGGGGAGGTGTGGAAACAAGATATGGCAGGAAACCTATCTACCAAACACCTTTCCACCGGCCGACTGGCAGCCTCGAGGCAGAAGCAAACATGACTCAATCTTTATCTTAAATGCCAGCAGCTAAATTACTATACAGCTCAAAGAGAATATGTATGTGTGTGTGTGTGTATGTGTGTGTGGTCCTGCGCAGTAAAGTGTACAGATGGATGACTCATCCACCAATCATGTGACTCATCAATCACTGCAGTTACCATTTCCCTGCCTTCTTCTGAAATTTTCCTTTTCTTTAGTTCTCTTTCATTCCCGTCTGGCTGTTGTTGCCTTTTCCCTCCCTGTTTTTTACTCTTCATTTTGATTTTTTTGAGATAGAATAAAGTCCCTCTATGGGTTTTTCTTTACTTGATTGATGTGGCTGTCACTGAGATTTACTGTCTTTCTCTTTAGTGTTTTATTTTTTGTTTTAAGCTAAAGAACCAAGTGTTCGTGCTGTTTTTGCTTCGGCACAAATACAACAGAGCACTCGCCAAAAAGCCATGAAAAAACTGAACTTTAATAAAATAATTGCTTTTATTTTTTATCATATAGCAAAACTAGTAATCATCATGCTGTTATTTACACATTGCACGGGCATATTTATTTCACACTGTACATCTTACAATGCTAAAGTGACATCAACAACAACACTCTCCTTTTACAAGACAGATGGCTTCACTGTGGACACAGTGGCCCTCTTCCTTTGAGATTTCTTTTTTTTTTATGTTCACAGTTTATTCAGAGAAGACAACCATTTTGAATTCTCCATACTGTTTTATTTTTTTCCTCTTTTTTTGTTCTTTTTTTTTGTTCATTTTTTAAGATGCAAGTAGAAAGACGTGCATTTAACGGTTTAAGCACAATCCCTGACTCCCCGGCCTGAAACTTTTCAATGAATTTCTTCTGAAAAATGAACAAAATGTTTTGTAGCCTCTTGGTGGAAATCAGTTGTTTTTTTGTTTTGTTTTAAAAAAAAAAGGCTGCAGAACAGATAGCGTGATTTCAAGTATTTTTTTTTCTTTTTAAAATAAAGGAAAAAAATAGATACAATACATATGACGCGTGTGTGTAAAACAAAGTAAATGTGAACTGGAGATGGACAATGAGAAAATGATCCAAAACATGAAGCACTCCTGCAGAGTCACGGAGCGCTGCATGGATGTGGCGACGGTGGATCTGCCGTAAATATGTTGACACAATAACTTCTGGATCCCAGAATGCTTGAAACCCCTTAGTCCACCAGGTTGGAAGTGTTTAGTGTTTAACTTTGTGCTTTTGGAGTCCACAGGGTTTCTACATTGGGATGATGAGAGAATTATGCAATATGATATTTCCCTTATAGAACCATGGTGCTTTGTAAGGCAAAAATCTGAATCTTGAGTTTGAAAAAAAAAACAAAAAACGAACTGAAATGTGTGTATTTGGCACCTTTGCAAGTTGCAGCTGTTTAAGGTTGATCCAATCAGAAATGAGAAAGGCAACTACACACATCAAATACAACAAAAAGTATACTGTCAACATTTGACAATATCCGTGTTCTTTCTCTTTTTCTCTGTGTGCACGCATGTGTGTGTGTGTGTGTGTGTGTGTGTGTGTGTGTGTGTGTGTGTGTGTGTGTGTGTGTGTGGATAAGAAGTAATTGAACTACTTTAGTTTTGTAATGTGACATACAGAATATAAAACAAAAGATACAAAGTGATGTTGTAAACATGATTCTCTTACAATGGCCACATCTGCTTGTGAATGTGTCACAATGTGATTCTATGTAAGTGTGTGTGTGTGTGTAGTGTGTGTGTTTGCGTGTGTCCTCTATAGATCTCTGAAATATGCAAGAACATCAGAGATTGACCTGAATGGAGGCAGACATACACCATGGTATGTTCTGTTTCAAAATGTAAACTGAGCAAGAGGCTGAACATGGTTACAGGGAGCTTAAACTAGGACACCTTCATCCTCTCCCTGACTGAGAAAATCAACAAAAATACAGTGATTAAACCAACATAAATCTAACTTTTTACTTCTGAAATTTCTCATCAGGCTCAAAACACACCTTCTCTGAATCTTTTTTTTCCCCACCTCTGCTTTAGCTTTTCTCCCACTACTGTATAACTATCCCACATCTGTGAGTCCCTCTGAGCGGACAGTGTCCAAAAAAGTCTCTCAATACATTCTGCGCTTCATGTAGATCCTCTCAATAAAGTTTTCTAGTTCCTCCTCACTGTCCAGCTGAGGCACCAGCCCATCTTCCTCATAGTCATCTCCCGGTGTGACTTGTGGATAGTAGTAGGGGGGTCGCCTGCCTCTCCTGGGTGTGGTTATCGGTTTGGGAGGGGGCAGGGGTTGGTAGGTCCGTGGGTGAGGAAGGATATAGTTAGAGATATAAGGGGTAAGAGGCAGGCGTGGTGGTGGCTGCTGCTTCCAGCCTTGTCCGCGGTTCTTAACCCCGCCCCTGTGTCTGCGTCTCGGGGCCTGGAGGTCAAGTTCCTGGGGGCCGAAGGTCTGGTCTCTGGAGGGGACGGGCTTCCCATAATATTGTGGTTTGGGATATGGGAAATAAACTGGGTAGTATGCTCGATATGGCTTTTGGTAATATGGATAAGAGGGGAAGGCTAAAAACTGTTTCTGGGGCTTATACCAGTAGTCAAGCTGCTTCTGAGGCTTATACCAATAGTCCTGCTTGTATGACTTGACTTTATCCTTGTGCCATTTCTTGTTGGACTTGTTGTACCTATAAGGGGCTTTCTTGGGGTTTTTTGAGGCTGTGTAGTGATAAACAGGTGGGGCAACCAGAGGAGGAGGTACCAGAGGCCTAAAGCGTGGGGCAACAGGGTTGCTGTTGGTTGGCAGCTGTTGTAACTCTTTCCTTTTTTTCTTCTTCTCCTCCACATCACTAATAATCTCAATCACATCATCGGCAGGCAGGTGCAGCTTGCTGCTGATCTCAATAAGCCTGTCAATCATCTGCTGGTCCAGGTCATCTTCATCAGGAAGGATCTCCTCTGAGCGTTTGTCCTCAGCCGTGTTGCCGGCGGCCCCCATGCTGCTTTTCTGCCGGGGCTTCATGTAGGACTGCTGCTTCCTCCCCATGTACTGCAGCAACATGTCAGAGGCGATGTCTGCCAGCCTCTGCTCTTCCTCTCTGGCTCGCTCGGCCTCCTCCTGCTGCCGGAGCACCTCCTGTTTCTCCGCCCGCGCTCTCGCCTCTTCCTCCATGTGGGAGAGGCTCTCCTCTTCTTCCTCAACCTCCTCCTCCAGCTCCTCTCCTTCATCCTCAAAGTCATCCATGAAGTTGCCCCCCTTCACAGGTCTGTTGCGGGACGGGTTCTCCTGCCAGTGCTGCTTCTTTCCTGCACGTGCTAACTGAGTGTTGTATGCTTTGTAGCCCTTCAGAGGAGGCAGGATCTCATTATCTTGGAGACCCAAGTCAATGTTCTGGAAGTAGCCTCTTATTTTGCGCTGCAGGGAAGGGTCATCTCCCTCTGAGGTGGAGCCTGGCATGGCCTCATCTAAGAAACTTTCTGAGTATTTTCCCTCCTCCTGCCCCTCTCCTTCGTCTTTCTTTTCATCCTCCCTTACGCTATCTGTTCCCACATTCTTCACAGACCACCCTTGATCCTCCGACCTTGTGTTGTCATCCTCCTCCCCCTCCCTCTCCTTCAAGTCATCCCCCTGAGCAGCTGCCAAATGGCCTACATTTAGCTGTTCAATAGCCTTATCGGCCCCTCGCCCCTCCTTCTCCGCCTCCACCCCCCTCTCTCCCTGTGGCTGCTCTGTTCTCCTTATCTCACCACCCTCAGAGCCTTCAGCAGAGGGCAGCTCCGGACTCCGATCCCCTTCCCAGTCTCTGTTTTTGCTAGCCTGTTTTTCACTGTCCCCCAGGTGGTCCAGGGCCTCAAGCAGAACCGCAAGCACCTGTGCAGGGTCCGTCACTTTATCTAATTGGCTGTCTTGACCCGGGCCCCGACCCCAGTCTAGGGACACGTTGTCAGGGCTGGAGAGGCTCTGGGGCTGGGGCGAGTGAAAGGGGGCAAGGTTGTCCTCTTTACGATCTGTCCGGGTGCGCCCCTCCACCCCACCCTCCCCTGCCTCACCCCACACAGGGGCGGTGTCAGCTAACTGTGGAATGACAATGAGCAGGACCAATAGGATGAGGTGGGCTGTGGAAGGGGCGTGATGACAGGTCATGACCATGCAGAACTGGCAGGAGGGAGGTTAAGCACCTGAAGAAGGAGAGAAGGCAGAGAGAGAAGGACAGAAGAAGGATGAGAATTTATTCACATATCATTTCTTATCTCTGGAATCACAAATTTGCTTTTTTGTGTTGTTGTTACTTTATTTTCTTTATTGTTTTCTCCCAGTGGCAATGTGAGCATTGGTGTCATTTAAATAACATACAGCTTTGGTGAAAAAGCCAAAATGTAGAGAGGACTGACTGGTAAGAAATATTTCATTAAGTCCACAGCCTGCCATAAAGTTTCAAAGAAAATGTACCTGGAAAAATGACCAGTTTTTCAAACAAAACATTTTTACCACAAAGAGGCCACCATATAAAAACAAAAAACAAAAAACCGTTTTCCAGTTATTGTAGAAACCATTGAGGACAAAAGCAGGCAGACGTAGCAGCAAAATGCAACAAATTCTCCTCTCTTTTATTTTCGATATAGAGCGTTTTTGACTGAAAAAAAAAGTGGTTTCTAACATTTCCAGCTCCAGTTGTGTCACTGCTGTGCAGCTTGGATACAACTGAAAACATGAAGATGAAGCTCTGAGAAACCAGGTCGTGAGTCGTTGAATTAACCTATAAAAACCGAGAAAAAGAAAAAAAATTGCGCATTTCTTTGAAGGGATGGGGGATAATCCGCACAAAGAAACTGCGTTTCGATTCTAAACATCGTGCCTTTTTTTTGTCTCGAGTCGCGCGTTAACCCACTCATTACCTACTCATTATCTTTAAGCCGCACGAATCACCTGGTTGGGAATAATACATTCCCTGGCGCATTTTGATTTAACTGAGCAAACTGTTTGCAACAGCAACGAAAATGCGCATCCGGTAACTGATTTGCGTCTTTTTTCTGGTATATGTTAAAAATGCCTCACCTCTTCCTCCAAGCCAACCCATCCAAATCGCGCGCACCTCCCATTTTCTAACGTCTAGTTCTTAAAAAAAAAGAAAGAAAGAAAGGAAATACTGAGAACAAAAACTGGTCCGAGCTCGCGTGTCCGTAATTGCTGTGATTTTGGTATTCCATGCGTCAAAGCGATGTCACCAAGACACTGGCACAGAAAGCTGCAAGCTCGGGGAAGTCATGCGTAAAGCCGGTGGCCACGGTTGAGTTATTTAACCCTACGGTTCCTGAGTGGTCCATCCAAATTGTAAATTAACCGGGCATTAAGTTTGAGAGGATAAAGCCTTTTTGCGCAAAGACAGGAGGGCGCAGCCAGTGAGGATGCAGGGCTTTGTCCTTGTGTGGCGTGAGCATGTTTCTCCTCACTGGCAGCGGTGGAATGCAGATAAGCGCAAATTTTTTGGCAGCACAACCCAATTTGATTTTTTTTTCATTTTATTAAATCAAGAGAAACGAAATTATTCGACTTATCAGGGCCAACTACCTACTCACAAATGGTTGGGATTCTAAATTATTTCGAATTAATAGCTGAAAACCGTCTGTTTAAATCGTGCTTGTTAAAAGAAAAAATACTGAAATCGTAAAAATGTGCACATTTTTTCAAATGTGCGAATTCTTCAAAGGTTTTTAAAAAACAATCTTGCGTGAAAATTTTCCCAAGATCTTCTGAGAGGCAGCTAGAAATGTTTATTAAATATTATTGTCTTCACATTGCAGAGATTCATTCTTAATTTATACTGAGTGAGTGAAATAAACAACATACAAAATTTGATATTTTACTGGGGATTTTTTTACACTGCATTTAATAATTATTATCATGCCTATACGTTCATAAGAACTGGGTTTGTTCGTAAATGTCACAATAATAACATTGTTTTAAAAAAAAAAAAAGAAAATTAGAATATATATATATATATATATATATATATATATATATATATATATATATATATATATATATATATATATATATATATATTACTCGATTCCCTAGAATTGAAATCATACACAGTTTAGTCTAAATTTAAGCACCATATAGAAACGGCCACAGTTCATGTCTACTTCATAATCAGACGAGCAACAGTCGCACAAAGATTAATTCTAACGATGAAGATGCAAATTTAAAAGAAAAAAACACGAACTATTTCTCGTTATTTTTTAACAAAAAAAAAAAACGTAATTATGAACAGAGAATTATAACGAACTGAATAACAGTCAGAAATTGTCCTAATCTACCTGGTTAGTATGGTTTGTGAATGATGCAGAGACAGATTTCGTTCCACTTACCTGAAGTCCCACTGGGGGGTGGGGAAGTGGTGAAACTCGCAACGCACGGATAAAGCCAAGATTATTTCATGAATAGTGAAAGCACCTGAGAGAATTTCGGCTTTCCTCCCTCTCTCTTTCTCTCTCTCTCTCTCTCTCTTCAGCCTGTGACCAGCATCAAGGAAAAAAAAATAACAATCAAAAAAGAATCTAACGTCTCTTTATTTATTTGTGAGGTGTTTGTATGGCGGCAGCACTGGTGCTAATGTACAATTGAGTGAATGTTTTCAGCACCACGGTCAGCGCAACTTTATTGTATATACCCTCGGCGGACCACGTGATCCTCCCCACCGCCACCCCCCAGCTGCAGGCAGTGCTGACGTCACTTCCATTGATAAGAATGTTGGTGTGGAGATGGCACTGTGAGTCTAGGCTGGCCCCAGCTGATGAATGAACGGAAATGGCATGAATGAAATAGTACTTTTCCTCAATGAAAGGAGCAAATTGTAGAGATAGAGCTGGTACACAGCCATTTTCCTTCTCACATATTAAAGGGTGGTGTGTTGCATCTTCCTCCCTTGTTGCTTCCTTCCTTTGCTCTGGCTTGTTTCAGAATCAGGAGAAGAGTGGGAGGGGAAAAAATAGAGTGACCTCTTTCACAGGCTATCAATTAGGGTCATTTGGTGACATTCTCCCAAGAATCAATGACAAGAGGCCGATGTCTCGCCGCAGTTTGCTTGTTGGTTTTGGTCTTAGGTGGCCCCGGATCATCTGTAGCTCATGGGCTATGGCGGGAGCAGCCGCACTTTGCTGCTTGATTTCTTCTCAATTTTCAGGGATTGCACAATTTTCTACCCACCCCGTCATTTCTAGCCGCTCTCCATCTGTCAGCGGCTCAGTGTGCTCTTAATGTGGCCTCTCATCAGCATTGTTTTGCGCCACGGAGACACGAGCCAATGACCATTTGTACATAAATCAGTAACATTTCACGATAAGGGCAAACACGTGCTGAAGCAATATGTCATGATTATATGCATGAATGAATGCGGGATGTATCATGAATTCCTGCTGTTCACCATTTCAGGAATGATTAAGTGGCTGTGTGTTTATGTGATCAGGCAATTAACTTCATACATTAATTTAGTTGATACCGTTAAATTAGCTGGAATGCAGTCACATGCAACAAAAAAAGTGCATTTCAGACCCACGCGTCCAATGGGCCTCTGAAAGTGGAGCCCATATGCATTCTCATAAAAACACAAGGCTATTTTGTGACACTGAGAAGCGAAGACACCTACACGTTGCTGTAAGATCCGGCAGTCTTTGTTCACGTCACAGGATGCTGAGGTGTTTTAACGTGATATGTTTCTGTTGTTGAAGTGGAGCTTGCTCCAGCACATACAGCTAGTGCCAGCGGACAAATCGCTGTAGAATGGACAGACTTGGTTTTTGGGATGATGATTCAGTGAGATGGACCAATATCTTACAAAGAATGGAAGGAAATTGCTTAGTCCCAGGAATTCAGTACAGTTCAGAAATGGCTACAAAGTGCAGCCGTCACAAAGACAAGAGCAGTTTGACAAAGATGAAAAGAAGAACAGATATTTCTATACTCGATGTGTCCTGCATGGGCATGTTTTTCTCGTGGCATTCGCAAGATATAAATGTGCAAATTTCTCACTAGCACAACACCCCATGACAACACATAGTGCTCCGTTTGTGAGAAAATACAAAATGCAGTTTTTAAATGATGATTTTATTTCTTAAGAGAAAGAGATTTGTGCGAAAAAGTAATTCCATCTCCATACTTGTTAAACCAAGAATTAACTGTGATGAACCACTTTTCCCTCTCTTTTTTTTTTCCACTTTTACTAACCACACCCAGGCCTGATTACTGCCAGCCCTGCTGAATTAAGAAATCACTTAAATAGAACATTTCTGACAAAGTGAAGAAGACTAAAAGATGTCAAGAAAGCAGCACATCAAGGTCGAAAGAAACTGGGGAACTTCCCATTCCAATCAGTATAGAAAGGGTTACAAAACCATTTCTAACCCATTAGGAATTCAGCAATCTGTAATGAGAGCCTTTTCCTTCGGGATCAATAATGTATTCTGATTCTGATTCATGGTGAATATTCCCAAGAGTGTCCAGCCTACCAGAATTACTCCAAGGGTGCATCCATGACACATCCAGGAGGTCACAAAAGAACCCAGAACAACATCCAAGGGACTGCAGACCTGACTTGCCTCAGTTAAGGTCACAGTTCATGATTCAACAGTAAGAAATGCACAAGGCTAAAATGGCCCAGTGTGGCTGAATTAAAACAATTCTGCCGAGAACACTGAGCAAAGACTCCTCCACAGCGATGTGATAGACTCATTCACAGTTACTGCAAATGCTTGGTTGCAGTTCTTGCTGCCTAAAATTAGTTTGATGATCTGAAACTTGTAAGTGTGACAAATATGCACATACACTAAGAAATCAGAAAGCCAAACCACTGTGCATACAACAGAAATCTCAAGATCATGTCAAAACAGAGTAAGTTTAAACACTACAGAAAATAAACATGTTTTTTTTACCACTAGCAACAATTTTCATCCACACAACTGTCATTGTGGAGGACTTGTGGTGAGAAAAATGTAACTCGAGATGTGTGCGCTGCTATATTTAGATGACCTGCGGCACAAAAATGCACAACACGAGGACTGATACCGCACTCTATTAGCAGCAATCAAGAAGGCAATCACAAGGAAGTGGTGTGAAGAGGACCACCCTACTCTGGGTAACTGACCGCACGTAGCTGAAAAGATGTACACTTTGAAGGACTCTCACTTGTTTTGTTTTTTGGGCCACTGTGAATCATGTGAAGTCTGCAGAAGTTACACTGATGCAGTTTGGCCTCTGCGCCAAAACAGTTTAGGGCTCTTCCTACTATAGGCGAGAGCACAGATCTGACAGGGGCCTTTTCAAAGTGTAACTGGATCCGGGCTAATTTGGTGGCATATGTATAAAGCAACATTCATTAACTGATGATTCATTCAAGGTTAACTAATCGCATAAACCTCTCAAAAGTGACCAACAGGGTGTCATGAGACAACCTGCATTAATGCACGACTTATTAAACGATAATGACTCATGCATTAGTTAAGCACACTGCACTCTTAGCAAAAAAGCTTTCCATTATCAATACTAAAACAAGAAGAGGCGTAGCATTGCAGCACTGTCCCTCAAAAGGTTTAAACCTCACTACCTCTGCCTGAAACATGAGGATAAGAATCAAAGCTCTGTTAGGGTAAACAACTCCAGGTGGTAGAGGAAATGTTTGTTCTTTTTTTCCAGCTTCCATTCGACTTTATTTATTACAGAAACAGCTTCCACTTCCACTGTCAACCAGTCATTCCCAAGGTCTGCCGTAATGGGGCATTTTTGTACATAATGACTCAAGGGCAGATAAATATAAAGTTATTTCTGGCATTCAGTTTTCCTGTTGTTTTGAAGGTAAAGGAAGACACTGCACTGCTATTACTAGCATTTATGTGCCGGATAACGTGGAAACAAGTTGATTCACAACGTTAAGCCAACCTCATTTCCATACACTTCATTTGTCTCTGACAAGCCCCTGCTCTGGCCTTGTGCGCCACTAAATTCAGCTGTCAGTCCTCGTACAGGTTGGGTTTTCACTGCATTAAGGCTTGTGCATGTGTTTATGGGTGTGTTTTCTTTGTATGTGTGTCTGATTCATCCTCGCGCTGTACGTTCAGTTAATCACAGACAGGGGTTTGGTATTTTCACTGATGTTTTGAGGTTAATTGGATATTAGCAGCAGATGTCACATGTGGCCAACTTTATCGAGTAATTATCGAGCTTCCTGATTCAAAATGTCTTCGTTATTTTTACAGACAGAGAATTGCAAATATTATTTAGAGTCTTGAAAGTCTTCAGTCCTGTAATTAGCTGAATTTTCTGCTCTTACTCAGAAATTAGTCCTGATCTCCTCCAGATATCTAAACTAATACGGCACAAACATTTTTACTTTTCATGTCTTTTTTTAACTAAGTGAGTAATTACTCACAGGGAAGGCTGGAAAAAATAAAGTCAGCGCTTGAATTTAGTAACTTGCCAAACCTCTGACATTTCCTGCATGTGCTTAGGGGGACTTATGAGTAGGGCTTTTGAATCACTCGTCACTAAAAAAAAAAAAAGAAGCCTGTTTCACTTCCTGAATATTCCCAGCATCTCTTCATTAAACATCTCTGGTCAGGTTATATAAAACAATATCAAGCAGTTTGGTTACACTTTGAGTTTTTTCCCTAAGGTAGCAAACACCTGGCAGTCAGTAAGGTCCAGATCATTATGCTACCACCATGCTCACAGTTGGGATGAGGTTTTGGTGCTGGTATAAAGTGCAGTGTTTTATGAAATTTATGAAATTTGTGCAGCAAGTCTTTCTTTGCTTCCTCACATGCAGGGCCAGCCCATGGTTTTATGGGGCCTTGGGCAGAATTTGATTTTGGGCCTCCACCCCCAGCTAAACCCGTTGGCCACATCAACTATACTAGCACGCTTGATTATTTGTGTGTGTGTTGAAAAGGTGTCCAATAAACCAGGAGACAGTGGAACTTACAAACAAGTTAAAAGCAGGTTCAATAGGGTTGAAAGGTAAAGCAGGTCATCTGCTAATATTAAAGTTGATGGTTCAATCCCTGGAGGCTCCAGACTGCATCCTAAACATACTTGGGCAAAATACTAACCCCTAAGTTGCTCTCCGATGCATCCGTTGGTGTGTGAATGTTAGACATGTTGTATCAAGCACTTTGAGCGCTCAGGTAGAACAGGAAAGCACGTTATAAGAATCAGTCCATTTAAAGAGCAGAACGACCACAAAGAATTTAACATAGGCTTGAATATTTTTCTTTTTTTAACATAACAAATGCAAATGTAAAAACAGACAATATTAATTAATTTGAATGGAATCTAACTAACTAGAGAGCTAACAATAGTTTGCTTCTGGTTTCCATCAACATCACCACACCTCACCTGAGCTGAACGCTTGTTTGGAGCTTCTCATTTAACATTATTGTTAGTGAAAGTTCATGATAAACACCTAACATGGACCTTTATTCATGGACCTTTATTCTTTGCGCTCTTTTTTGTTTTTATTTTCTTTTAAGCCTCAGAAGGACAAATCCTTTTTCAAGACACACTTGCTACAATCTACTTGCAAACATTTACAGTTTGCGTGAACGTGACCCCAGCTCAGCTCTCACAGTAAAGACGATTAAACCAGTAGCAACAATTTGCCAGTCAGTGAACATATTTATTAAAACATTTCCCTTTCTCTTGTATGATTACTGTATGATTAATATATCACATGCACAAAAAGATGCACTCACTTTGGGTGTTTGGAGGCCCCAAGCAGCTGCCTAGTCTGTTTATTCTATGTTACCCACTCCAAGTGAGATTTCTATTGTGATGAACATCCAGCCATAAAAAATGCTGCTGCAGTCTATAATGATTTTTCTAATGTCCTGTAAAAGTTGGTGAAATTGAGATGCGCTCACACCAACCTATCTTTTTTTTTGAGTTTGTCAGTAATCACAATTTGTGTCTTCATTAACAAGAAAAACACAGTTCCAATCCCATCTCCCTAACTGAAACATCTGACTCCAGACAGAAGTCAT
Source organism: Maylandia zebra (assembly GCF_041146795.1). Lineage (NCBI taxonomy): Eukaryota > Metazoa > Chordata > Actinopteri > Cichliformes > Cichlidae > Maylandia > Maylandia zebra. The sequence goes on along the minus strand of NC_135176.1, from coordinate 15,766,556 downwards.
TAGCACAGAGGTTCACTTATCTTTTCCCGCCTGCACCGAGAGTTATTGCTCAGTGTATTCATTAAAGGCATGAAAAGTACAAGTGTTTGTGTGTTATTAGTTTAGCCAGATTGTGTTTCGTGACTGTGTCTTAGATGAAAATCAGATCCCCGCTGCATGAGTAAATCAGTGAAACTGATGGACTCAATCTGGTAATTCACAAACCTCTTTCATCAACCGCATAGCCCGCGCAGCCTACCTGGAAAATAAAATGGAGCTTTGTTTCTGTTTTAAAGTGAGGTTTGACTCGTCTTTGTGTGGAAATATGTTTTGTGTTTGCAGATGAGATATGCACACATCAAATGAAAATGTAATTTGTTACAATGGCTTGAGGCACCACATAACCTCTGTTTGATTAGATTCTGCGCGAGCGACTGTTTGCTGCAGAATGTGAAGCATTCGCAAGGCAGCCGTGTCGTTGCGCCTGCGTGTGTGTGTCTGTGTGTGTGTGTCTTTGTTGAAATGCTTGACGGCAGCAGCAGGCTCAGAGAGGTAAGCATGGAGCCGGAGGGCAGATGCTGATATAACGGTCTGGCATTATCAACTGCCACTCAGCATTAGTTGGCCCCTTACCCTCACTCCATGTCCGCACCCCCGCACTGACTCACACTCTACCGCCTGCTTGGCCACTCACATAGTTTAACACTGGTACACCGTGCTTGCATTTAATGGAATACACACACTGGAGAACACACACATACACCTCGCAGTAATAGTTCCATTTATGTGGTCTTTTTCGCTCGCACAGACACACACACACACACGCAGGGAAACAAACACACTCGCCCCTCTCTTACTGTAATGTACATTACAGACAAACGAACCTTTGGAGGAGGTTGGGGCGTGCTGTCACTGATGGTTCCCAGTACAAACCGCTAAGACAAGAGGCAATGACAACACGTGGCTGGCCTTTTGTTCCATTTAATTAACTTTTTCTTTCCACTGTTGGTATTGGACTGAGGAGAGCTGCAGGGTTGCGAGGCAGAGCTGAAAAATCGACACGCTTCAAACAGTCGCAGACACGGATTGGTGAATTCCCCAGGTTTTGCTGACATTATGGCCACAATTATAGTAATGGCTGGCTGGGGATCTTTCGGCAAGTGTGCTAATGCAGCTACCTCGCACAGCAAAGGGTCTCTACCTGGAAGTGATAAAATAGAGCTCCTGATTAACAGAAGCTTTTCTGCCCACGCCATTTTGTCAGGGGAGGGAAGGACAAGTAATTGCACCATAAGGTTCCTACAACACAATGCTTAGCTGGGACTCGATGATGTGTGCAGGACCCCGGCGCCCACACTATAATCTTCCGTTTCATCGAGGCAGAGGCTTTTTGTTTTTTTCACGTGCTTTAAAGTTAACATTTTATGCGAGCTATGCTAACCTACACACATATCTGCATATGCATGTTGCGTGTCTTAGTCACAGGAGACTCATATGATGACACTTCTTACAATAATGCGGATTATTAGGTTAATCTTTTACATCCATTGATCAAAAGTTTTCTGTCAGTGCTCAGGATACGGAAAGTAGATGCTGTCACTTTATGGCCCAGTTTCATAGAAAGCAGCCATTTCCAGCCACCGAGCTGAATCACTCCCTGTCGTTCCCACGTTGTTCTCTGTGAGTCAAATACCGTTCGCGTCAGAAGGTTCAACGCAGCGTCGCACAACAACATCTGTTCTACTGGGGCTGGGTGACACACTGCTGTTATGCTGCATTGTTATTGTTGGCTTTTATAGCTAAGCAGCTGTGTTTACATATGGAAAGTAACGTGGTAGAAGAGCCTGACAGCGGAATTTTTTAAAACCCCTGTCCCATCGGTAGCCCTCAAAAGCCTCCAGATTAATTGGTGATATTACAACCAAATCCGGCTTTAACGAGCGTTAAATGACACCGATGTCAAGCCTGGTTTGTGCCGTATTGCAGACTTAATGTCATCGTAATACATGATGCAACTTTTCCCTTTGCATTGTTACAGAAATGCTTGTGGAGACTGCACATGCAACATAGCAAACATGTTATGCAGGAAGTCATATGTAGTCATATGTAATTGTAGCGTTACGTTTTCTTACAGTATGCACATCTTTGAATTTACCTTTCCAAAGTGGGCACAGCAGCTAATATCCAACGTTTCTGGTCAGCTTGTGTCATGCTGCTTTTTATCTGCTAATGCATGCTGGGAAAAAATGCATCAGTATTAGCACTGTTGCCTCACAGCAAGACGGTCCTGAGTTCAAATGTACCATCTGGCCGGGTCTTTCTGTGAGGAGCTTGCATGTTCTCCCCGTGTTTGCGTGGGTTCTCTTTGAATATTTTGGCTTCCTCTCACAGTTCAAAGATGTGCAGTTAGTGGGGTTAGGTTAATTGTGGTGATTCTAATTTGCCCATAGGTGAAATTTGTGTCTCTCTGTTAGCACTCCTTCCTATTTGTCTTTTATCCAGTTGCACCAGTTCCTTACTCCTCAAACCCAAAACTTTGACTTACTTAAGTTTGTATTTCTGGAATTTTCTTCACTTCTCTTTTGACTGTTTATTTTTTATTATATCTTTTTGTACTGTTTTACTGACCTTTAACTCAGAATGTTTCATGCATGGTGTGCTTTTGGATTCCTGGGCTGCTTTGTTTTTTTGGACCTCGCCATCCCTTGCCTCTTTTACTTGCCTCACTGACTGCCTTAATGTCCATTGCCCTAAGCCTAGTATTAAAGATTTGGATATTTGAACTTTTATCTGCCTCTGGCGTCCTGCATTTGGGTGCACTCAAGGATGTTGGTTGTCACATGACATGTCACGCTGATATTAAAGTAAATAAATAAAATAGAAATGGAGCAATCAGCAAAATCAATATGGTCATGTTAGTGGCTTTTAAGAAAATACCTTAAAAGGATTTTAAAAAAAATCAAATATTCCTAATATTTGTATTGCATCTATCCTCCCAGGTGCCTAAATCGGTTCTGTCAGCCCTGCAAAGAATAATGTCTTTCTGTTCACACTGTGCAGCCCTGTGAATGAACACCATCCTTCCATAAGTAATCCATGACAGGTTAACGCATCTACCCTGATGAATATGTGTTAAGGGTAATATTGGAATCTATAAACCAATATTAATGATAGTTCGAGCAGCCACTGAATGCCAAATACCTATTAGACCTTTCAAAAGAGTTATGGTGGGACTCCATGGACCCCTCGGGAAGTGGATTCTGTGTGAATAATGTGTGCGTATTGTGGTGATTGTTGTCCTACTCTCTCACTGTCTGCTACCCAGAAATCATTTACCCACTTGAATATTAGCTGTAAAATGTGCATTGCAACCTTTGAGAAACTGGTGGCGTCAGTGACGGATGGTGTTGGAGGCCAGAAGCAGGCAATGAATTTGAGGTTGATGAGGCGACTCATATCGGAGCGCGCGACATCAGTGCTCGCCATCAATCTCTTCGCCTCTTCCCTGTAGACATCTGGCACATGCATCAGCAAACACACTACTGAAAGTGAATTGAACCCAACCCTGACAAAAACACATGCAGACACAGGGCAATGCAAAGCCTGATGACAAGATGCTCGGCCTGCAGCCAAATGCCTCTAATGTAATACAGTAGAACCTGAGACTTTATTAGAGTAATAGCTAGCATCCACATCATTTGTAATCACTGCACCAGAAAGCACAGATGGCAAAGCCACGAATTGAAGTCTTAAAGGCAGGCAAGTTGCAGTTTTGCAGAACTTCTCTATAACATGTGGCCAATTTTATCCTTATGCATTGATCCAAAATAGTCAAACAATGAAACACTGTGTTTAAATATACAAACAAGAAAATGCAATGTTAAAAATGCAGCTTTTATTTTTTTACTGTAGCTATATTGATGCATAGAAGTTCCTCATTTACATTCATGAAAAAAAAGATGCCATTGCAGTTGTCATTTTACTGAATTCTGAAGCTTAGTAAACAGTAGATGTTTATTTGTTTGTTTGCACGATTTTACATTATTCATTCTATTGGTATTAAAATAGAGCATTAGACTTCAGGCTACTAGTAATTGTGAAAGGCATAGCTAAAGCTATGTTGGCTCTTTTTTTTTAAACTTTACTTAAAAATGCTGATATAATCTCTGCTAATACTGCACATATATACACACATATATACACCAAGTGCATTTCAGCTATCAGACTGGTGCTTGTGTCTTTACTTTCCTCGTGTTTTGTTTAGACTGCTCATTTTTAAGTGACCTTGTTAGTGTTGTCACTGATTGTGAAGATGCTTTTCTTATTTGACCATTTAAAGTGTTGACTTCTCAACCCAACTGTAACACTAAAATGTAGTATTGATTAAATTTTACGGTCATTTTACAGTTTTAAATTTGGTCAGTGATGTCCTGGCAACCAGCAGTCGATAGAGAAAAGTGTGTTTTTCAAAAATGCTAGCAGTCGCTAGTGTGAAATTGGTCACTAAGGGGTATAAAGTGCTGAGCCAAAATCTTATTTGAGATTACTTTAGTTGCTAGAAGATTTCCAACTTGACTGCAGTAAAAGTTGTGCCTTTCGAAATTTTTACAACGTTTACTTTGAAGTCAAATGTTCACTGTTTCCAGTTTGTGTCACACCTTTTCAAGTTTCATTACAGCTGAAAGAGTAAATGGCGAGTGTTTACAGACAAGTCAGCCATGCAAACTATTGGCAACCATAGCAACCTCTTCAGTGACTGATGAAATCTCAAGGAGTTTCTTGGTGTAGCATTTTCTTTGCAATCAATAAAACTCTTTTTAAACTGCCAGCAACCCCTCGTCATCTCGTTGCGAAACATTTTTCACAGATCACCAACCGTCTGGCTGTAACATTAGGTTTCTACCCACTGTAGCTTTAATATTGTCTTTCTTATCTCATTTATGATAGTACAACAGATATTTTTTTGTTTCGGCTGCAGGGCCAACAAATTTTAGATTATAAAGTAAAAAAAAACCCTCCTTTGTGAATCCTAACTGATCGGGAAAGAAACACGGTCATTTCCCATCAGCTCACTGCTTGCCTGCGTGTGTTGCTGGTCTAGACCAAACGCAAACAGGCACAAGCTGTACCACTGCTATACCTTGAGGCAAACAAACAGAAGGAAGGATGAGTCCTCCAAAACTCCTTGTTGAAGTGAAAACTGTTATCAGTTATCAGCGCACCACCCGACTGGAAGGGAAGTAATTTGAAAGCCGTTTGAAATGCAGTAATTTGCCAGTGTGACTCATCGCTGACACCTACAGCGACAAAAACCTCTGATCCTCTAAAGGAAGAATGGGGGTAACATAACTGTGTGTGTGCGTGTGTGTTATAAACCAGCAAGCTGGCATTTGAGGTTAATAGATAGAAAGCTATAAGAAGATATGTACCTTCAATCATAATAATTATGGATCATATTTCCTGCATCATTGTAAAAAATATCTTTTATGTCCGGCTCCAAGCTCCACTTGCTAACCTTTAATTGATGCAATTAAAACATGAAGTTTTGTTTTATTTTGTTTTGATTTTCATTGATTAAATGCACTTGAGCTCCTGTGTCTGCAACTGCAAAAAAGGATCACGAACCCTTTTATTGTTCCGACAGTCAACACGTCTTTCTATTTATAAATGTCCTGTGAATATTTAGGGACTTTCCATTAAAGGAGAACAAGCTTGCTGTGGGTATTAAATGATATCACAAGGCTGAGATATAAAATAAACTGCCTACATTTCCATATCAGGCAGGAAGCCGGGGTCCAGTTAATATGATTTTGATGACAACCTGATGGCATCAAAGAAAATAGGGCACGCTCACTCGAGGTGTCAGGGTGACGGAAATTATCATGATTAATGTTGGGTTATGACTAGGCAAGAATGTAATCAGTCTCTCACTTGTTAATCATTATCTCTCCCTGATTAATTTTGGCTCAAGATTTAAAATAAGATATCATGCTTCATTGTGTTGGGCGAAGGCCTTAAACAAGGCTTTCACTGCATGAAGCACTAGACTTTGCGACTCGTAATAATATTAATAATCATACGAACACGTCTCCTGCATTTAACATGTGCTGAAATCAAAAGCGAGACACTTTAATACCATAGAAAGCCTACAGTTAGGAGGTATACAGTATACTTGTCATCAACAGTAAGCATAGCCCCAGGTACTGCATCGAGTATCCACTGTGAAGCCATCGGGTTCAAAAACACTTCAAGTCCTAACAAAGCCAGGTGATTTGTGGCCAGCTTGTCAGCTAAAAAAACATAAGGTGCATTTTTGCATTAAGCTTATTTCTCCTTTTAGGGATGCTAGAACCCTCCAGCCAACCCGCCAAACCAACACGACACACAAATGAATGAACAAAGAAAATTTATAAGCATCCTGTCAAGTGGACAGCAGGCTAACCAACAAAGTGGGACATGAGTGAAGCCTTTAAATGTATTTGTGGTTATCATATTATTGCAATACTGCATGATCCATGTAGAATAAAAGTTTTTCAAAGATTGCTAAGGCACTGCAAAGGTTTGACAACACTCTCTCATTTTTTAACAGTGAGTTATCAAGCACAGAGTAACTCATATACTGTTATTGTATGTCTGAGTGCCACGGTGGCATGAAGAAAATCACACAATGAGCAGTGTTATTCCCAACAGTATTACATGTACTTCTATTCTACACTCGCCAAACACTTTGCTAGGTTAGCCCAGGGGTGCGCAATCTCTAAAACCTGCAGGGACACGAGGGCCGGTGTCCCTGCAGGTTTTAGATCTCACCTTGGGTCAACACACCTGAATCACATGATTAGTTTGTTACCAGGCCTCTGGAGAACTCCAGGACATGTTGAGGAGCTAATTTAGCCATTTAAATCAGCTGTGTTGGTTGGAGGACACATCTAAAACCTGCAGGGACACCGGCCCTCGTGGACTGAGATTGCCCACCCCTGGGTTAGCCTGTCAACTGCTGATTACAAGAAATATCAGATCACCTCATTGGATGGTAGCAACTCAGTGCATGTACATTATGATTAGAGGTTATTAAAACGACTTTGAATGTCTCATGGTTGTTACCACTTGACCTGCTAGTTTAAGTAAACTGCTGATCTACTGTGAATTTATTGCACAACCATCCCTAGGGTTTACATACAGTTGTCTAAAAGTTCAGAGGAGAATGACCAGATTGCTTTGAGCTGTAACTCAAATAACCAAATTCCAACCAAGGTATGCAGAAGAACATCTCTCTACACAGCAGCAGAAGCCCACACTGGGTACTACTCCTGTCATCTGTCAACTGTAATATTAAACACATCCCACCTCCTATCTCCACCAAGGTCTAAGTCATATTTCACTCAATGACATATAAATCAATTTATAACTTTTATGTAATGTGTTTCCTCAGGATTTTTGGTTGGTATTGTGCCTCTCTCCATTAAATTGAATATACCACAAAATTAGAGAATTTACATTTCGTTGTAAGTGAGAGCAACTGTTGTGCTTGTCCTTTTTCTGCATATTAAATTCTGCCTGTATATTTGTTGTTAAACTGTTAAATAAAACAAAAATCTGCACATTTAAGTCATCCCTTTGAGCCAAAAGCTCAAACAGCTGGTTCTCTACTCATGGATCTGTGTGACATTAACAACAGTTGACGGTCATCTCAGCTCTTGCTGTGCAGCGCTCCCCTCCACCTGCTCTGTTTGATTTATATTTATCCACCGCTCTAAAGCAGAACACACTGCAAGGTTTGGATGACAAAAAGAAAATAAAATTAGTCTTTTTAAAGAAGAAAGCTTAAGAGGATTAAGTTTTTATTTCTCTATTTGTTTCTCTTTGTTAGCATTTTTGGCTAGGCTAATGCTAACCAACCCTGCTGTTACATCTGTAAGGATCATCACTGAGGAGTGAGAGCAACAGGCGACATGCTATAACATGTCTCTGAAATGTTGCCGTGCGTAAGAAAAGGTTAACATTACCCAGTGAAGATACCACAAAATGCTGCTGGTACAAGCTGCCAATTATAGGTAATCAGTATAATCATTATCACCTGCTTGCTGATTGCAGTTTAACAGAGGCGTTTTCTCTGAAGGTGGTGAAAATGCACTCAGTGACTCAAGGAAACTCTTGAAGGCTTTTTGCAAAAAAGTGTGCTGTGCATGAAAAAATTAAATTAAACACACTCTCACAACAACCTTTCTATTTTGCACACCATGAGATTAGCATTAGATTATCTTGCTGTATCAAGGGCTTTAGAGTTTTCAGAGATCTGATAAGCCTGCAAACTGTTAAACATCTTCATCTGATAAGGGTCTTAAAAGTGTGCATAACATTTATGGTTCAGAAACATGTGGGAGTGAGATTTAAAGATAAAAATATCACAACGTAATAATGATGCACTCGTGAAATGCCAAATTTGGTGCAAAAAGTCGACAAATGGGTAAGTATACATTGTTTATGTACAAGTATGTATGTATATATATATATATATATATATATATATAATTTTTTTTTTTTTTTTTTTTTTTTTTTTTTTTTCATTTATGCCTGACTTTGATAATCGCATTGAAGTGTGGAACCTTAATCCTCACATCCCAACCTGTGTTTGTTTTTAAATCACTGAATTAAACTGTGAAATTAATGACTTCCACAGGGTTGGACACCTTCAAAAGCTCCGATAAGGATTTATAGGGCAACATCAGTAATGCGATCATGTTCAGGCACATATGCAACCTTTTATTTTTGTAAGTGGAGGCAATATTCCTTTCCTTATGTGGTTATCATAGTGAATTCTCATATTAAACAAGACAAAAGTTTAGGATAATACCACTGTTGTTTGTATAGGTAATCCCTGTGAGCTGATGAAGCTCAGACTTTGGTTTTACCAGTAGTTACCATCAGAGTTATTAAGAAAAAATTTACTGTTTCTGTAATAAATTCAAATTTGCTTTCATTTGCTTAAGAAGAAAGAATAAAAGTACATATTATTTATTTGAACTGCCAAAAGTGTGGTAGGCTGGAAAGCCGGAGCCCTTTCATGCACAAAGGACAATGTTGAGGACAAGCTGTAAATCACAATTCATTAATGAAAGGTGTTTCTTGTATCTCTATTAAGATTTATTTGTTCATTTCAGTGCAAAATAAGGATATTTTTACAATATAGCTAAGCTTATCTTCATAGTTCTACCATCTCCTACAAACTGTTTTAACAGCTGCAAGGATGAGAGGGATATACAGTCCTGATCAAAACTTTAAGACCACTTGAAAAATGGGGTAAAATCACATTTTGCATGGTTGGATCTTAACCAAGGTTCCAAGTAGAGCTTCAACACAGAACATGCTTGATGCAAGCCTTTCCATGAAGTGAGTAGTAACATTTCTCCAAGTGGTGAAGATGTCCACACGAAGGGCATCTACTGTCTGGAACGGATGTCCATTTTTTTAAACTTTACTTGCCATCCATCCCCAAAGGTTCTCAATTGGATTTAGATCAGCGGAACATGCAGGATGGTCCAAAAGAATGATGTTATTCTCCTGGAAGAAGTCCCTTGTCCTTCGGGCATTGTGTACTATAGCGTTGTCCTGTTAAAAAACCCACTCGTTACCACACAGACAAGAGCCCTCAGTCATAAAGAATGCTCTCTGCAACATCTGGACACAGCCAGCAGCCGTTGGACAGTCAAGTAGATCCGGCTCAGTGCTGGGCAATTCTTTTGAGTCTTCCACTTGACTTTTTTGTTCAATAACCCTCAGGATCATTTAAGAAATTCCAAGTTACTGTCTGACCACGTCCCACCTCAGCACTGATGGCGCACTGCAAGAGACCCTGCTTCCTGCGTATGCAGTTCAACAACCCAACCATGTTCAAAAAGGGATGGCTTTTTGCCTTTGCTATCAGAACGTCATGACAGTCTGACTACCTGACAGAAAATTACAATGAATCCACATTTTTGCACAGATTTGGCCTTTTAAAGGCATGCGGTCCTAAACTTTTGATCAGCTGTAAAACAGCCTGTTTCAGCTTAAGAGTTGTTTCAATTTCAATGGGGGAGCAGCACAGCAAAGAAGGACTCATCCAGGCTGGAGAAACTAATCAGGAAGGCGGGCTCTGTGGTCGGCATGAAGCTGGACACTCTGGTGACAGTGGCAGAGAAGAGGACCTTAAAGAAACTGATGGACATTATGAACAATGCCGGGCATCCTCTGCACACGGTCTGTTGTTCACGCCTCAGTGTGCCCCACAGCGTGCACCACAGCTGGTTGTTTCACTTCCTGTCTTTGTCAGTTTTCCCTCCTTCCCACCTTCTTCAGTTTCACCTGTGTTGAATTTGTTTCACCTGTGTCCAGTTCCCAAGTAACTCTCTATATCAGCACTTTTATTTTGTCCTCTTGTCTTAATCAAGCTTTTCAAACATTTTATGATGTTGCTAATATTTGTGTCTCCTCGTGTATGTCTTTAGTGGAACTGTTTACTTTCACTTAGGATGTTTAGTCAGTTTAAATTGAACTCAGTTCGTTTTCCCCTCATTTGTGCAGGATTGAAGACAGAAATCAGATTTGAGTGTGGACCAAAACACCCACACCAAGACCCTTTGGAGGTGGTGGTACGGTCCCAAATGAACTAATGAGTGGTTCGTTTATGGTGTGAACATAATCCGACCCTGATCCGAACCAACTACTGGGTGTGCTTTACAAGTATGAACTAAAAAATGTCTCATAGTTATGTATGCTGTGTATTCTCAATGCAGGAAGTTACTATAGATCAGGGGTGTCAAACTCAAATACACAGTGGGCCAAAATTCAAAACTGTAACAAAGTCGCAGGCTAACATTAATATTTATTGAAATATATTTATTCCTCCAGATATAAGAATGAATCTTTTCTTATGGACTCAAACACGTTTTGCTGAAAAACTGAATATGGAACAAGCAAAGCTTAATACTAAACAATATATATATTAGCTGTATAATACCAGTAGGCCAGCTCTAATAGTAATTTGGTATGGCTTTGCGGGCCAAATGTAATTAGGCTGCGGGCCAAATTTGGCCCGCGGGCCAGAGTTTTACACCTATGCTATAGATGTTCAAGGTCTGTAGTAGAGATGGACCGATCCGATATTACGTATCGGTATCGGTCCGATACTGACCTAAATTACTGGATCGGATATCGGAGAAAAATAAAAAATGTAATCCGATCCATTAAATATCACGAAAGCACCTCACAAAACTTGCAACACGCCGTAACTCACCTCAGAATGTTAGCACGTCGGAGTAGTATGCATCACGTGATAGAGCGGCTGTGGCATGCGGGACCTGTCGGTGGTCTGGATAGCATTTGGAGCTTCACTAGCAACCCGGCATTTCATCTCCGACAAAGTTATCCCCGAGAGAAGTAAAAAAAGTGTGTAAGTCCATCTCTGAATGTTTGTAAAGCATTCCTGCGTTAAGCTTAACAAGCGACTGCCTCTTCTTGCTGCTACTTCAATCATGAAACTGGTTAATGATCAGCTGATCGGCTTTTCTGTCACGAGTCCGTCTCTCTTGTTTGTTTTTGGCCCACTTTGCACCAGAAAGAGGAAACCAGTGGATAAACAACAGCAGCACGTTTAAGCTTGATAAGCTGTTGTTAGAATGTATTTAATATTACTTTCTATTCGAGGAGCTTTTTCTATGTAGCTGACGGCTGGTAACTGTGCAGGGGCGGATCTAGCAAAGTTTAGCCAGGGGGGCCGATAGGGCATGAACAGGGAAAAGGGGGCACAAAGACATACTTTTCTTTCTTATTCTCATTTAAAATGTCTAGCTTTTAATAATTAATTATCTGACACCCAAAGTTTTAATTTGATGTAAAATGAATAGAAGTCAATTACTGTATATAGTGACTATTAAGTCTAATATATATATACTGTATATACCCTAGTAAGCTATAGTACTTTTTCCTTTGGGAAGGTACCATCTGTGCAGTCTGCAATTTTGTTGAAGAAAGATGTTGAATCTATTTAATATTTCTTGAAAAATAATTGATTTCTGTGCATTTTTTTTCACACTGCATCAAATTAAGGTTGATTACGTCGATTAAGCATCATGAGGTGGAGCGTGAGGGGTGGTTCCCTATTTTTTATTTATTTATTTTTGTTGCTGGGAGTTGGAACCCTATTAGTTAGGTTGCTTAATATTTATGCTAAGTACTCTTTAAAATACCAGAATAGGGAGGATGGTGTAGGTTTAAGTTTATTAGATTGATCAGTATTGCTGAACTATGAAATATTTTTTTTTGCATACAGGTATAATAGAATAGCTTTAGTGTAGTTGTTGTTTTAAACTTGAGTATGAACTTATATACAAAATGCAGCAAGATATTTAAAAAAAACAGTTGTTGATTAAAAAACACTACATCGGATTCATATCGGTATCGGCAGATATCCAAATTTATGATATCGGTATCGGTATCGGACATAAAAAAGTGGTATCGTGCCATCTCTAGTCTGTAGATTCCTTATTTCTCCAATAGCCCAGAACTCAGGATATTCTTCCTGCATTTACTCTTGTTGCTCCCGCCCCAGACACATCTGGCCAATGAGCAGAGTGAACATTGTCATGTGCTTTGTAGAGACACTTTTTGTTTTACTTTCAGTTCACTTGGACGTTTCTCTGTATGTAGACAAACCAAACCACAGGAAAAAGCTCCAGTTTTTCAAACTTCTCAACTGATTTGGACCAGAGTAAACAAACTATAGGTGTGCTAACGCCCTCACAACTTCTAGACATATGGCGCCTGATCCGGTTAGAGAACTGAATGAAACTGGACTGGTACCTTAAACAACACAACTTCGCCAATGTGGCCACCGCACTGTTTTACTTCATTCATACAATACATAGATACAATTACATTTCTGTGGTGTGTGCATCTGATTCAAGAAAATTTGTGGCATTCGACAATTTCTAAAACTCAGGAGCAGCCCAGACCTTTACTAGAAGTCTTATAGAAAAAGTTTGCTTCTCTCCACAGGCGGAAAGACTATTTACTTGACACGAAATGTCATTGTAAATTATGAAATCTTGGCAAAGCGCACCTCCTCATGAGCAGGTGGCATTTATTTCACTGGCTCCCACTCGGAACACTTTGGGAAAAAGACAAATAACACGTTTTGCAGGTCCATGTTAAACTTTGTACACATACTTTATTTTACAAGCTGTAGAGCGTGTCACAGAAAAAAGGGCCTCATTGTAGCCAGGGGTAAAACCTGAGCTTGTCAGTGTAAAAGGATTCAGCCAGAGAGGGACTGAATAAAGCTTATATTCAGCTAGCTCAGTATTCACAAAATCCATTTTCCAGATAGCAGTGTACAATGAAATTTTCCATTTCTTTATCTGTCACTTCTGCTAATCCAGACACTGATCTTCCTGAAACAAAGCTCTGCTTTCTGTATGTAACTGATTGTCATAAACTCATTTCTCCTTTATCATTTGAGCTCATCACCTCCTCTATTCTGGCTGCATGCATTTTATTTTTATGATTTCAGTTTTCCAAGAGTGTTTCTCTATACATTCTGAGTGCCTGCCTGCATCCATGAGGCAGCATTTGCAGCAGAAAATGAAGATGGTCTAAGCACAAAGATATGGAATAATTCTGGCCTTTATTTGCTAAATCTCATTACTTTTAACATTCTAAAATTCATATTATTATACTTATCATACTCTTAATTTCAGACTTGAAAGTTTACATGTCAATTAACACAATATGTAATAATCTCCACCTGTTATAAATAAATCAAAGAGCCGTAAATATTTTATATTTTCTTTCTGCTACGCGTGTTGTTTCTTAAAAGACAAAATGCACTGCACTTGGTATGCACAAGGCTGATAAATATTTTTGTGACTTGGCATTAAAAGACCTTTGCTCAGCTGTCTTGGTCAAAGACTTAGAGAGCCGAGCTACTTCAGGGATGTATTTAATGTTATGTTCGTACAGAGAGTGTTATCTGTAATTGAAACATTATATCCTGTGCCTGTCCTGATCTGGACGGACTGCTTACTGACAGAACAAGTCTCTTTAAAAGTAAACAACACGGCTGAATAGCAGGTTTGTCTAATCTTTCTGTTGTTGGAGGAGTTCATTGCAGTTATATTCAGTTGTAACCACAGAAAAGAGGCAGAAGAATCCTATCACTTTTGTTAATCACTTGTTGAATTCCTGAAAAAAACCTCTGCAATGGTAGTTCCGTCAGTCTGGCATTTTCTGGCATGAAAATGCACTGTCAAAAGGCTAAGAGGCTGGTATGAAGGTGGCCCCAAAAGCAGACTCAATACACGAAGAATTCAAACTTAAACAGATTTTATTTAACACAGGGATTATCAAAGGCAGAGCAGGGCTCAGAGGAAACTTCACAGGGGCTGGATCCACTGCAACGGGAGGAGAGAGGCATTATTTCCAGTGCAGTGGACTACAGGAGAGTTTAATGATGAGGTGGATAAAAGAAGAGTGCTTACTTGGCAGGTAGAGGAAAGAAGCTATTGAGGGTAGGGTGGTTCACTGGGGGTGATGGCAAAGTTAGCAGGGAGTGAAACGAGAATGCCCAGGCACTAGAAGTTGTGGATGGTTGCAATGAGCAAGAGGGCAGGCCAGTGAGTTTCCTGATTTTCCACAGGAGGTGTGGAGGCAGCTGGGAGGAAGAATTGGGGTGGAAGTAAACTGGAGCGAAGGAACAGTGTCAGGGGAAATCCAGGTAGTTACAGCAGTAAGTGGAGAATGAACCAGGGGTGCAAGCAACCGGAGAAATGAGACCATGAGTTTACACGAAGAAAAACTTGAACAGACAAAGCATGGAGTCCAATTTACAGCTATGGTTTAGCTGACGATCTGGGGAAGAATTAAGGCCTGAACCGGTCCTTAAGACTGCCATGCTGATTGCTGATGATGAGCTGCAGGTGGAGACAGGTGGAAGTGGAAACCCTGAACTCCACCCGGAGGTGAGGCTAGAGCTCCGGACAGGAAAACAACAAGCAACGGCACATGACCGACACCCTGGGTCATGACAGGAACACACTGCTTTGCCCTGACCGACAAGGACAGGGTGTTTGTCAGTCAGGGTCGTGAATTCAAGTCACCACTCTAATGAGAGATGCCATAATCTGTAACTGGCAAACACACTTAATACACAATCAGAGGGTTGTTTTAGCCTGCATTTAGACACTAAAACCAGCAAACGGTGATGCACGCTTGTTTTTAAGGCGGTAGACTATTGTAAAGACTGCTGGAACATCAGAATTCACAATGCTTCAGCAACCGCCTGACACAAAGGGTACAAATGCCCACCTGCCTCCATGATCTGGTATAATGTCCTGATAGGACACGAATTATGATATTGGGCAAAAACTCTCAGATGAACATGTATTGTGGAGAAAAATGGAGCATTAGGTTAAATAGGAATGGTTTAGCTTTGAGGCTTTAGGAATGATTTCCAAAACATTTGGCACATTTGACAAGTTGAGTCTACCTTGGAGACTACTTGGAAAACATGCAGCTATTAAAAAGACAATAACAACCAGTTGGGAAACCTGCAGCTTTCATTTTGACTGCAGGTAGATAAGTAGCTATCATCATGGGATCCAAGGATGCTCAGCAACATGTGGAGTAGAATAGGATCTGCTAAACAGCACAAATTGGGAAACAGCAGGAGGACAAGATGGACATAATGTGGCTCATTATGTATTGTTGGTTAAGAATTTGCAAAGCAGTTGTTGTACACACTTAGTGAAACCCAGCTATCACAATAATAACCACTTTTTCATGTGTTCCACATCTATTATTATAAATAAAAGCAGATTTTTTTTTTAAAAAAAGCAAAAACGGTGATGCAACACTTCGGTTTTAGTGCTTTATTTTCACATGAATCAAATGGCCTTTTTTATACTTTCTTATGCAACTTTGAAAGCATCTGAGAGTTTATTGACAGCGGAGAGGAATAAAGAAACATTAGAAGAGTGATGTGAATGACTTGCAGCAAAGTTCTCGAACTGGATTCAAACTGCAGATATTGCTGTTTTATGACACGTGTCTTTATCAGCAAGCTAACAAAAACCTTTGTGTTTGTGTGTATGTGTGTTATCATGGCAAAGAAATGGTGCTAGAGACACCCACTGCTGCAGGAACCATCATTTTAAGTATTGTAGCCGCTCTTTGTATGTTTGTTAGTCTGTGGATAGATTTTGTCGGCTTATCTGACAAATGTGGACTAAATACTCATGCAATAATGTAGTAATAACTCCAAAATACTCGCAAACCCTGCTTAGGTTGCATTAAGGTTTTAAGGCTTTAAGTTATGCAGGTTTGGCCATTTTGAGTGACAAACTGGATACTTTGTCATTTTAAGGCTATTACCTGAGAAATGAAGAGACACAATGTGTGATTAATTGTAAAAACAGGTCAATCACGAAGTCTGGGCACCAGTTTAGTCATTACATTTCCTTTCCAAATTTGTTAGCGTTAGCTGAAAACTTATGTCTTTAAAAAGCGTTCCACAAACCAATGAGTGACACCACATCATGTTTCCATCAAAGACAGTATACAACATGGGCGTATACATCAGGTGATAGCTGTGATTGCAAAAAAAGACTTCGAGTCCTATGGAAGTTTATAATATAGCATGTTTCTGACATCACCTCTGTAAACACTTTCCAACTTTGCTGGATTCAGTCATTCGTTTTGGGTCATATTAAACAAATAAAAGGAAATCTTTAAAAATCAAGTCTTTACAATTTTGGGCTATGCTCTGTTCTAAGTTTTCAATCATAAAATTATGATTCATTGTATTTTCTTTGCCCAAGTTTATGCTCATCTCAAGGCTTCAAATCAGGACGTCAGGGTAGCGTCCATCTTTTATGCTGTCATTGGTTTACAATTAAGACATAGGCACCTATAACAGGGTATCCTATTCCTGTTTTAAATGTCTAAAACATTTGCACATCTCAACACTTTTAGTGTCTTGAACGTGGTATTTAGAATTGTGCTTTGATGTTACAGTTTTCATTTTAGTGAGGTCATATTTCTAGCTTGTTGGCATTAGGAACATTGTAGAAATGTTATATATCATATATAACTAGAACAGAAGAGGTTAAATTACATTGCATTCCTTCTTGGTCTTGTTCAGAGCTGCTATATCATAGTATTACATAGAGTAGATGAGTAGTAGTAATAAGAATCTTGGATCTACTCTAGTATAAAGCAGTTAAAGTTAAACTAACTCAGATTTATGTTGTTCCTTTGTGCCTCAAAACAACCTTTAGCAGGAGTGAAATGGTGAATTTCTCAGTATAAAAATTTTATTTTAGCTCCTGCAAATCTTAATAGTTTTCTTTATATCAAGTATATCATTTTGTTTGTGTAGCTTTGGCAGTGGGATATAGCCAGAAATTAGACTAGAGGCAATCTTTTAAATCCTACTCACAGTGATCGTATCACTACACCACAGTATTTGCTAAGCTTTTCCTTTTTCTTTTCTTTTTTTTTTTGTCATCTCCACAGTCATAGGCTATTAAAAGTCTGCATTGTTCAAAATACGCTTTCAGCAACTTCCAATTCAAGTCATAAATATTTCAAATGTTTGAAATAAATGTGGGATGCTCTGATGGAGTAGTATGTAGTGCCATAACACTGAGTCATTGGCTCTTGGATTCTGAATAATAAATGCTGAGGAGAGAGTGTTGCCTGCATGTATATATACATATATGCAACTAGTATTATCCCCAAACTTTGAAAACTGACAGGAAGATTTTTGTGGCATACAAGTTATTTTTGTCTCTTAAAGGAAATACTCCTGGATTATTCCATATTAGAGCATGTTTGGCAGATAAGGTCTATTCTAAATGAAGATTTCCACACATCATTTTTGTGGTTCATTCACACGGTGAAAAAAAGACGGTGTCTTTATCAGGAGTGTCCAGGATGTGCAGAAGATTAATGTGCACATGCTGGAGCAAGATAATAAATAACACTGGTCTGTGGGAAACCCTTATACAGTCAAGCCGCTTGGCTTTGTTAATGAACACACAGCTTACGGCATCCGTGTGCGGAATAACCAGCTCAGAGGATAACAGTGCAGGATCCCCTCTGTCAAACTGAAACAACTAATGCCGAATACAAAACTATTGCACTCAAAATGTAATATTTCATCAGACAGCTTTGCTACGTATTCGTGAAGGTTTCTCTTGGGGATAAAACATCTATCAGGAACAGAAGCATGTTGGCATACATCCGCTTAGCCACATGTTTTGTGTAACTAATTGGATAACCACACCAACTAAAGCACGAAATTGCCTTTTTTTTATCCCTCGTGCAGCAGTGGATGCAAACCCTCTCTGCAGGGCGTTGGTGGGGCACAGAGGCGCGCACATTTATGAGTCATACATTTAATATGCTCTCCCTTCCTACCCATATCATAAACACTCAGAGGGATGGAAATGAAACATCCCCTTTTTTTCCTTTTTACCCGCGTCGGGAGACTTCGTCAGACAGCTGAGAGAGATCCTCTCCTCTCTGTCCTTTGAGTGTTTCTCGTCCGTACGCGCCGGTGCCCCCTGACTCTTCTCTTCTTCGCTGTCTGACACACAAAAGTGCTGCTTTGACTCTCCTTGCACTATTTTATTTTTTTTTAAATAATCTGCGCGTCTGTGTGTGTCTGTGTGCGTGTGTTTGGCTGAGAAGATAAGAGATTAGCATGAGTCAGATAATGATTCAGGACGCCAGGTGGCAAATGCCTCAAATCACGCTCTCCCCCTTTTCGCTCCCTCGTTTCCTTTTACTTGTTCACTTGCCGTCCCTGCTCTCTGCGCCGCACGAACTGTCGCTGCTGCTCTTTTCTGCTCACCAATTCCCACTCCTTTCTCCTCAAAATTTGAGCCCATCTCTTTTGTCTACCCCCGTTTAAGTCCCTCTCGCTCTTGTTCCTCCCAATGTCGCCTTCTGTCCCCTCACCGCCTGCAACTGTGGCAAACTTAATAACCCATCGGTTCAGGGGTGGGCGTGGAGAGGTTAACAGGGGAGATAAAGAGGGCAAAGACAGATCGAGTGAAGAGAGGACGGTGGTGGGGGTGCAGTAGGGAGATCGATGGCCCGATGTGGAGAGATAAACGGGAGCGTGTCGGATCAAGGTGGATTTTGAGCACGAATCTCAAGGAGTGCTCATGGAAAAAAGCGGCTGGTTTCGTGCATGTGCCGGAGGGAGTAGAGGGTGGTGGGTAATTTAGAAAGAGTGGGACATAGGAATGTGTAGTGAGAGGCAGAGAGGGTTATAGAGAGCTGTGTAGAGGTGGATGGAGGCAGGGATAGAGAGATAGAAGGAGGGGTGGTGATCCTGGGGGCCTGATGACTCATGGCTGTGCTGCGGTTTGTGCGTCACTGGCGCTGGCTGGAGGAGGAGATAGTGGAGAGGTCTACGCATTTAATTACAGCCTTCCAATTTAGACACACTGTACACACACGCACCTACACACACACACACACACTTGCACAAAATAATATCACAAATAATAGTCTTGCAAGTACCCTAATTGGTGACACACAAACACGTAGGAATACGTGGATGGAGGGCGCACTGTGAGCGCCTCAAACATGACATCGTTGGGTTTTACTTGCAAGCTGGATGTAAAAATGTTTACATCCCTTCCCTTTTTTTTCTGCATTCCCTTTTTTGTTGTCAGCGGTATCGAGCTAAAACGATTACAGTCATGGGCGTGTTGAGCATGCACGTTCACTGTGTGCAGCCACCCCATCCCAGACAGACCTTGAGGCACAAAACTTATCAATCCCACCCCCACCACCACCACCAAAAAAATAAAGAATTCCAAAATACAAAATCGTACCCTTTGAGCAGTTGCACCACACAGCCTGTGACTGGAATATGAAATAGAGACAGAGACATACAGAGGGACGTGCAGGACTGGCTTTGATGACGCAGTAAAGCAAACTCTTCTCTCAGAAAAATCCTGCACGCTTGAGAGTTTTCACCACACAGCCGCTGCAGCGTGATATACAAGTTGTCCTGCTGGTTAAAGGTCAGCCCCGTAAGAGCAGGATTTCTGCATCATCTGTTATTTATTCATTGTATTATACATGGTTGTGTGGTTTTGACAAAGACATGGAGAGCTTGTTATTTTTAAATGCCACACCTGAGAGATTTTTTAAAAGGATAAAACTGTGGAGGAAAAAAACCCCTCCAAATATCACATTCTTTACATCGAAGGAGCTGTTTGCACAGTTCCCTGCTGCATAGTCGAGTCAAGTTTTAACACCTGCTTTCCATAAGCCACTTTGAGAAACAAAGGACACATGTAGATAGAAATGGAAGCAAGACACAGAACAAGAACATCATGAATATTAGGAAATGGGTGCAGAGCGTGCTGTTGGCAACAGAAGAAAATGCAACAGCTGCTTCGTGCAGCGTTCACTGCATGTATTTCTGGTAATATTTGTTTTGTGTTGTTGAAGCATCAGAAGAGAGGAAGCTAAATGTAAATAAAGCATTAATACAGTAGATTTACAGGGATTTACAGGGATTCTCTATTACAGACTTAAAGCAGGTAAAAAAAAAACATTAAAAATTGTAATTAATGTAAATAGTAGTGATTTTTATATGTTCAACAACTAGGCTAATAAGAACTAGGCTGCTGATGATTTCAGTTTCTGTGTCTACAGATAAAAACAAATAATGTTTCAAAATTGCCATGACTTGCACAGAAATACAAAGGCAACTCAAAGCAGCAGAAGTTATTTTTGTATTTCAACATCCTGCTATCAGCTATCATTTCCAGGTTTCCTGTGTTTGTCATGGGTTTAAACATATTAAATATACTATTTTCCTTCTCTGTTATATTTCATCCAACAGGAAACTGTGGGGAAATTTGATTCCAAGGCCTCTTTGTACTTTGATGTGGCAGTAAAAAAAAAAGAAATTAAAGAAAAAAACATGTGAAAGAGAAAAGAGCTCCAGGGCAAAAAAAGAATAAATGAAATACCGATTTCAGAATATGCTGCTTTCACTGGTTCAAATTTAATTTCAAATGTTTCAGATTTAACTGATCCACTGCATCCTCTCATTGTGGCATAAGGGCCACGTTCCTTTTAATTTCCCCACTCTTTTTTTCCTTTTTTTTTTTGACTCCTCTTTCCTGTCCAAACACATTACCCTCCTTGTGTGCCAATTATCCCCTAAGAGGCAGCAAGCCTCACTCTTAAACAATAGGAGCAATCAGTTGCCCTCACTCCCTCTCCCCCTCTGTGCCCCTTTACTCACTCTCTTTTCCAGCAACGAGTGCAAAGGGAGGATAATTTTTTCCAAACAACTGCGGTGAGAGTAGAATGGCAGAGGGAAGAGAAAGGAGAGGTAGAAAGAGATAAAGGCAGAGAGAGGGACTGCTGATCGGCCAGGTCACGTTGGTTCAAAGAGTCTAGAGGCACATCTGACAATACAACGACGCATACAGATGTTTGCTGTCCTAAGCCAAGACAGGCAAATGCACAGCTGCTCTATAACCCCTGACACAGAGTCTATAAAGCCTAAAATATACAAAGACACAGCTACAATCACATCTACTAAAACGATCCCAGGACAAAGAACCAGAAGAAGATAACAGCTTACATTTGCATACTAGTAAATATGCACGTGTATTTCTCCAGCGTTTCATTTCTGTCTTTTGTCTGCAATGTCTGAAAAAATGTGGGTTTGCAATTGCTTAAATCTAGCAAACATTTATTAAAATGTTATTTTTTATTAACAATAATAAAATCATCACATTTTTAGGTAAACCAGACTATTTTTATTGTTCTGCAGAATTTTAAAGTAAAGGAAGAAAAGCACTCTGACACAAATAACTTTTGTAAAAAATATTTTTTACTGTTACTGTGTGTGTGTTTTTTGGGTTTTGTTTTGTTTTTAATTAATTCAGGGTGTTTTTCTTCCCGGCAGTTTTCCAGGTCTTTCAATTTAACGCCTATTTCCCCTTTCATTCATGTCTCCTATCATGAGTTGTCAGCAGCTACATCCCGAGGGAGGGAAATCCCAGCTGTCACTAAATAACTTTTCAGATCACACCAATAAAGCTAATGTCCACGGACATTAAAGGCTATGGAGTCCATTTAACAACCACTTAACGCATGGGCACACATGTGACACACACACACACACACACACACACACACACACACACACACACACACACACACACACAGGCTGTTGTGGATTACTCTAACCAGGCTAATGATCTCCTCAATGGGACAACTGGGACTCTTCTGAGACCGTCTTCAGCCTGAGGTCCCACAGGGACCTGGAGAGAGGCTCAGGGGTAATTACAATGTAAATGCTCCTTTTGGGTGTGTGTGTGCGAGTGTGTGTGTAAGGAGGGGCCTCCTGCCTGTATTTTCAAGATTAGGCTAATCTATAGTTGTACATTTTGATTTTGATGGTAAAAATCACACTTTTTATAAAAAGGGGGGGAAAGCCACTTATTTGAACCTTTTTACATGCATGTGTGTGGACAGTTTCACTTTCTGTGCATTTCTTTTCTTAAACATATCAGATGTACACTGTATATTTGAATCCTGCTGCTATATTTGGTTTGTTTTGAAAGGTTTTAAGAAGATTTTTTAGATAATTCCTCTTTTACCAAAGTATAAGTTTCCAATAAAGTTTAGCAATGGCTACATGTCATGTTTGGAAACGTCAATACGGGCACATGCTGGCTTTCTGATGGCCTTTTTACCGTCCAAATGAGGCTCAGCTACTTTTCTGCTCAGTAAGCATTCAGATTTGGCATCACAGAGGCATAACAGTTTAGACTGCAAGAGAGAATAGACATTTTAAATTATTTTCAGTGCTTGAAATCTGTGATATTGGGTGACCAAAAAATGGAGGGGAGAGTATTATTGAGAGGCAGAGAGAGGAACGGGGTAAATGAATGTATGATTGATGCGAGTTTGACACTAGGAGGGTTAGACAGAGAGAGAGAAAGAGATATACACCTCTTTTTTTTCACTCTGCCTTTGTTTCGGCTCATCGCCCCTCATCATTACCCTCATCATCATCATCACCATCATAATTATTTCCCTCGCTCCTTTTTTTCGAGCTCTGTCAACAGTCCCCTTGTCCCACCCCTCTCTGTGACGCTCACCATGCCAATCAGATCGTAACGTGACATTATGGCTCATTATACCTGGGCTGCACCGTCTGCTGCAAGTGGCCAGCCTTCTCAGAGACACACACAAAAAAAAACAAAGATCTTTAGCTCAACATGTAAATGTTTCTTTTATTTATCTCTTTTATTTGCATTTCATGTCTGTAGTATCCACACACAGAACTGTATGGGATCCCGCATTGTGTAATCTGGAGGCTTGTAAGCTGCTTAAAAGCACCAAAGGGAAGGAGATAGCAAGAGGTCTGAAGCTACAAAAATAGAGTAAAGAAAGGGACTAAGAATCATAGGAGAGGCAAAGGTAGAAAGAGAGCCACGAACACTCAAGCAGCAGAAAAACATTGTGGTCATCTGCAGTGCGATGAGTCACCTGTAGGCAACACGCACACACACATACACACACACACAAATGCGCACTAACCCAAAAGAGACAGGCTTTGCAATCACAGCCCACATCTCTGTACTTATAATGCCATATTGTTTCATGAGCTGCATCTACTGAGAGCTTTGCATTGTCAAATCTGGAATGCAATCTTCTGCTGAGAGTGAGAACCAAAGTGAAACGATGGAATCAAACTGCAAAATGATTCGACCTTTTACAGCCTTGCTGGCGAATTCGAGATCTCACCCCGATAATTAACGTCAACCGCCGAACAAAATGTTAATGAAAGGCAGCAAAAAAAGACATGGTTTACTTGCAGCAACGATGTTGTTGCTCTTGTAATTAGTTAAAATACAAATCTGTGGATTAAATCAGCCATCTGCATCTTGTATACATATTTCCTTCTGCACCCCTTCTGCTCCTCTTCTTGTGAGTAGGGCGTGAAACAAAAAACTGCATCAAATATGCTGTCATCAGTGTGATTAATCCATTCTTTTTTTTTTTCACTCATAATCAAACCTACAGACACACCACATATGCACTAAAGACAATTACTAAAGCTGCAGCTAATTATGGTTTTCATTAATGACTAATCTTTCCATTATTTTCTCAATGAATCATTTGGTCTATAATAAACTATAAAACCAACGCAACATCCTACGACACAAGGTGACCCTAGAAAATGCCTAAAACTCATAAATAGATAATGGAAGGCTTTAAAAAGCATTTGATTATCTTGTTTAAAGGATCTGGAGATATTAGCTTTTTTTTAAAAAAGTCAACTAAAAGAATTAATTTAGTGTTATTGTTATTATTTTTAGAATGATACAGTAACCATCTGCACTGCTAAAATTAAAGACAACCTCACTTTGACACTTTTAAAAGGGTTAATAGAATATCTCAGCCCTCCTGTGTGATAGCAAATCGGGGCAAACTGGAAAGCACATTTCATGGCAAATAATCAAAAAGGAAAAATCCTCATAAAAAATGACAACAACAGAGGGGGGAAAAACATTTGACTTTCACTGTAGATTTGATCAAATTCCTGCTACAGTTTTATCAAATCTTGTGGAGCCCAACACTGGATTTGCTTTGGTTTGATTATCACAAATATTCGCTTCATCTTCTGAACTGTGTCTCCTTCCGTTCTAAACGACTCTGTATGTTGAGCTGGCTCATTATTCATTCATACTGCTGCCTGACAGAAAATCAGGTGAGCTTTCACCAGCAACATTAGCTAATTTCCAAACTGCCAATCCATCATCAGATGTTAAAATTTCCTTGTTATTTGAATGTGAAACGTCTGACTGCTGCAAAGTTTGGGTCGTGAGGCGATGCCCATCGAATTCCGACAATGAGGACAAAACAGATGTGGGGGAAAAAGGAGTAGATCTTGTCATCATTCATTCCAATTCTCTTTGCGTTTAACTCTCACTCTCTAGTCCTCCCCCCGCACGGCTTCATCTCTTTTCAAGCCTCATCACCAACACGCAGCACTTCCCCCGCTCCGCCCTGCCACCTCCCTCCCCTCCCCAATTTCCTCCATCCACACTCATGTTCCTGAACAAGAATGAGACTAATTCAGACCATTTGTATTAGCAGGAGCTGTTTATGCTCCTTTAGGTTCCCTAACAGCAGTGGAAAAAAAATTATAAATTCATGCTCCTTGTCTGCTGTACGCTCACACAGCATTACCTCAGTGCTGTGGTCTCACTCTGATATATAAACATGCATGCAGCTAAAAGCCTGTGCTCCAGTTTGCACAATTTATCCTCTTGTAAAAATGCATCTTCCATTTCTGAAATGTTTTAGTTACATGCTTTCTGCAGCTTCCAGGAGACAGGAGACATTCAGATGAGAAAGACAACAGTAATCATTAGTGCAGTGATTTAGCTTTTTCAGTACCATACAATGTCAAAGACGAACATATTGATTATTACTATTTTGCTATCTCTTCAAACTTAAGACACACCGGGTCCTGCACCTGTGTGCAGCAGGCTCTTATTTATAGTCTGTGGTGACCTTTAACTCTAGAGTCTGACCACATATTTGGCTGAACCCTGTTCAAACACAATGCGTACATGGACAAACATCCACACTGGACCAAATCTGAGATTCACCCAAGCCGGAGAGCAGATTCATCACACAGATTTAGTCCAAAACCTAATCAGTCAAGTCTAAAAAGAGACAAATCGCTGAAAAACTGAAATACTTAACTTGCTGAATGTCAACTCTTAGTCTTCGCTCTAATGTAATTGTGTGGAAACAAAAAGAGGTTTAAAATGACGTGAATTATTCTCTGGTTTCTTAGCGCATCATTTGTAATTGCCAGGTCTCTCTTGGAAATGAGATTTTTAATCTCAATTAGATTTTTTACCTGGATAAATAAAGGATTAATAAATAAATAAAAATTGATGTGATTACATCTTAGATTTGAAATTTTGTGTCATATGCAAAAACGTGTTACATAAAGTCACTGAGAATGAAGATGATCAAGATGAAAGCACAAAAAAGGAAGAAAGGAAGACTCTGATTCACCCTCTTCAATGAACTGCACAGTATGTTTGTTTGTGTCCACGCTTCCTATATGAGTAACTTTGTCTGAATATGAAGACGAAGGCGAGGCGATATTTTTAGAAAGTTCTTGGTTTAACTTGCTAAACAATAACAGTAATGATAATGCTGTCATAAATTATGTTCTATAAGCCGCCTTTTCCTCAAATAATTGTAACCTACAGATGGTAGTTGCACCGTAGATAGTCTTAGAAGGCAGGGAATGTTTAAAAAAAGGCACTGGACACTTAGTGTTTCAATTAAGTTTAATTGAAATGTATTTTTATGACGTAAGTTTAAGCTATTGGGTGAAATGGATGATGTTGGAGCTATAAAGCTCGTCTTTCAAGTCACTGATCTCCTTTCTTTGAGCTCTTCATGTTGCATGGCCACATTACGTTTTCAGTTTCCATATTATTATTATTTTTTATGGAGCACATTTTGTTTGCCATCTGCTTAATTCTAGTGACGCATTTCAAATGTAACATTCAGGAAACTTCAAGATGTACCACTGTCTGTTTTTTGTTTTTGTTTTTTGTTTTTTGCAGCAAACAAATGTTACAGGATATAATGTCGAAAACTCAAGCAAAAAGTGGAGTGTGTTTGCCCTCCCTACTCTTTGTTTCACAGGTGTGATGTGAGTGTACAAGTGAAGGTTTCAAGCTTAAAGGTTGCACATGTGCTATGATTCAGCCCGAATCAAAGACTATCTTTCTGGGTAATCAGGACCATGCCAGTATAAGGACAATGCCCCCCTCTTCAACAAAACATACTTCATACTTTACCATGAGTCTAAAGAGCTGAAAGACTTTGAGATCATCAGTAAGGCATCACTTCTGTGCATTAGATATAATGCACCGTAGGGTGAGGCCAGGTGCCTCTCACCTCCGACTCTCACGTCAGAACGAATATCTTCTGTTTCCCTCCTTCAGACAAGGCACGCACAAGAAAGCTCCAGAGGTTCAAACTGAAAGTGAGAGAAACAGGTTGCTTTCTCACCAAGGTCAACCAGCTGCCACAGTCAATGAGCCTCTTCAGACTGTGAGTCCACAAAGCACCGAATCACTTCCTATTATAAATGTGTCATCAATAATGCCGACCCTGTCATGCACATAGTCACATGTGGGCTCAGTGAGAGGTTTTTGACTGACTAATGCAAGATGTCCGCAAAAACATGTTTACCTCTTATCACTTCCTGTGTTTTCTTTTTGTTTTGGGGGAGGTTTGGGTTGTTTTCCTGCTCTTGACCATCCCCATGTGAGAAGTCCCTGAGATACCCTTTGGAGCTGTCGGTTTGCGTTTATCCCTGCGGACAAACCTTGCAGCTTCATCAGGGGTGCTACGGAAAGGACAGTGTGTCATGAGGGAGCGTGTGGCATGGTGTCGCATTGTTTCAGAGGCTGGATGAGTCATGGAAGAAAAATCAGGGTTGGTGGCATTTTGAGAAGGCTCGTCCGTTGCGTTAAGACAGCACTGCTAAATCAAGAGCGGAATTATAATGTGGTCTTTTGATGCCTGTTGCAGCGGGTCAGACATGGAATTGATTAAGGCATAGTCTAATCTAATTACCTGAGAGGCTCCGCAGTTACATGTCATGAGTGTAATTTGTTTTTGAAGAATACCACCGCCATCCTCCGCCATCCTCTGCCGTCCGTCCTCACCGAGCTGACGGGAGTTTAAATTCCCAAAACATCCGAGCGTATTTATAGCGCCTACTTTACAGTTTGATTGCTGTGACTGTTTCAAGTAATTTCTATATGACTCACCAAAGAAACTCAATGGCTCGTACATCATCAAAAGGCAGACAGCAAAATTTCTTTTCTGCTTTAGTCATGGCTGAATTACTTTTCATCTGTATCATCATTTTTCAGTCAGATGAGTCCACGCTTCAATTATGGGTTCCCTTTTTTTTATTTTTAGCAAAGTCCAAAATTCAAATGACGTGCTTGACATCGTGTAGATTTAAACTGAAAATGTGGTCAAAGTGATGTCAGACAACCCCCTCTACCACCACTACCACCTCCCGACACCCCACCTCCCTCGGACCCACCCGACACCTCCCACCATCTCATTCAGCTTTTACCATGTTTCAAAATAATGCTTCCCAGTAGGGTTCAGCTTTCTCTGAGTGGCTGCCTTTGAGTGTTTTTTTTCTCTTTCTCTCTCTGTACTGATAAAAGCAAAATTACACAAGATTGCCCACATACAATAGAGGGAGCTATAAATGCTTTCATTTTGTTTTTTCATTTCAGCTCCTACACGTTCGTCCCATACGCGAATGTCAAGTATATGCAGGTGACAGGCTCTAATCTCTTTCCCTCCTCGTGCCCCTTTTTTTCTCCCTCTCTCTCTCTGTTTCCACCTCTGTCTCTCTTTGTGTCTCCCTCGCTCCCTCTGACCACCCTCACACACTCTGCCAACATGAGATAGTCATGTCTGCGTGTCCGGCGCGTCGCGTGTGATAGCCTGTGACGTATAGCGTCACGTGCCGGCGGTTTTAGGGTTCCACAAGAAGCTACTTATTATCGTTATCGTTTTTAGGCATCATCATTATCAGCTGGAGCAGACGCAGCGGGTCCCTCTACGTCATTGTTCACTCCAAAGCCCCTAAAGCTCTTGCCGCCAAAGCTACCCACAACATAGCCAACAAATGGAAGGGAGGGAGGGAGGGAGGGTGGAGAACATGACAAAAATCACTCTGGCACTCTTTCAATGTCTCTCCTCTCATCCAGGCCTCCAAGCCCCCCACCACCACCACCCTACTTCCCATACACCCTCTCCACTCTATCTTTCTGTGTTTATTGTTTTTTGTTTTTTGTTTATTGGGGGGTTTTCACCTCTCTATTATCGAATGTTCACGTTTGTCTCGTCCACGCTTTCTTGTTCCATCACACTCTATCTTTCAGCGTGACACCCTCTGCCCTCGTCCGTTCTCCGTGGCGGCCATTACCTAAACCACCCATCTCCTCATCTTTCCCCCCAATTCTACTCGCTGACGCTCAGGAGGAAAAATTTCACAACCTAGACGTAGATAGACACACACAGTCGTAGGGCGTGCGTGCAAATGCTCTCACCCACCAACCCCACCGTCCTCCTCTTCCCCCTCCTCCTCCTCCCACACCACCACGACCACCTCCACAACCTTCTACTCTTTTCAAACCCCTACCCCCCACCCTAATCCTAATCACACCACCGCCACCGTCATCAGCCCTTATCTCCCTCCACCAAATCTGCTCTGACTCAAAACAATTTCCTCTCATTTGCGATTTTTACGGCCCGCCCCCCGCCTCCTACACCTTCATCAACCCACCTACCCCCTTCCAATAAACCCTCTCCACCTCCTCAATACCCCATCGCTACCCATCCGATACAAACCCCACCCAAACTGCACACAAACACATACACGAATGGACTCACGTACACACACTCTGAGCGGTCGCCATTAAGAATGACGGCTCATCGCGTGTAAGCGGCGAATTGCCACTGTCATCCAGTGGAGCCCGAGAAGAACTGCAGTGTGACGTCATGGCGGACGCCGGCCCCGCTGGTTGGTGGAGAATATTTACGTGTGTGTGATTCTGTGCATGTGGATGGGATGGGGGAGACAGAGGAATACAATTTGGTGAGTGGGTGGACCCGTTGGGCCTTGCTGCATCACTGAACCAGGAAAATGAATGAGAACCTACATTAGATGTCACCCCTTCCTCTCTCATTGGTCTCCGCTAATTTTCATTCCTTTTTCCTCTAATTCACATCTCCTTTTGGCCCCCAAGGTGAAGAAAAACAGTTAAAACTGCAAAAACTATCCAAGTGTTTGACGGTATGTTCGACAGTATGTTACAGGGTTCTTTAACTGTATTCAGTTATTTAAAGCAGCTGAAGAATAAACAAATGGGCGTTTTTTTACATTTATTATATGGTAAGAAATCCATTCAAAGTTCAGTTAAGCAGTCTGGTGCTGGTGCCAGAAATTTTGTGCATTTGAATTTTCACAAGAGCAAAACAGCACCACCCAATGGGAGGTTTTCATAGCCACAGCTGGAGAGAGGAACGCCTCACTGAGAGGTGTTACTAGGGCAGAAAAGAACATGAACATACTACGCAATGAGCTGCAAAATTGACAGGATACAAGCATGCACGACGCTTTACAGCAGCAGTGACTCAGTGATTTACTTCAGTGAGGGGGGAAACAAAATGTAGTCTGTCTCTGAAAAGCACAGACCCAGTTCTTTTTATGTCTCTCCTTTGACTAAAAGGCACATAGTTTTTACAGTGCAGTTTTTATCGGTGAGCTGATTTTTCAATTATTGCCCTTAGCTGATAGTGAACATGGTGATTCACAGATGTTGAGCCTATAGTGAGAAGGTTTAAAAACTGTAATTCAGGTCAGATTCATGAACAAATTGGCAAATGTCAGCATGGTTGTCAATGCAACCTTACACTGTTGTCCAGCAACTTCCACTCAAAGACCATTGGTCTCATGATTGCATCAGACACAAAAATATAGCAAAGTCTTGATTTTAAACTTTTAGCTACATTGGTAAACACACATATTGAGATAATGTGGTATATTGCTAGGCGAGATTGGTTTTTAATCTCTCAGATGTTATGTATAAAAAACATTTTCACAGGACACTATGCAGTGTAACTTTATCGGTTTTTCATATCACTGTGGAGGAAATGTTACTCTATAATGTTGCTTCATTGAGCTTTGTGGGCAAATTCTCTGGCAGGAATAAAGTCCGCCACAAAATTTCAAACAGATAAGGGTTTGGACTTTGACTGGATCACCTGGATTCTCTTTATCAGCCTCCTCTCTGGTGTAGATTTCATGCTGTCATTGTCATTGTCATTTTGCGTGATCCAGTTTTGGCCAGCCTTTAGCTGTCAGGCAGATGGCCTCACATTTGACTCTAGAATACTTTGGTATATAAACTTCAAGTTTAATCAACAACTGTAAGATGCCCAAGTACTGTGGAAAACAAGCCCAAATCATCACCCCTCCGCCATTGCGCTTGACAGTTGGTATGAGGTATTTGTGCTGATACATATAACATTTAATATGCTAACTGAAATATTTGCATGTTTGCATTTTTTCTGAGCATCCGACAGTGTGATCTTGTGAAT
Organism: Maylandia zebra; assembly: GCF_041146795.1. NCBI lineage: Eukaryota > Metazoa > Chordata > Actinopteri > Cichliformes > Cichlidae > Maylandia > Maylandia zebra. The sequence continues at coordinate 15,735,305 of NC_135176.1, read as the reverse complement.
GTGGTACGATTTCCATTCCTAGGAAGACTGTAGTGTCATGTTAACACACTTGAATGCTCCAGTCCTGCAAACTACCCAAACTTCATTTTTTATAAAATTGCTCACACATGTGATAACTTTCATTTTCACGTGACTGTATATTATCACCCAGCTTTATGGTAAAATCAGCATCTTAATATAATAGTATTTTGCCGTTAGTTGTTTTGGCTCGGGGAGTTGGGAAGCGCATCTGTAACCGGAAGGTCGCCGGTTCGATCCCTGGGCTCTCTGTCCTGGTCGTTGTGTCCTTGGGCAAGACACTTTACCCTACTGCCTACTGGTGTTGGCCAGAGGGGCCGATGGCGCAATATGGCAGCCTCGCTTCTGTCAGTTTGCCCCAGGGCAGCTGTGGCTACAACTGTAGCTTGCCTCCACCAGTGTGTGAATGCGAGAGTGAATGAATAGTGGCATTGTAAAGCGCTTTGGGTGCCTTGAAAAGCGCTATATAAATCCAATCCATTATTATTATTATTATTATTATTGGCTTTATCAATGCCAAAACAGAAAACAGAAAAAGAAAAGCTTATATCAAATGGCAGCATTGGATCCTAAAAGAAAAAGAGACCAAATCCAGAGCAGGCTAAATCTTTGGAACCAGTGACAGTGTCTTTTTAATCCCTCAATACATATCTAGCACCAAGGATAATGTGTCATTTACCTGCACTGTTTAATTCTTCTTTGATGGTGTTCAAAATGCTCCCTTTGTCCTGATTCAGTTTCTATTGCATTTTTGGATTATTGTGTTTTTGTTGGCTTTCTTCGTTGTTCTTGTGCTTTTGGTTTTTGATTATAGTCAGGCTAAGGTTTTGATTTCACTTTATGCATTAGTTCCCATTGTTGTCTTGTTATTGTTTAGTGTTTGCAGAATCGAAATCGTGTTAATATGATTTACTGTTCCAGTGTAGGTTTTGAATCCTTGTTTTTTTCCTACTAGGCTTCAGTTCATATTTTGAGTTCCTTTTCTACTACTCACTCTTTCTCCTCTTCCGATGTTACCCAATGTATTACTTCATATATGTTTAAATTATGGTTGTTGCTAATTGTTTCTTGTATCTTGTTTTGAGTTTTACCTCTTTGTCTACGGCTGTCTTGATTGCATTTGTGTCTACTTTCCCCACCTGTTTCCACTTCCCTTATCAATCCCATGTGTATAAATAGTCCAATCCTCCCTGTTATTTCCTTTCCCTAGTGTGCCCTAGTGTGAGTTATCAGGATTCCTAGGTCCTCTGTTTTGTTATGTCTGGTTTTTTTTTGGGGGGGGGGGTGTTTTTGTTTTTTTCATTTCTTGTATTTTTATGTTGAAACTGTTAGACTTTATGAGATTTTAATAAAGCTCTCTCTTTATTTGATCTGCATTTATTTTTAGACTAAATCGTAACACCTTGGAGATTTAACTTCTTCTTCTATATAGCAAGTTGTGAAATCCACCCCTGTAATAACCAATAAGGCACAGGGAGAAACAGGATGAACACTGTTTTGACCTGTTAGTGTTTAACCATAGAACTGTGAACTTGCACTTTGACTGCTTTGTTGATGCGGTGAAGACCAGTGATTCTTCAATGATCAACCTTATTTGTGATGCAGCTTGCAGTGTCCTGGCTTTTTTGGTGGGACAGAGGTGGTGAGATCCCTGCTGCCATTTACAGTGCATGTCCACTTTCAGAGACAAGGAGCAACGTGGGCAAGAAGAGCCTTGGTTATTGATTAATACTCTGGTAATTGGTTATTGATTGCTTTCAGCCTCCTTCACATTGTCTGAAGGGAATGCACTGTGCGAACATCATTTAGTTTGGGACTGAGTTTTGTTTTCTGCCAAATCTCATTTCAGGATGGAAGATTTAGTATCTGAAAGTAGATGTAGAGGGGTAATTGGTCAGTCCAGAACAGACGAATTGCCTCCTTCTGCTGCTCTCAGTGTTGACTCATCCTGCGGATCCTGCCTGAAAAGCATCAAGCGCTGGGTGCCTTTGGACTACAAGCATGAAATGGTTCAGCTTTTAAAACTTGCAGGTCCTGTGGTAAGACTGTGTTTAGCTGAAGCAGCTGACAAAGTTTTACCCTGTCTGTATGACTGAATCTAACGGTACTAAGGTACTCCAATTTGAATGTGAATCTTTGTAAATGCTGGAACAGCTCTCTAGTTATTATTAGTGTATACTGAGCAGTTTGCAGTGTAGATCACAAGTTGTCATGAATGAAGTTTGTTACTTTAACTTGGGGTTCGTTTTAGACCAGTAATTATTTTTAATGTGACACCTGTTTTATTAAAACAGTAATGAACAGGTTAATTGCTTCAAACCACTGAGGCTCACTGATAAATAATTATCCAATGGTGATAAAAGTATGATCATGATAGCACTTTAACTAAAACTAATTTCACCCTTTTACTGACCTAAGATATAGTATACTGTATGCTTTAGAGAAGTGGCTCTCAGGCTGTGTGGTGGGCCCCCTGGTGGAGGATACAATCACTGCAGGGTGGATGTAGAAGACTTGGGATAAAATATGGAGTTAAACTAAGTTGAATTAATATGAATTATTTAGGGAAAATAAACCAAAAAATACCTTCCTGTTATTATGTTGACCTTTATTTTACTAAACTGATCTTTTCTTATTGTTGATGACTAATGGAAATTGTGTGGTATTAGAAAGAAGCTATGCTGTATATGTCTGTGAAGTTTGTCAGTCATCCAGGTCATCGTAGTCTAAAGAGCTTGGAAAGAAAAGCTTCTGGACTTCTTTAAGTTTCTTGAAGATCTTTCAACCCTCATCTGATTGATTCTTCAGTTCTAAGAGAAACTGGTGCTTCAGGGAACTTAAAGAAGTCCAAACGCTTTTCTTTCCAAGCTCCTTGCAGCAATATACAGCACAGTAATGTATTTTTTATTTTATTTAAATGTTTTATTTCAAACTTGTGCAGTCTTACACTGATCACTTTAAACACAAGACAGATAAATAGGCTGCTCAAAAAGCAGGTGCACCAGAGAGGCAACAACAAGACAACCCTCAAAAAGCAGGTGCTGTCTCCTTATCCCTGCTGACTGATTTCTCTCTACATTCACTTTCTGTTAGGATCTTTTTCAATACAGCATAACACGCTAACCGGACCCCATTCAGGCTGGACAAGTAGTCCAGCTCCTCCAGATAGCACATCTAATGTGGCATCACAAGAAGGCTGGCTATGTCTCAACACTGTCTCAAGAGTGTGGAAGAGATATCTGGAGTTGGGTTGTTACGCCAGAAGAGCTGGACAGAAGGAACCAGCAGGACAAGTATCTGCTCCTCTGGGCAAGAAGGAGAAAGGGTAGCACTATTAAAGCCCTAAAATAACCTCCAGTAGGTTACTCATGTACATCTTTCTGATAAAACTGTCAGAAATAGCCTCCATTAGACTGTCGTGAGGACTTGATGTTTTTTAGTGGGACACATTCACAATCAAGTAGCTCAATTAGCAGCCACAGAGGGTTCACCTCTGGCGCCCTGTTCTCTTCCAAGATGCATGCATCATAATGCTTGCCAAAGCATTGACTCTTGTGTGAGCTTGCTCCCATCGATGAAGAAAATGGGTACCACTGGTGGACCTGCCAGTTCTGTGGATCTGTGGCACATGCCAATCAATCTGCATGGTGCTTGCCCCACTAAAGGATATCAGGATCTTGTGCCATGCTCATGGTTCATTTTCTGACAGTTTAGTCAGAAAGAATGCACATGAATAGCCCTGTGATGGTGATGTTGTAGGGCACTGGCAGTGCTCCTGCTGTTCCCCTTCACACAAAGGAGCAGAAACCAGTCTTATTGCAGGGTTGACGCCTTTCTATGGCCTTTCCTGATATCTCGTTCACACAATAGAAACTGTCCTGGGAGACACAGCAAACCTGTTTTTGACATATGGATGAGTCATCCTGGAGGAGCTGGACTACTTGTGCAACCTGAATGAGCTGCAGCTACTGTCCCCTGCTAGCAGTAGTCACAAGGACACTAAAAAAAGCAACACTGGAGACAAATTGAATAAGGAGAGAGGAATGGTTTCTTGAAACGATTCAGAGGTCTTATTGTTACCTCTGTAGTGCATCTGCATTTTAATTTGCATCAAAACAGGTGAAACTCCTTCACATTGGTTTGTGCTTCCTAATATGATAACTGATATCCAGTGTTGGGTAAGTTACTTTAAATTAGTAACTTAGTTACATTACTAGTTACTTCCATCAAAAGTAACCCAGTTACTTCAAGATACTCGTTACTTTCAAAGTAACTAGTTACTAGGGAAAGTAACTTTGGTTTTACTCAGACTTCTCTTGTTAATGTGTTGCTAACTGGATACCCAGCAAGATTGCCAGTCTTCTAGCTTGCTTACTTGCCACAAGTGCACTGTGCCACCTACCAAAGGAAAAAATTATGTGCATATTTCCATGAGAGAAATCCCACGCCTGGACCGTCGTTGACCGCCGCCATGATTCTAGCCTACGTTACAGCGTCATGTGCGCTTTTTACATCCAACACAAAAACTGCAGTCGTGATGCTTTTGATTGTACTCAGAAATTCTGCCTTCTGAATAGGAAGATGTAGGCAACACCAGACTGCAGATGAGCTGCATACAGGGCTGGACTGGGACAAAAAATCAGCCCGGGCATTGTGACTAGAGACCGGCCCGCCATTATAGGAAAAATCATAAAGCCTTTGAATGAAAACAAACACTGTTGTGACAGTGATGTACACTGTCTTGATGGTATATATGTATCAATCTTTCAATCATTTGTTGTAAGACTCAGATAATTATTTATTAAAAGCTAGACATTTGAAATGAGAATAAGAAAGTATTTCTTTGTGCCCCCCTTTCCCTGTTAATGCCCTACCTGGCCCCCTGGCAACACTTTGCTAGATCCGCCCCTGCACAGTTACCAGCTGTCAGCTACTTAGAAAAGGATCCTGGTGTTATTTGTCTCTCAGAAACAGTTCATAACTTCCCTTCAACTCATTCATGTCACCTAAAAGGTGAACCTGTTTTTCCATCACCTGTTCAGCTCTGATGATTCAGTAAGGACATCTCCTGGTTTCATCTTCATGTTTCCCACTCACCAGATATACAAACCAATATCATGACCAGCAGCTTTACAGCTGTGGCTCCAGCAAACATCAGCTGATACTAGAAATTAATATTAAATAAATTCTAACAACAGCTGATCAAACGTGCTGCTGTTGTTTAACGCAACATCCGGTGGTTTCCTCTTTCTGGCGCAAAGTGGACGATAAATAAACAAGAGGGAAAAGCCGATCAGCTGATCATTGAACAGTTTCATGATTGAAGTAGCAACAGGAGAGGGAGGGGAGAGAATGAGAGAAGAAGAGGCAGCTGTGCAGCAAAGACAGAATAACTCCAGCTTTGTGTCTTTTTCATTGTAGCTGAAGTCCGGGACAAACTGTTCCTTTTCACCTCAATACAAATCGCATAATAATTTCTCTGAATATGAGACGATCCCGTTTTTTAGGGAACGGTTGGCAACTCTAATAATTAACCGTATGAACAAAATGAAGTTCAACATCAGTAACATAGCACCACCCAGCTGTATAGAAACCCCGTCATGCTAGCTAGCACGCAGTACGAAAAAGTCAGCACAACGAAAATAAACTCCACCTAAACTTGGTTTATATCTGACCCAGATAGACTGCAGGTCATAACTTCTTACCTGAAGTTCAGTTCACCTGACACTCGGACCGGCGGCCGCTTCGGGTCTCTCCTCTTGCCTCCCCTTTCTCTCCTCCACCTGCTGGCCTCCACCACTTGCTAATGTTACTGAATCTGTGGAAGCCACGAATAACGAGCCTATCTAAATCCCAGTAACGAGTAACGCATTCCTGATTTTGGCATAATAACTAGTTACCGTGCTCGTTACCACAATAATAACGTAGTTACTGTAACGCGTTACTTAATAACGCGTTAGTCCCAACACTGCTGATATCCCTAAAGTCTAACTGATTTTGTCTGCTAAAGTGTTCCCTTTATTTATTTTTAGCACTGTAGTAGAAAACAAACACAGCAACATTTCTTGGATGCATTGGCCGGGTATATAAAAATGTTCTAGAAGTTCCAGGTCATGCACAAAATGTAAATGAATCTAAATTAAAACACTACCCTGAACACCTTGCAATGCATCTACCATCAAATTCAATGCAATACGATAGCAAATGTGGAATCACAGATATTTTTCAAACAATAGTCTCCACAGAAAATAAGGCACATTTACAAGTGCCCCCTCAACAGAAAATTATAACTGTTATAACCCCAACATGTATCCACTTTTCACTGAGTGCTGTTCATTGCACAAAGCCAGAACTTGATAGATGAGGGCATTTAGTTTCCTTTGTGCAAACCTTTTGATGCCAAAAACCTGTCAAAAACCTACACCAGCAATCATAAGAACTACTTTCTAAAGAAAGGAGAAGTAGTAAAAGACATTTAGAAATACAAAGGAACTGCAGCAAAATCAAAGCATGACACATGTCAGCTGCCAGAGCAAATAAGAACTTTTTTTTTCTTATCTCAGGGCCTCTTGAATTAATGTTTCTTTTATGAATAAGAACCCAGCCAGCAACTTTATGTGTTGAATATTAAGTGTAACATTTCATTCATTTTTGGCGACGTTCATTTATCTTTTTATTGTTATAAAAACGAAAGCACTTGATTTTGTTTTTCAGTTCATTTCACAGTTGATGAGCTTCCTGATCGGCTTCGTCAGCGCGGTGTTCTGCGGTCACCTGGGAAAGACGGAGCTGGCAGGGATGATGTTAGCAATGGCAGTAAGCTATCTCGATGCGTTTTTTTGTTTCTACTTTTTTTGCTATTGTGAAATGTTGAAAATCGCTTCAATAGCCTTTTTTGCCTTTAAATAAGTATTATACTCACGCATTCAGCTTTTCATTTGTGAGCCTGAGGTTCTTCTGTAATGTAATAAAGTTTAATTTCAATGCAGGTCATAAATATCACAAGTATTTCCATCGGCTATGGTTTGATATCAACATTTGATACTCTCATAACCCAGGTACAATTCACTTTATTCATCTAATCGGGTCAGTCTTAAACACAGTCTGCTTTTTCAGACTTGTGGTTACCTTTTTCTTGCACCTCAGCAAATACTATGAGATTTTCCTTTTTACCATTTTGCTTTCAGACTTATGGAAGTGGTAACCTGAAGCGTGTAGGAGTGATCCTCCAAAGAGGAGTTTTGATCCTCCTCTTAGCCTGTTTCCCCTGCTGGGCTCTCCTTATTAACACTCAGTCCATTTTACTGGCTGTCAAGCAGAGCACGCAGGTTGCAAGGTGACCTTCTTACACAAATCAAACTGACATCAATGGCACATATACACTTATTACTCACAAAGTTATTCAGTATGGGTTCTGCACTTACTTACAATCTCCCCTTTTCTCTCTGCCATAAAGACTGTCACAGCTGTATGTGAAGATCTTTATGCCGGCTCTGCCAGTGAGTTCAGCTGCCACCACGCTTTTCCCAAATGTCTTTTGTATCTCCTTCCATAATGTGTTGCATTATCAGTCTAATTAACCCCCATTCAACACGTTGGGTTCGGCAGGCTGCCTTCATGTACTATCTGCAGGGGAGGTATCTTCAGAATCAGGTGCATTTGATGACTGCAAAACACTGGTGTGAAACAAAATATTAATGAGATGTCTTGGAGTATGCAATGACATTGTTTTGTGTGTTGCTAGAGAGACATTTTTTGGGGAAAAATAGCAAAAATAACAGCAGGTGCACCAAAACCCTGTGTTTTTCATACAGTTTGCTTTGGCTCACAGGGCATCATGTGGCCCCAGGTGATATCCGGAGCCATAGGAAATGTTTTAAATGCTGTTATCAATTACATCCTCCTCAGTGTTCTGGATCTGGGGATTGCGTAAGTACACACCATCACTCCCTGCTCCCCTTAGTTAATATTTTACACTAATCAGCTTTGGAAAGCAATATAATGTTGATTACTGATAGTCAGCTGAATGCTTAATCTGGGAACGTCTTTGTATGTGCAACTTTCCTTTTCTACTTTTCTATTGCTTAACATTCAAGCGGATCCGCAGCTGCCAATGCCATCTCACAGTACTCCCTGGCTGTGTTCCTGTTTTTATGCATCTACATCAAAGGGCTGCACATACCTACATGGGATGGCAAGTTTACTAGATATACTTTTTCTTCAAATTTTCAAATTAAGTGACAGGATATCAGAGAAAGGGCAAAGCCACTCTCTTGGAACTAATACTTTGCTCCTCATTACAATTATAGTAATCAGTTGTGCATAAACTCTTTAAGGGTGTTGCTATTTAAAATGACTGGACTCCACATTACAATCATTATGGAGGATTTAGTTTGTGATGCTATTATATTTTTAAATTGTCCTCAGAGTGTACACGAAAAATACTAAAAGACAAGCCAGCAAATACTTTTGAAAAACCTATTTTTTTTAAAAAGCACATTTACACCTTAATTATAGATTTGCTATTAATTTGTGGCATGATCGTTACATTAAATTACATCAGCTTTGCTGTCGGTGAACATGTACAAGCTGTTTGTTTTTTAAATCATTACTTTATTTAGTTTTTATTCCTTAATATGTGCTGAGTTGAAAACTTGTCTATATATGTAAAAGTCAAATTTTTTGACATTTGGGTTTCAGTGTTTAGCTAACGTGCTTAAGCTAGCTAAAGAGCAACATAGCTGAGGTAGAAGAATTACAATTTTAAATAATTTAGGCATATTTTTGTCCTTCAAAGCAAGTGTGATACATAAAGTTCCTAAAAATTAAGGAATGCTAGCATGCTAACACACTGCTAGAAACGCCTTGTAGCATAGTAGATACTGAAAGAAGTGTAATTTAAATGGCAGCACAGTGTAAAGAAGGCAAATGTGAGCATTTAGCTAAACCTTTCATACCTTCTGTTATCTTTCAGGCTGGTCTAGAGATTGCCTGCAAGAATGGGGTTCCTTCCTCCACTTGGCCCTCCCCAGTATGCTGATGTACTGTCTGCAGTGGTGGTTGTATGAGATTGCAGGGTTCCTGGCTGGTGTCATCAGTGAAACAGAGTTGGCGGCTCAGTCTGTAGCTTATGAAGTGTCTACTGTCATTTTCATGGTAACTCGTTTTTTGATATAGTTATTTAAACATTTTTTAAAGGTATGTGCAAGAGGGCTCATAACTGAGTAGCTTATTGATAATAACTGTAACACTGTGTCACTAATCCACACACACTCAAAATATATTTATGCCCAAAATGCTGATATAAGTTATTTGATTACATGTAAATTCTCCACATAGTTTTGTTACATTATTGCAGTGTCAAATGAAATGTACTTGATTGGTATAAATTCAATTTAAGCTTCTTCTTTTTTTGCTTAATGATTAATTATTTAAATATTTTTATATATTTCAGTTTCATTTTACTTAAAATTATTGATTCATGTTTATTCATGTGGTGAATAATTGTGAAAAAAAAGATCTTTTGCCACATTGGCGAGCCTGTATATTGAGTTTATTTTACACACATTACATAAAGTTATTGATAAATTCTAAAGTAACTAAATGATTTTCATGAGCAAAATGTTACTCTGTTACTGTGAAGTAATTGCTAACATTTGCTCTTCCACAGTTTCCTGTAGGCTTTTCTGCTGCTGCCAGTGTTAGGGTTGGAAAGGCTCTTGGTGGTGGGAACACAGAACAAGCTAAGCTGTCCAGCAAGGTCTCCCTTCTCTGTGCATGTATGAAATTATATTACATGCACATTACATTATATTATATTGGGATGTCACACCAAAATCAGAATTTCCTGTTTTAGTATGCTGTTGTCAAATGAAAAATATCTCAAAAATGAGAGCAAGAAAATAATTATATGCCTAGTTAATTTATTGCTCGCATTTTAAAAAACGCCTTTCTTATATCCAATCCAGTGATTTTCTCATGTTTCCTTGGAGCCGGTATTGGTATAGCCAAGGATGTGATTGGTTACATATTTACCACAGAGAGGTGAGTAATACAGAGAGGTGAATAAACTTGTGTGTTTATCCTTGGTGCAGAAACTATGAGTATATGTCAGTCATGAGTAATTCGTCATGTATTAACTTCAGTACTAATCCATCTGTGCTTCTTAATACACAAAAGTAAGTCATGGAGTTCCACAGGGGTCTGTAGTGGTAACCAATACTTTACATTATACATGTTCCCCTTATATAATATTATTTGAATTATATTATTTGACACTGAATAACATTTTCATTGCTATGCAGCTGACATCCAGCTTAATGGCATAAAGGCCTGGGTGACCTCTCATTTCATACTTCTAAATTCAGACATAACTAAGGTTATAACCTGATATTTATTTTAGAAGGCGTTTCTTTGGCTTACCTCAATGATACTGAAAAGCTACTTCATGAATGTATTACTTCTAGGCTGGACTATTTTAATTCATTATTATCAGCTTGCTTTAAAAGCTCCCTGAATAACCTTCAGTTGGTAAAAAATGTTCCAGCAAGAATACTAACTGATACTAGAAAGGGGGACAATATTTCTCCCATATTAGCTTCTCTTTATTGGGTTACTTGTGGCTGAAGGTAAAATAAGGTAAAATGGGAGGCAGAGCCTTCTGCTTTCAGAGTCCTGTTCTGTGGAACCAGCTCCCAGTTTGGATCAGATGACCCTGAGCTATCCATTAATTACACTGCAATACGACTAGGCTACTGGGGGGTTCCCGTGATGCACTGACCATGTGCTTTGTGCTTATATACCACTCTGCATTCAATCAATAATAATTATGGAACTCTGGCTTTTTTTAGATGCGTGTCTTGTCCTGATTCTCTCTGCTGTCTTCTCATTCTCTTCACCCTCGACCGGTCACAGCAGACAGTTCTGCTGGAGGTTTCTTCCTGTTAAATGGGAGTTTGTTCCCTTCCCAGCTTCAGCCACTTGCTTGCTCATAATGGGTCACGTGATTGGGGTTGGAGTTTTTTTCTACTGTTGTGGGATATTTACGTTCCAATATGAAATACCTTGAGGAGACTGTTGTTGTGAATTGGCACTATATAAATGAAACTGAATCTAATTAAATTGGCTTACTCCTACTTACTCCTCTATTTCAGAGACATTATACAGAGGGTGGCTAATATCATGAAGATATACAGTTTCATCCATGTTGCTGAGACTATTGCGGTGAGATCCTTCCCAGTTCAAAAACACTTTTTCCCTCTGCTGAGCAAAACCAGCCTGATGTGTCGACAGAAAACTTTTATTTGCTTTTTTACCTTCACAGGGTGTGTCAGGAAGCATTGTCAGGGGGGCAGGGAAGCAGAAGATTGGTGCGCTGTGCAGCTTGGTGGGATACTACCTCATTGGGTTCCCGATTGGAGTATCTTTAATGTTCCCTGTGAAAATGGGAATTTTTGGTTAATGTCAACAATATATTTTTGCAGCATATACAAAAGATAGTTAAATTATATTTACACTAACAACTAACTGATGACTTTCTATCTCTGTTGCAGGGCTTTGGACTGGGTTTTTAGTTAGTACTTCTTTACAGTCCATGTTTTTTATAACTTTCCTGTGTAAACTAAACTGGACGAAAGCCACTGAGGAGGTGAGTAAGTCCTGGGTGAGGAAGAGGAAGATACAGTCATGTAAAAAAGAACATGTTAAGTCCTGTGAAAAAAGCTTCCAGAGCCACTTTTAGTAGCAAGAACTAGAAGTAATATATTTCAATGTGACTTTATCAGAAGGAGTTTCAGTCTCTCATGTTGTTGTGGAGGATTTTTTTTACAACAGCACTCCAGTTTCTTGAGACTTGCTGGTATTTGTTTATGCACAGTTCTCTTAGGGTCCCACCAAATTTCATTTTCAATCAGTCTGAGGTCTGGACTTTGACTGGGTCACTCCAACACCTTGATTCGGATTTAGTTTTTTGTTGTTGTTTTTTACCCTTTCTGTTGTAGATCTGCTGCTGTGCTTGGGATCAAGTGACAGTGACAAGTGCGTGACAGTTGGTATGAGGTCCCAGAAAGTTGATCCTTTTCATCTGGATGTAGTGTTTTAAGTGGGAGAAGCCATTTTGTTAGTCATCCAAATGACCCCTTCAACCTCACGTGGCTGCAGGTTTCCCCAACTAACACCACTGACCAACACTGGGCCATGAGCACAGTTTCCTAATCATTAACATGCAAATTGTCAAGACCATTGCTTAATGGCCATTCACAGAGAATTAGGGAATGACTAGAAAAACAGCATTGTAAGATTCTGAAATAGCCTGACACAAAGGATGACCAAAGTTCTTTGCTTAGGCAGCGGTTGCCCTTCTTTCTCTTCTGGAATGTGTGGAGCATTCTTTAGGGGACTTCCCAGCTTTCACAACATGTCCAGCTGGAATAACCACTTTCACTCAGGGCCTTTCTGATATGATGTTCCTCTGCTTTCAAGATGAGATAAGAGCATTTTTCTCCAAAAGAGAGACGTTTTTGTGCTTTGTTCAGATACAGCTTTACAAACCTAAGCTGTGTTGCTATGTTGTTATTACAGAGATTCTTCTGAGAACCTTTCCAAAGAAGCCATGTTTGTTCAGCGTTTTTCTCAGTGTTCTGAGGCCTGTGTAGTCAGAGACCTAGCTTATGCGTTTTGGGCATTTTCTCTTTCGTGTGAATGTAAGAAATGTAGTTAATGTAATGTTAACACGATCTATGTAAAATCTGGGATCTGTGTTATTTTTAAAATACTTATTTTTTTTCTTGTTTTTTAATATCTCTGAATAGGCACTTGTAAGAGCAGGAGTCCAAATTACAGAGAGGAATACTAATGGTAAGCAAAAAAAAATTTCCTTCAGTAGCTTTTGGTCATTTTTCTGGGAAATAAGATTACCGTGATTTTAAAGTTTCCCTGAGCACCCTGGACCCAAGGGAAAAATGCATAACGACCAGCTGATCCAGTTCTGTGATTCCAGTAGAAGAAAGGCCAGAGCCACTCAATTCAGATGAGAGGGCCTTGGGCGCCATGGCCTTATCCACCAGGCAGCTGGTGTTACGACGTGGTGCCACTGTGCTGCTAATGTTCGTCATCCTTGCTGCTGGAGTTATCATCAGCGAGATTCTCATCAGACGCCTTGAAAAGTGATTGAATAATGTGTGCAGTACAAAACAAACAAACAAGTCTGCCTTTAGGAGTATATGTGACATGTATCATAGTAAAGCATATCTTATAAACCAGCTTAATATTTATCACAGGATGCTGTGAAGTTCTGTCTGCACCCATAATATGAAGTAATTAGGATGACTGTGAAGACTGTGAATTGCCCCATCTCAACTAATTCATCATTTAAAATATTCAGTCCAACTTTTACACAATTTTAGGCCATTTTGTTTTCTGCACTTAGTGCATGAGATGGCAAATAGCAGCATTAGAATGAGCAGTAATTACTGAGCTTTCTAAAAGTCAAACACGCTTCTTGGGGCTGAATTATAGCTTCATTTCCTGACATTACTGCACAATCAAAATGTCTTTAAAGCCACAGAATATTATCTGCTTGCCATTTCAGTAGTAGTATTTGAGGTCAGTTTTCTAGCTCTTTCTAGATCTAATTTAATCCATAGTCGGAAAAATATAGTAAATGAAAAGCCAAACTGAAAATAGTTACTGTATAGACAAGACGTTCTTTTTTATAGGAACATGCTGTGTAAGCTGAGCACCAATCGAGACTGTGAAATAAATAAAATTTCCCATCCTACAATTCATAGCCTGAATTGGTGCCGCAATTAGAACCTAACATGATTAAAGGTTATATTTAGGCTACAGCACATCTGTGGAAAGGTGCTTTCATCATCAAAAGGCAGAAATGCTACTCTCTTGCTTGGTTTATCTTGCGTTCCTTTGATCTGTGTTGCCAAATTTGATGATAATGAAAGGCCTGTATGTGCTCACTGTAACATGCTGGCTGGATAAAGACATGTCACCCTGAGCAAATCAACCACCTGTTCCCTCTGCCCGAGCAGATAACCAGCTCACAGCTGAAGCCTGCTCATAAATAAAGGATTCAACCTGCTTAACAATGAACAGTCAACCATGTGGGATTTTGGCATGAATATGTGGTGTTTGTACACAGCTATTAATTAAATAAATTGACTGTTTGTCTGTAATATCTAAGGTTAGCCTGGAATCAGTTAGCGCAAAGGCTAGAAAGAGGAATCACTGCTCAAAGATAACAACCCCTAACAATCTGCATTTAAATACCTCTAAAGCTCACTATCTACTCAATTGTGACCAGTGACTATACCAGAGCCTGGCTCCTCCTTGTACAGTCTGTCCTAAAGCAAAGACATGCTATTGTGTTTGGGCCAGATTTCAATTAATTCTTTTTTTGGAGCAAGTCAAGAACAAGTAAATAAGAAATCTGATTTTTATTTGATTTTAATCTGAACTCAACCAGCATGAGAAGTTCCCAAATTACGCTCATAACATGTTAAGTAAATAGAAAACAGGGGAACAGGTTTTGGTTGCTCTAGCTTTATTTTTGCTTTTTCTCATCAAGCGTATTCCCCTACTACATTACTTTTATTTTACTTGTGCTAATGCTAAACCTTGATGTTAAGCAGCTAATGGATGGTCACACAAGGCCCTGCACTTGCTACAGCTTGATGTTTGCAACAGTACGGTTAAAAAAAAACTTGCATATTAATTTATCGTTATTCAACATGTAAATCAGGTTTGATTCATACAAGGTTACATCGTCATCTGAGCTTCAGTCTTGCTCATCAGTGGAGGTATTGCCACAGGCTCCTCACAGAGACCATAATCTTGGTCTGCTCACCTCCAGAGACTGCAATCAGTAACACGCTGCGGCGTCATTAACAAGTGAAAAGTGACTGTCTAAAGATTTGCTGTTAGTATCTTTAGACTGCAACTTAGTCTCTTTACGAGTCTCATAATAACTTTTCAGGTGTTGTAACCACAAAGCACAATAATATTCTTGAACCTCAGTTAAATTATGACTCCAATTAATGCAACAATATAAAGCCGGGACTGAGTTTAAATGTTCAAATTTAAATGGAAATAAATAGAAATAGTAATAAATGTTGAAACGAACACATTTTCTTGCTTGTTTTTTGTTTTTTAAGAAATACATTCTCGTTTTAAACGCGATGCCAGTTCGCATGCTTTAAAATAGTTGGGATGGGGGCATGTATCCCATTATGTGGCTATACATGTACTTTTAAACTACACTTTTGATAACTGAGGAAGCCAGCAGCTGTAGCTTTGAAAGCAAAATGATTTTGTGTTGTTGCTTGGAATTTCATCTCCACAGCAATTCGGGGACTCCTTTGTTGTATTTTTCATTTCATAATATACAAAATGTTTCAAGGGGAGACAGCTTTGGACTGCAGGCAGGGCCATTTATCACCTGCACTAGTTTGCCATAGTGGTCTCCTTGGTCTACCTGCATAATGTTGTCTGGCACTATCTCACAGACACAAGCAAGGCTTTCTTAAAAAAAGACATCATCTGCAGGACAACAAGTGCTGTTCCAAAACCTGCAAAAACAGTACAGTGTTGTGCATAAGTCTTGAAGCACCTCTCATTACTTTATATTTTGTTTTCAAGGAACCAAACGTTCTCCTAATTTGTGGTGTTTAAATATAAATCGTTTCCCAGGCTTTATGAAAGTCTTTTACTATTTTTCTTTGGATATTGTCTGCTTTTCATTCATTTTCATTCCAGACCTTATGTTCACCATTTTCAGAGGTTTTGTTTGTTTTTCTTAAGGCACTTAACACTATGAATCATTCAAGCACAAAAACTAACAAGAAAGGCATATATCAAGGGACAAACTGGTACATTGGACAACTTAGCAAAGAGAACCATTTAAATTGGCACTTTGTTACAAGCAGCCTCTCAAAAAAAACACATAATTTGTTCTTGTATGTTCGAACAACGGTATGACAAATGCCAAGGATAACACAAAGATAACAGTAAGTATTTTATGTGCACTAACAAGGTGATTCTCAAAGAGGTAAAAAGCACGGTTTGTTGTACTTAAAATATTTGAGTAATGTGAAAAAGTGGAGGAAAAAATAAGTAGTGGCCAATATAGAAAAACTATCACAGCAGATGAACAGCACCTGATAGTCATGTCCTCTGATATGCCAAATTTCATAAGAACTTGACTGAAAATCAGGAGAAACAGGTTTGATGGAGTGATAAATCCAAATTTGAAATTTCAAATGCTTATGAAGTCAGGATACAAGAATCTGGAAAGCATCTGATTGGCAGCAGCTTAATTTTTCAGTATGACAATGATCCCAAATGCAGTAAAAGCATACTGCATTGAACTACACACTGGAAGAGTCATGGATTGGCCTCCCCAGAGCCTGAAACTCAATGTTATTGAAGCAGTGTGGTGTCATCGTGGCAGAGAATGAAATAAAAGGCAGCCAACAACCAACGAAGAACTTTGAATGTCCTTCAAGAAACCTGGAAGTATTCCTGAATACTACTTAAAGAAATTACAAGAAAGTTTTGCTAAGAGAGTTCAGGCTATCTTGAAGAATACAGGTAGTCATACCAAATATCCGGTTGTTCAGTCTGACGTCACTAGCCGTGTCTGGGTCTAAACTCCGTTGCAGGTCCATATATCAAACGATCACTGTGGCATTACTGAGAGTTGAAAAACTGTCTAAAGTCTTTCATCTTTAATAAAATGATCAGCGTTCTGCTCTACCAGGTGTAACAATTGAGTTTAACATCCAGGCATCCATGAAAACGGAATTTATGACATTTAACAGAGTTAGAAGTTAGCAGGGAGTTAGCTCGCTAGCTTCTATCTAAATACAATAAAGCATGTCCTGACTGCGGGGTTTTGGAAACAAATTAAAACATACAGCTTTCTTATCACTTCCAGCATAAATGAAGGCAGAAAACTAAACAGCAGTGACGTTTGTAGGGTTACTGAAGTTGGGCTAGCTGGTATATAATGATGTGCTACGTGACCGCTGGCGACACAGCTATGTTAGCATAATATAAACAAGCTAACTTTTTTTCCACTCGATAAAAGTTAACGTGAGTTTTCTCGGTGGTCAGAAACAAATGTAATCGCATGGCAGGATGCTGTAAAAGGACCAAACTTCAGCCAGGAGAACAACTGAGATAATCCATCCACAATACAAAGTTAGTCATTCATATACTGCTGCATGGGCTGGGCTGTAGTTACATCCTAAGGTTTTAAAAACTGAGCTTAAATAAATGATTAGCGGTAATAAAAGCCGAGGGAGGTCAACAGGGATCACTGACTGTTTTAGGAGCTTTTTGAGATCAAATAGAAGAAAATACATAACATTAAACATGTTAACAACACAAAAGCCATATTAAACGCAGACTACTTTAGACCCGGAAGTAGGATTCGTCGCGTCATCACTGAACAACCGGATTACCACATTGACTTGTATAAACTCGGTTTTTTATATACTGTCTTTCAATGTGTGTTTGGATATGTCAGTAAATCTCTGCACCTGTTTCCAATATTCCTAACAAAATTTAATGAAATGAGTGTCTCAGGACTTTTGCACAGTACTGCAGTTATGAGCATTCATTCACCCCGATGCCCTTCTGGATATTGATACTCTTCTATTTTCTTTTTTCTTATTTTCTTTTATTTCCAAACAAACCATAATCAGTGACAATGACTTTTTTTTTTTTTTGCTGTGTTATTTCTAGGCTTTTTCTCTGGGATTCTCTTTTCATACCCAGTCCTGTCACTAATTAACCTGATTACCTGTGCGATTTGTCCCCATGATTACACAATTTTCTAGTCTTATTTTGTGTAGAGTGCATATCATATAAGCTCTATTCGATACTGCCACTCTTTTGAATACTTCATTTGTGCTGCTTGTGCAGTATCTGTGTGCTAAGAGGTTGAATGGGTATGTTAGGCCCAGAAACAATTGTAGCTTCTTTTTAATATGTAATAGACATTAGCGGTTATTGATTGGGGTGTGAGCTTTGTTTCAGTCTTACCTGCATCAGTCAAGTTCCTCCACACCAAATTCGCTCCTCCACATCTTTATGGATCTTTCTTTGTGCACTGGTGCGCAGTCGTGTTGGAACAGGAACAAGCCATCTCCAAACTGTTCCACCAAAGTTGGGAGCATTTAAATTGTGCAATATGTCTTGGTGTGATTAAGCATTCAGTTTTATCTGTCATATGCAAGTTAGCACAGGGTCAACATTGCAATGAAATGTGTTTGACGAGCAGCAGTCACTCAGCAGCATGGTACAGTAGAAGAAAATATAATAGAATAAAATAAAATAATTAAAAAAAATAGAAAATTAGTAAAGAGCAAAATATTAGAGAGACGTGGTAAAAGAGAAAAGATAACTAAATATATATGTATCTATAAATATAAATATATGTACACTAGTGATTAAATAAGAAAATCTTGAAAAGAAATATGATGGGGGGGGGCAGATGGGATATTGCACAGGAATGAGCAGCAGAAAATTACAGTATTGCACTTTTTAAATATAAATATCAATAACAATAAAGTGACCAGTGCAGATTAAACAGAGTACTTGTGAAGCTGCAAGGTAGCTTCTGAGTGCGTCCTGTGTGTTGTGTGTGTTTAAGTGTTGTGGTTGAAGTGTCATATGGCTTGGTGGTAAAAACTGTTTTTCATTCAGAATTCCTCTCTCTGGAAATGAAGGGCAGAGCCCAACTCTTGAAAAACAACCCGACACTATAATCCTCCCTCCACCAAAATTCACACTTGGCACAATGCAGTCAAAAAAGTACTGTCCTCCTGGCAAACTGCCAAACCCAGACTCATTGAAATGCCAGAAAGAGAAGTGTATTTCATCACTCCAGTCCAGTAGCAGTGTGCTTTATATAAGTCCATCTGACGTTTTGCATTACACTTGGTGATGTAGGGCTTGGATGCAGCTGCTCGGCCATGGAAACCCATTCCATTAAGCTTTCTACACACTGTTTTTGAGCTACCCTGAAGGCCACAGGAAGTTTGGATTGACTCTGCAGAAAGACCTCTGCGCTTCAGTATCCACTGGCCCGGGTCTGTGATTTTACATGACTGAGTTGCTGTTCCCAATCATTGACCCTTTGTTATAATATCACCATATAATATCAGCTGTTGGTGATATTATAACCAACAGTCAGCTGTTGGTGACTGAATATTTTTACAACTGGACATGTTGCACAAGTGGCATCCTATAATGGTATCGCGCTGGAATTCATTGAACTCCTGAGAGTGACCCGTTCTTTCACAAATGTTTGTAGAAGCAGTCTGCATGCCTAGGTGCTTGATGTTATACACCTGTGGCCATGAAAGTGATTGTAACACAAGAATTCAATCATTTGAATGGGTGAGTAAATACTTTTGGCAATATAGTGTATTATTTAAAGGATTTATTTCCACACTGTTTTTCATGTGATGATAGTCACTTTGCAGGTATTAGTAGAGCATCTATAACAGAAGGAACTATGGTTCTTTTGCATATTAGTATATGAGTCTTCGTGTTTTGTTTGTAAAGAAAAAAAAGAGTTCAGACTAGAGGCTGTGATGTATTCCAGTGACACATAGCTTATTATTTATTATTCACTTCTGTCCTGAAAATAAACAGAGCCAGAGCAACAGTAAAAGACTATGTGACGATGATATTTCACTTACAGACATGTCAAATTTAGCATCACATATTTACAGTCAATCTTCAAGTTAAAAAAATGAGAGAATGATTTGAGGTCAGTAAGCTGCGATATACACCTCACAGTGCAACATGTAAATTAAGTCAAGAACAGGTTGAAAAACAAAAAGCTATCTGTGGGAAAACATCTGTTGCTTGATGCCCACATGATTTTCCTGTGAGGATTTGTAACCTACCTTGTTGCTCCAGTTAAGAAATCTCAGCTCTGAGCTGGTTAAAACACGATCTTTGTAACAAGACCTTTGTTAATCCTGCCAGATTCCCTCTCATTTGATATTGCTTCCAGCTTTCTGTGGATTTGCTCAGCAGTGCAGCACTGAGACGGGGTTTTTCTCTCTACACAAGGTAGCACCAGTTTTAGAAAATAAGACCCCTGGTTTATGAGAAGATGTGCAACTAGGAAGGAATTTAACACTTACTATATGCAGCCATGACAAGTCAATATTTGGAAGTTAAAAATATCTCAGAAGTGTGGTGTAAAGTTCAGAGGAGCCAGTGGCGTGGGAGTGGAGTCATTGGCCCAGTTCAGAGTAAAGTTGGCCTTGCTCTGTGCACTCTCCTCTGGTACAGGGAAAGCAATATGACAAGCAACACCTATAATCAAAATAAGAAGCGAAACCAGTAAGGCGGTTCCCCGACGGAAAATCAGCTGTGTTGTAGAAAGCACCACTTTGGGTTTGGTGGTTTCGTTATGTTCAGTGTCCCTCTCAGATGGTGTTGCATTAGTATTGATGATGCCTGGCTCTTGAGCAGCTTTCATCTCCTGATCCAGGGTGTTGACAGGACTGTAGCCATCTGTTTTTGGAGCTTCTCCACCATCCGACTGGGCCTTCACAGTGCAAAGATGCAGTTAATGGATGTGTGAGTGGCTCCATTATGATATGACAAGATACAAAAAAAACACGCTGTGTTGAAAGACTTACTGAGTCTGGGCAGACAGGACCATCCAGCAGCATCGCTTCATTGAGCCCTGTACCAGGAAGGTGTCCAGGTCCTACCAATAACTTCTTCCCAGCTCGCAGTTGAGCCTAAAACATGTCAGAGCGAGGTTCAAGAAGCAAATAAAAATCTGGTAACTCTTGGGTATAAATCCACAAAAGTAAACCACAATCTAAAAACAGATATAGTCCTCTGCTTTCTTCCTGCTGTTTTCAAACACATTACTACTCACCTGTCAGCTCTGGCATCGTTATACAATAATATGAATAATAATTATTATTAACCTTTATTTTACCAGGAAAAGTCTCATTGAGATTAAAAACCTCTTTTTCAAGGGAGTCCTGGCCAAGAGGCGACAACATGTTAAAATTACAAAGTTACATACATGTTATAAGTAACAAAATAATAATAAAAAAAACAAAAAATGTAAATAAAAAGAAACTGACAAAAACAAGGAGATTATATAGAGTTTATAGAGCTACTCTTGACAAACAAATGTGTTTGGCACAACCGGGCATTAAGATCTTTACTCTGCTCGCTAAAGCAGCCGGATGTGGCAGGTTTGTCTCCCTAGCCGGCTCAAACAGGCTACAGGTATTTGTTGTTGTTTGTTGTTTTCTCCCTAGCTCGCTCTCTCTTCTGTCTCGCTCGCCTGGGCGGAGCTCAATGTGTGGTGAGCCAAAACACCTGCAAGCGACTGCTCACCTGTGTCTCATTATTCCTGCCTCTCCCAGCCACCGTTCAAGATGGTGGCTCGGAGTTTCTTGTCGCTGGAACGTTAAACGACTATCGTTAGCGTTGCCCAGCTGTAAAATGATCTCCAGTGTTTCCTGCGTATCTTTCCTGGTGTTGATTCTCTCATCTGTCTCCGTACCTAGATTCCCTGGTTCCATCCTTATTTCGCGTCCCTGGACTACCTGAGTGTGAGTGTTAATTACAAGCATGGAGAGAAGTGAAGAGGAGTGTGTTGAGTGGCGTGGCAGAAGAGGAGCGTGTGTGGAATTTCCCTCACCATTCCCTGTGGCTGCCCTTCCCCTTTCCTCCCCTCAGTACTTGTATATAGTCACCCGGTTTGTTGTAAATAAACCTTTTGCACCTTTCTCCCTGTCTGCGCTTGAATCCGCTCAGTCCACTGTGGCAAGCTTATACACAAATAATTAAATGTATTAGTATGTGGGATATGTGAGAGTACATATTGTCTTTTATGTCTTATCTATTTTTTTGAAAGTAAGAAAAAATTAAAGCTAAACAAAAAAAAGAAAAAGTTCTAAGAATAAAACTAAAATAACGATATACAGATAAAAAAAACTTACTGACAGACCTCCAAAGATTTAACTCAGAAATGTCACCTGTTACATTCATACTTTTTTTTTGGAAGATTGAAATAATATCTATGCTTTTAGAGAAAGATATGAGCGTCTTACCTTCTGAGTGACTTTTTTCCAGTTAATTTTAAAGATCAGAACCAGAAATAACACTGTCTCGAGGGAAAGGCATACAAGTAGGCCCAGCCACAAACCTGAAAGGAGGAACAGAAATTCAAACAAACACATCAAGAAATAGTCTAGCTATCAAGCTATCAAACTGCTTATACCAATGGTCTTTAAAGACACAGCCAAGCTGACAGTCGACTCTGCTTATTCACAGCTGTAGACTATGAGTCCATATGCTCGTATAAAGTAGAGACAGCACACCTAGACTGTGCTTCCATGTTCGGATGCTGTGCCTGTGTACAGAATTTCCAACTATCTTTGCAATCCCATGGTACTTGAATTGTTTTATTTTATTTTTGTGACAACCACTATGAAAGCCATGAGTACCATTCACAGAGAGTTGGGGAATGGCTGCAATCACAGCATTGTAAGATGGTGAAAGATGTACCCTTAGGCCCCCTCCTCGATTCAGAGATGGTCTTTCCCTTTTCACGTAAATGGCCTCCTTGACTCTGCGCTCAAACCAGCGTTCCTCCCTGTCCAGGATGCGTACATCCTCATCATTGCAGGAGTGTCAAGAGTGTCTTTGATTAATGGTCAATGACAATTTGCACATTAAGGATCCAGGAACTGACCTCACAGCTCATTGTTCACTCAGTGGTGCTAGTTTCAGTCAGTATGCAAAGATACTGTTTATAAGGTTGGGGAAACCTGCAGTCAGCTGAGACTGAAGAAGTCACTTGGTTGAGTGACAAAATGTTTCTCCCACTGAAAACACTATGTCCAGATGAACAGAATCAACTTTTTGGGGTCAAAAAAAGTCTCCTTCAAAAATTTTAAAAATCCTACAGACTGCACAAAAAAGTGAAAAAGTGTTAGTGTACACAAACAGACACACTTGATTAAAAGTTCACATCCCTGATGTACATTAGGATAATCAGATTTATTTACAATACTGTGCAAAAGTCATGAGTCCCACACTGCTTTAATAATATTGCGGGCTGATAGTGCTTCACTGTGTACTTTTCTGTCCAGATATCCTTTTATTGCATTGTCAGAGTGTTTGGGATCATTGTCGTGTTGAAAAATTAAGCTGCTGGCAAGATGGCACTGCACTGTGAATCATAATCTGATGGCATTTTTTTGCGTTCATAATTCCATTAATTTTGATCAGATGTGTTTAAGAACACTTTAAAAATTACAAGTCTCACTCCTTGAAAGCAAAAATTAAGAAATGAGAAATTTGCACAATACTGTATAATATTTAATTGTGTGTTGTGTGCAACTGTTTTTAAGTGAATGAGAATTTAATTTAATCAGCTTGGATTAAAAAAAAGAAACATAAATAATTAATAATATTTTTTTGAAAGTTAATCATATCTATATCCATCCAGTTTTACACATCAAGGTTTTTCAGCTCTTGTGGAAAATGTTACAAAACAGCTGTTGAGGTGAAGAGTGTGACCTATAGCTGGCTCTTTATCAGACTGATACTAAAGGCTGGGTTATACAACTAAATCCTAAATCAACAGCAGCTGAAGTGCATTGTGGGTAATGGGATATCTTAGTATTAAAAATGATCAGACTGCAAAACTAATCGTAAATAATTGAAATCCAGTTACATGTAGTTACATTTAGAAACCCAGTGTTGCTGCCTACAGGCTCTTATGTGCCGGCTTAAGTGCCACTGGTGAAAAATCTTGGTATCAGACATTGTTATCGGCTGTTTTATTACTTGTCTCACCCTAATGTCATATGACCTCTGTCAAATTGTGCATTCTCCATTGTGTATTTTGTGTTCCTTGTCTCTGTGCCAAATTATCTTTGCATTGAGAATTCCTGCCTTTTCTTCTCCATGAAGCTCTATCTGTGAGTCTGAACCTACCTGGTATCCTGGTTTTTGTCCTTGCTCTTCCCTGTCAGACTTGGTTTGCCTGTTCTGATCAACTTCCTGAGTGCACCTGACTGTCTCTTGCCTGAAGTAAAGACTGCATCTCGGGGCTTTGAAGCCTATTTCAAAACTTTTTTTCATGTTATGCCGTTGAGTCCTTTGATTTTGACTTATCAGTCCACCCATCTATTTTCTTAATCATTTATCCAACTACAGTCACCAGGAGTCTGCACCTTATCCCAGGTGACTTTGTTAAAGGGGCTTGAGTACACCCTGGCTAACACAGGGCTAACAGTCACATCCACACCTACACCCTTGACCTAACATGAAAGATTTTAGGCTGTGGCAGCCGAAAGCCCTCACAGGCAAAGAGGGAACATGCAAACTTGTAAAAAAAAAAATTAAAAAAAAAAGAGCTATGAATACCAAACCTTCTTGCTGTGAGGCAAAAGTGAAAACGTGTGCACCACTACAGCAACTTATAGCTTGTCTGTAGAAAGATGCCTACAATAGAATAAAAGTATTACCTAATATCCTCAGGTTGGCATAAAACATCAAAGCTATTCCTACTGGCAGGCCGATGAGGTAGTAACCCAACAGGTTGGAGATGGCAGCAATTTTCTGCATCCCAGATCCTACAAGAATTCCTGAGCAGACACACTGAAATGGAACACAGAATAAAAGGAAACAAAGTTGAGGGTTTGATTTGATCAAGCAGACAACCAGCTCTCGGAACTAGTCTTTGTAAAGTGAGATGAGAACATAGTTTTTTGTTGTGTAAAGGCATACCAGAAGTGAATCAAAGAACTGTACAAAAATGTGCACTGTGAGGTTTTCAGACACGGTCGCCACAATTTCACTGCAGAGAGCAGAAAAAGAGCATTAAAACAGTGTTATGATAATATTTTACAGGCTTGAATGTGTGTGTTGCTGTAATACTCACACATCAGAGGTAAATATGAAGGCAACAACTGACTTACAGCTTGCAAAACCAATACCCTGGCAAACAGCAAGCGTTCCTATAGAGAAAATGCATATAAGTCCATGTGTCCTTATTTTATCATGTATTACATATGTTTGAATTTTCAAAGAAATGTTTAAATATCCTAATACCCGACAGAAATAGGGTCACTTTGCAGGTGAGCAAAGCTCTGGTGGTGTCCCCGGCCCCCAGAGCATTCCCAACACGCACACAAGCAGCTGCATGGATACCTAAAGGAATCTACAAGGTCCAGACCAGAGTAAGCATTTTTCCCAAATTGCAGAAGTGCTGTTAAATAATAAGATGACTGTGTTCAACTAAGTAAATGGCTGATCCGTACCATGTATGCAATGGTTCCTATTTCATTCAGCACATGCTGAGCAGCAAGATCCACCTCACCAAGTAAACCTGACATGATTTAGAGAGATTCATGAAAGGTTTTGCTGCTGTGCACGAATGCGACATTTTTACACAAACTTTTGAGACAAAGATTTTACAGTGAGGTAAGATCTTGTGAATTAAACTTTTCCATTTTCCATGATGATTTTTTTGCAAAAAAAAAAAAGTGAAAACCAGGACATTATCTGGGGAGATAACCTCAAAGAAGATGGGAGAATTGCAAAGTAGTAAATATATTTTAACAGCATTTCGACTGTAATAATTTACAATATCGCTGATACTGAACAGATTCTAACCGGAAATATCAGGCCACTGATTAGAGTATAGATTTTTGTTTACAGAAAGATAAGACAACCCTGGTAAACATTTTAGTGCATTTTTGAGAAAGGTTTAAGATTTAATCGTTATTATTAAATCACTGAAACATAACCCCTTCATCAGAATTTACTATTTTATCATATTTAACCCTTTGCTTCCTTTACATGTAGATCTATCAGTATTGCATATGCACTCCTCCCCAACTCTGCTCACCTCCAGCATGAGCATGCTCATCTCTGTTCAGTCACCCTAATTCTAATCTATGCTGCATAGTGTAATATTGGATTAATAGAAGAACAAAAACAACCAGAAGCACCAACAGTAATATCAAGGTCAAGTTATCACACAGTTAATGATATGCTGCTAATGATAGATAAATCTTTTTCCTAGAAACCAGTTATAACAACTTAGCCTAAACCAGCAAGATTATGCACTCTTTCTTTAGATTTGTTCCATATGAAACCCTGGAATTCTGAATCTGGGTTTTTGAGACATGATCACTGTATTTTTGTGACTTGTGCACAGCAGAGATGTTCTGTCATAGTGATAACTGCTAGGTTAAAAGGAAAAAAATAGCTTGATTTTTGTTTTCTTCTTGAGAAAATAAGTGTAAAATGAGTGTGTGTGTAATCGGCCGTTTACGTGCATGTTTGTTTGTCTGGCAAATAACACTGACCAGCGAGAAAACTGCCAATCTCCCAGAGCCACCATTCAAAGTAGACCATAAGTAAACTTGGAACAGCCAGCTTCATGTAAGAGCCCCATTCCTGCAGACATTCAGTGGACCAACCTGTAAGGTTTACAGAAAACTCAATTCAGTAAAACTAATGTCTGAAAAGCTGTATCATTCACTTTGTGTTATTCATGTGTAGCACTCACCTCCCCATGTCTTCTGATGGAGCTTCCTTATTCTGATGTAGCCGTACAGCAGCAGGCAGAGGGTGATCTGAGCGAGGCTGTTAGCGATTGCTGATCCACTGAAAACACAGATGATAAAACGTATTTATACCTGTGGTTGCCAGAGGAATGACCACTAACAAACAACATTAACAAACACAGGAATACGCTGAGGAGGCATGGACCAAAAAACTAACAGAAAGACTGTGGTTTGGCACACTAGGTTTCTCATGAGCTGAGGAAAGACTTTTCACAATTAGTAGGAGTGAGTGCTTGGTAAATGTGAGGGATAGGAGAAACAGGGCCCAGACTGAGGCCTGGGTTGAGTCATCTGCCTGATGAATCAAATGTTTTTCCAGCTGGAATAACTCCTGTCAGAGAACTTTCTTCTTCCTTTGCCCTACACTGCCCCCCTCACTTAAATAAATTTCAAAAATAATAAACATCAGTGCACTGCTGACTCACATTTAACAGAAAACAAATTTTCTTCTCCTCTCAGTCCCCTCTTTGGACAACAGTGTAGTGAACATGGCAGTGACAGAGGGCTTTTTTCTGTTTTATTCATAGATTGTATCTGTTATTCCACCATCAAAAAGTACATAAAAAATGAAAAGGCAAAATGAGGCAGTGTGACACACTTACATGATGCCCAAATTGAGGGTGAAGATCAAGACGTAGTTGAAGCCCAAGTTTAAAACATTCGCTATTCCCGCTGTGTACATCTGTGGCAATATGATCCCCTGAAAGATTTTTTTTTTAAAAGACATGATTAGCAATCCAGTATGCAGAGCCACCATTCCTTCGGCAAGAGTATTTATTTACTTAAATTACTTTACTATTTTCCCAAAGACAAATTCAGGTAAGTGTAGCACACTGGTGGAAACTAGAATAAGACATTATCTCACTGAAACTGCACATTAGCTGCTTATGATGTATTTGGTGCTAAAAAAAAAAAAAATAGACCTGACAGTTGAACTAGACAAAAGGGGGACAATATAGGATTTCAAAAAAATTTCATAGTATGTGCATGATTACATTTCTGTCACAGAAAATCACAAGTCTGAACCTTAAAAGGGCGCTTTACGATGTTATATATAATATTGTGCTAACATTAGCTGATAGTGTGGGTAAACAGCTGGAATGGCACAACATGGCACAGTGTCTATATATGCATATATATACAAATATACATATAAATATCTGAATATTTATATATTATTCCCCTCTTGCTCCTGTGGGCAGTCTTTATTTTTCAAGATCGGGTCCTCTAGCAGAGGCCTGGGAGCTGGAAGTTCCTGCACAGTATATTTGCTGTTCTTAGGACTGCACTCTTCTACACACCAATCTCAGATGTTGTTACTGGGAACTGCTGGAGCCACTTGCCTAGCTTGAGTCCCTGCACCGAGTGCTCCGGCAATCACTGGGACCACGGAAACTTTCACGATCCACATTGTCTCAAGTTCTTCTCAGGAAGATGTGGTGTTCCCTTCTGGTAGTTCCAACCCCTCAGTTCTAACTACTTTCCCTCTCTTTGTTTCCATCCGACTACACTTCTCCAGTCCGAATGACACTCCGATCTTGTTGCTGTACATCATGGTGGAAAGCCCAGCAGCACCTCCATTTCTTGAGGATTCTGAGATGGAACCGGCTGCAGACTGACCTACTAGTGTCCTACTGAGCCACAATTGAGAGTGTGCTGGTGCACGCCATCGCCATGTGGTACGCTGGTTGAACAACAGCTGATAAGAAGAGACTCCAAAATGTCACCAGAATTGCAGAGAAGGTAATCGGTTGTCCACTCCCCTCCCTGGAGTGCATTGCCAGCTCTGGATGTCGCTCCAGGGCCTGGGCAATTTTAACAGACCACTTCCATCCTAACCACCACCTATTTAACATCATGCCCTCTGGAGAAAGGTTCAGATCCATCAGATGCAACACCAACAGACTAAAGATCAGCTTCTTCCCGTGGGCTGACAGAAGTCTCAATGCACCAGAACACTGACACCACACTGACACACTTCTGCAGTCTTCCCCTTTGTTTACTTATGGTAACCTTGAGTGTGTGTACGTGTGCATGGGAGGGTGGGTGTGTGTGGACGTGGGTATGCACGTGCAAGCAGACCTCTCCCATACAGTCATTCTGTTTTTGCTATTGACAATTTCCTGCGCAATATCTTGGTAAATGTGCAATAATAATAATCCTACCTTTTTTTTCTAACACGAAGATGCCTGTTCATCTTCGTGGCTATGATGGCTGACAGGAGCTTCCATTTGGTACTGAGGCAGGTTATTGGCCGGTAGTTGGATGGGATTGGTCCCTTTTGGGGATCCTTGGGAATCAGGACTGTCTGGCCTTCAGTTAGCCATTACGGGTGTCTCTTGTTCATTCGCAGCTGATTTATTTGTGCTGCCAGTTATTCAGACTGGAGATTCATTCTTGGATGTTTGCACTATGATGGTTATTGGCCCCTGTTCAGAGAGGTTGCTGTGGTCTGCAACCTCTGGTTTATTCTCCTGGTATACCTCTTCAAGTGCTTGCTGTACTTCTTAGTAAAAGGAGAAGGAGGATATCTCCTTCGTAGATACCACACTTAACAACATAACAACATGACCTTTCTGTTTTAGTTTCCCCTGGAAGGTGTCTGACTCCTACACACCAGAAGCATACTTGTTTCATCTCATGAACCTACCTGGTTTTGCAGGTAGGCAACCTGCAGCTGGTACAGAAACATAGCCTGTAGCAGAAAGAAAGACAACATGAATTTAGTTGTTTGTTTGTTTTTTACTAAATTAAATTGGCAGTAATAATTCTCAAACATGAGGGTTAAACAACTCAATACTAGTGCGCTTACTAAACTGCTGCATGTGTGTTACTAAATGCAGATGTTGAAACACTGCAGCTGATAAGTACACAATAACTAATAATCTCAGTCAAGGTTAGGAAGTAAGTGAACTAAGTCTCAGTCTCAGTTCATTAAACTCACTGGAACAGCTGGTAGAAATGCCATCATATATATCTGGGCAATTCTGAAAGGGAAGCAAACAAAATGATATTCATTTAGTGAAGCAAACATAAAGACAATCATTCAAGTTTGCAAAAAGTGCATCTGTAAATTCATTCATTGTGGGAAAGTGCATCAGCACTGTCTTCACATTACATCAGTTTTCAATCGTAGTCCCTTGAAATCAAATTTAATTTAATCTCATACAAATTTACTCAGAAACTCTGAAAACACATATAAAGCTGAAGTTTTCTAAGCACAGAATAGTATTAGTACTGCTGATAAAAATGCCAACAACAGAACTAAAAATATAGATTTGTATTCCTTTTTTTCCAGTTATATATTCAAAGATGCTACATCAGCTTTAAAAACCATGATTTTACCTCGCCACCTCTTCCTCTTGGTGCATGAGGATCAGTAGGCTGTAAGAGTTCATGATAATAGCCCAACATGGCAGGCAAAACGCCAGCAGGATCAGTGAACTCCTTTGAAGAATCACTCCAACACGTTTCATGTTTTTACTGCCAAAAGTCTGCAAAACACAAACAATGCTAATGGGAACTGGATTTGACTCCATAGTGAAATTATAACCTTCCCGTGGATAAAACCGCTGCAACAATAATACACACGCACAGTGTGGTTTGCTCACCTGAGAGATGAGTGTATCACAAGCAAAGGCAAGGCCATGGCCTGTTGCAACTGTGGTCGAATTAACGGTCTGAGAGGTGAAGAATAAAAAAAGCCACACTTTAGTAAACAGTTCATACATTCATTATGTCCAAAACTTGAAGTTGTATTATAAATAAATTTAAGATCATGGGTTGCTGTCACCTTCAAATTATTCTTAAATTAAAAATGTATTACACTTCAACCTTTGACAATCAAAATACGTATCAAGTCAAAGAGAGGCAGTTTTGCACACCAAGATGAAAGTTGGGTTAATGTTGCATCAAACTGAAATGTGTCATGTACTCCATTCCTTTGTATATTTTATGCCACAAAGCAGCATAAAATATAAAATGAGACCAGATCTTGAGATGGAGTCACACCATCCATTCTGGCAACACCCGTCTTCAAACACAGACTTCACTTTGAGCTTACTTACATTATACAGTAGTCTTAAATGATTGTGAAGCTACTGAGTGGACAAATTGGTCCACAGACAGAAAACACCTGGAAAGGTACTGAAAAGCACCCAAGAGCTGTTCCCACTATTTTAAAATGGTGACACATACGAACACAGAAAGAGAGAGAGACAGACTCACAATATAAAAACAATAGGGGCGAATCGTGGCTCAAAGAGTTGGCAGTTCGTCTTGTAACCGGAAGGTTGCCGGTTCGAGCCCCGGCTCGGACAGTCTCGGTCGTTGTGTCTTTGGGCAAGACACTTCACCTGCCGCCTACTGGTGATGGCCACAGGGCCCGGTGGTGCAATATGGCAGCCTCGCCTCTGTCAGTTTGCCCCAGGGCAGCTGTGGCTACAACTGTAGCTTGCCTCCACCAGTGTGTGAGAGTGAATGAGTAGTGAAATTGTAAAGCGCTTTGAGGGCCCCGAAAAGCGCTATATAAATGCAATCCATTATTATTATTATTATTATAAACATCCATCACTGAGGTTAGTGCAACTTGATTTGCTCCTCACAAAGATGTAGGGTGATTCAGCAAACACAGAGCACTGGACCGTTTTCGGAGTATATGCTCAGAGCTTAAAAACTTTCTTACTGATCAAATGAAAAAGCAAAAATGTTTGTAGATTTTCTGCCATACATAGAGAAAATAAGAGCTGTTTTCATCTCTGATACATTGCACTTCAATGATCCTAATTTCAAGTTACAGGCCAGAAACAACAGTGAGCAACCTCGTGTCAGTGGAGTGATTTTCAGATGAAAACAAAGGTCGTTAAAGCGTTGATAGATAAAGTTCTGTTTACTTCCAAATTGTTTTAAATGAATCAGACGAGGTGTACTAAAATCGTGCTAAAAAAAATTGTCCCTGGAGAATGAAATTTCTTTGAATTTGTTCAGCAATCCAAACATAAAAGATCATGCAGAGTAATAAATAAATAAATAAATAATAAATAAATAAATTTTTATTTATATAGCACCTTTCAAGACAGAATCACAAAGTGCTGCACATAAGATTACAAGTCATAAAAGATTTAAAAAGAGAAAATAAAACAGGCAAAAAATTAACCAAAAGCAGTTTTAAAAAGGTAAGTTTTGAGTTGTTTTTTAAAAACAGCTACTGAGTCCACAGTTCTTAATGCTTGGGGGAGAAAGTTCCACAGTCTAGGGGCCACAGTGGCAAAAGCTCTGTCACCCTTAGTCCTCCTCTTAGTATTTTTTATAGCAAGTAAGCCCTGATCAGATGACCTCAAAGACCTGCTAGGGACATAGGGCTGTAACAGATCAAAGATGTAGGCAGGAGCCAGTCCGTGCACAGCTCTGTAGGTCAAGACCAGGATCTTAAAATCGACTCTAAATTTAACAGGAAGTCAGTACTTAGTTATCAAAAATGAAAGGGATACCAACAGAAAAGAAAAGACAAAGAAGATGCTACGATTTTCATAGGGAGTGGCCAGGACAAGATTAGAAATTAATCTATCAGAGGGAGAGCTGAGACTGAGTAGTTTAGAGACATAGTTAAAAAATTGAAAATTGACTCTACTGGACAAAGCATGAGGAAAAGAGAAATATCACAAATAGGATTCATGGATGCAATGAAGGAGGCCATGCAGAGGGTTGGTGTGCAGAAGAGGATGCTAGTGACCAGGTAATATAGTGGCAGATGATATGCTCAGACAACCCCTAAAAGGAGCAGATCCTAGTAACTACAGCCTCTGGTTGCATTTCAGTTAAACAATAATAATAATAATAATAATAATAATAATAATCTTGATTTTTTTTTTAAACAATAAAATATAGTTTGATTTTTTCTTACTGGAAAGGAAAGGAAACCTAATCTCCCATTAACAGAAAACACAATATATTAATTCTTACTGAGTTTTGCAGTCCCCTTGCTAATTGTTCCTTTGACATTTTGAGTTGATTTTGCTGGCGGCAAGGGACAAAAATCAATTCACACAGTGCACTGTACTAGTGCTTAGCTGATCTCCTCTGATCTGTCTGATAGTCAGTGAAATGATCCTTTTGGGTGTTTCTTAACAGCTCTAAGGCTTACAACCTAGTAAGCAAGCAGCAATAGATCATTCAACCAGTTTTTTTTGTTGTTGTTGTTTTTGTTTGCTTGTTTACTTTTTAGGCTTAATGTTAACGAACAAAAAAGAAAAGAAAAGAAAAGATTAAACTGCTTTATAACCAATCAAGCCCCACTGCAGTAAGGCTATGGAGCTAGCCTAACCTAACCTCACGCCAGTAGCGGGAAGTTAGCAGGTT
Source organism: Maylandia zebra (assembly GCF_041146795.1). Lineage (NCBI taxonomy): Eukaryota > Metazoa > Chordata > Actinopteri > Cichliformes > Cichlidae > Maylandia > Maylandia zebra. Next base: position 15,702,276 of record NC_135176.1, on the reverse strand, counting down.
AGCAGAGGGGATAGAGTTTGTATAAAATTTAAGTTTTAAAATATTGCTTTTGAACTGAAACTCAACCAAAACCAAATCCTGAGACTGGACCGCACTCACAGGCAAAGGTAAAGGAGAAGCTCTGTCATTTTTAGATGGAAACTTTCAAGCACTAAGCTAAACCGGACTTGCCTCTTGTTGTACCGGTCAGGCAGCTACCTGGATGCTTGCACACCCAGTCTGGAGTCTGGAAGTCATTTATAAACAGGAGCTCCGACTGAAATGTTGCAGGATCAAGGATGGATCAAGTTGCAATCAGCAAGGTACAGTATAATCGAGTGAAGGAGAGGGATAGCAGGCCAGAAGCAGGCATGCCGTGCAGGAGGTGGACTACTATGCAGGTAGTGTAAACTTTTACCAAGTTAAAAATAATGCTAACAGAACACTTAGCATTAACGACTACATTCCTGGCATATTGAGAAATGTGTAGGGTCATTTCAGAGCTGTTAAAGTGGCTAACACCATATCAAAGATATGATGGAGCAACTACAGTTCATTCACTTTTAAACACTAAACCACAAGTCTCAAACATAATTACATCCAATCCGGCCCACTGGACAGCTAGAGGTTATAGATTTTGTACTTTTAACTATCTTTACATAATATTTAAAAATTTCTTACTGAGAAAGACCTCCTCTACTGCCATTCATGCTACACCAAAGTAATTCAGTAGAAGATAAGCAAATAAATGACAGAAAAGATTCTGTTTTTTAAGAGTATACTGTAGTTTTTACAGTGGTTCTACATTTAAATATTTTCTATGAAATTTCTGTTTTATAATTATAGGACAGCCTGGGCAATAAGCTGCCTGAACTTTCTCTGTAACTTTACACATTTGTTTTTTTCCATTTCAATCCAAAAATTTGTGCTTTCATTTACTACACCAGCATTTCTCTGTTATGTAGGAAAACTGACACATACTGTTGAAATTGCACTTCTTTTTCTTACATTAGGATATCTCAGGGATTAAATGTATAGTTAAATGTCTTTACACTGAAAGAAAGTGCAGCGTCACTGGTTTGACCTACTTAAAATCAAAGTGTGGTGTATTTGGCCTATGATGTAAAATGAGTTTGACATCCCTGAGAATACAAGGAAGTATTCATTAATTCATCGAAGCAAGTTCAACAAGCTTTAGCATTTGAGCTGAAAGGACAGCACTATCACTGAGGTGGATGATTGAGTTTTGCTTCTGCTTTGGACCAGATAACAACTTGTTCCTGCACGAAAAGCTAGAAAGGAAACACCTGTCTCCTGTCCACTTGATAAAGGCATCCTCTGTTACACGAGAGCTGGAGCTACAATGAAGGATAAGGCAAAGTCCTTCTTCTGCAAGGACAGGTGAGTAAGTAGATATTTTTCTTGGCTGGTTACTCTTTGCCCATCTCCTTGCCGCTTCAGCACCTCGGACAGTGACATGACCTACTGGGGTTTTGTTTTTGTAGCGCAGTTAGTCGACTTTAAAACACTTTTTTAATAAGATCAATCTAATATTTTACAGTATCACTTTTATGTGCATTCTTAAAATTCATAAACGCATGAGATTTTGTTTTTGATAATAACTAGATTTGGTATGCTATTGTGCTTGTTTCCTTAACAACGTTGTTTTTCAGTTAGAGTACAGGCGACAGCCCCTCCTAAGAGAATGTACATGATTCATTAGTTGATATTAACCAGTGCTTAGTAGAAGTTTGAATTTTCTAAATATTTCATTCAGTTGTGTTTTAACCCTTGTATGGTGTTCTGGTCTGTGAGACCCATTTTCAGTTTTTTTCAAAAGAAAAATTAAACAATTAATTATTTTTTCAACCTGAAATTCATTGGCTTTGGCTTATTTTCTGTGAAGAACATAAATCCAAACTAATTTTCAATGACCTCATACTGTACCTCCCCCCACGCATTTACATTACATACAAGGTGTTTGGGTCCACTGGACCCAGGTCTAATAAAAGTGTTGAAAGTGTAGGTCCTGTGTTCCCACACGCTGTCTTCCTCCTTTCTGGTGCTGCTGATAGTGTTTTCTTCCCCTCCTGCTCTCGCACAAAGTTGCAACATAGTTGAATTTTCAACAATCAACACCGTCTGCTCTGACATTCCCGCACATTTTACCCTCTTTCTTGAGGGATCCAAATTTTATTTTCTCATACCCTGTCCCACCTGCAAATTAGGGGCATAATACTATAAATAAGATTTTGCCAGTGTGGTTCTTTATCCCAACTGATCAAGATGGCAAAAGATTATCTGCTGCGAGGGCCATCCAATTGATTTTGGAAGAGAGAGGGGCTTCGGATGATGATGTTGACAAAGAGGTTTCAGAATATTTCACATTTCTGAAAATTCAGAGTCTGACAGTGACTTTGAAGAAGAGGATGAGGTTGAGCACCATTTAGTAACAAAACGAAGACGAGTACCCCATCTGCAGCCAGCTCCAGGACCAGAACAAGCCCACCAGACAGCAAGTGAAGAAACATGGATGTCAATAACTGGTGAAATTGAATGGTCTTCTTGCCCAAGAAATGAGCCACCCTGCAGAGCTGTTACTGGGATAAGCCAGGGCCAACACGGCTGACAGTTACTCATGTGCAGGACATCAAGTCTTCATTTGAGCTTTTCATCCCAGATTCCATCCAGAAAATTATTCTGGATTGCAGTAATCTAGAAGGAAGGTGTTTTTTTGGAGAGAGGTGGAAGGAGATGGACCAAATTCATCTAAGAACCCCAAAGGCCTACTTTGGGGTTCTTATCCTTGCAGGAGTTTTCAGGTCCAAAGGGGAATCGACAGAATCCCTGTGGGATGCAGAAACCAGCAAGAACCTTTCCGTGCATCAATGTCTCTGGAAAACTTCCACAAAATCTCCAGGATTATCCGTTTTGATAACCGAGATGACAGACCAGCTCGACGGCAAAGAGACAAGCTAGCTGCCATCAGGACAGTGTGGGATAAGTGTGTGCACCACCTCCCCCTGTTTTACAAACCTGGGCCTAATGTCACCATTGATGAGCAGCTGATCCCATTTAGTTGTGGAACATATTGCTTCACGTGTAAATGTGTTGTGTCTTTCCACTCACTCCACTTGATTATAACTGATTTATTTTTTTTATAACATTTTATAAAAAAAAAAAACTAAAAAAAAACGAGGAGCACATTAATTCATAAATGTGATCTAACAAAGGTAAAGGGAAAAAATTAACCATGTTTGCTGTTCACATGTCTTGTAATTGGGATGAAGTAAACATCTGTTCAGTAATTTAACATAAAATTGTTTGATAGTGTTAATTTGGAAAGCCAAAACTCTAGTGGGTCCACCAGACCCATGAACACTGGCTGAGTAACAAAAATATGAACACCACACAAGGGTTAAATGTGCAACAAGCCACATTCAGAAACTCAATATCCAACTAGTGCCTCGCCATCTCAAACTGAAAAGGTTTCAATTACAGTCAGAAAGGTTGTGCACACGACAGCCAAAACAACCCAACATCAACTTTTAGCCCAGGGTAGTGCTCTAAATTACAAAATGGTTAACATGTTAAAGTGAACCCCGTCTCTGGGCTGGGGCCCTGGCTGGGCCTTGGGGGCTTGGGTCCTGGTTGGTGTGTTGCCGGGGTTGTGGGCGGGTGGGTGTATGGGGGCCCAGCCCTGGCGCAGGGTGCCGCCAGTGCATCAAGCCATCTGGGGGGCTCTTCAACTGGTGGGGGAGGCTGTTACATCTTGCAGGAGGTCTCCTCTCTTCAGGAACTCACTCTGCAGGAGGGGGAGATATAGGAGAGGTGAGGAAGCTCTCAGCCTGGGCGTCTATTGTCTTGTGTAGTCTGGAAGATGAGTGGATGACGGGGTGGGTGCAGTTTTCTCTGTGGTGGGGTCGGGTGGGCTGTCCCGGGCTCTGTGGGGCCAGGCGGTGCTGCTGAACTGGGCCCCGGTCCGGATGGGCCTGGGCCCCCTTTCCCTGGCAGGTTGCAGACAATGGGGGTGCCTACTGGGGTCAGCGGGGGAGCTGGCCCCAGGGAGGGGTCACTTACCCCTCCCTTCCTTCCCTCCCCATCTCCAGCTGCCTCCCTCTTCCCGCTCCACCACAATCACCCACACATGCAGGGCCTTGGGGTAAAGGTGTGTCACCAGGGTGCAGGGGAGGCACCCCCCCCCCCCCCCCCCCCCATCTGTCCCCTTCTGGCTGCCTGTGCCTCAGTTTTATCCAACAACTTAGACATTCACATTACTCACACTCTCATTACACATACATATAGGATCTTAGGGGTGGGCACGCTACACGGACTCCAAATTACCATCAGGGTGTACACCTCACCCCTGGCGTCGTTGCACACCTCTCAATTTTAAATACATGTAGACATTGAGGGCTATCAGGAGGGGCTATGCGCTTACCTGCTGCTCTCTAGCAGGTAGCTCCATGTCCTCCTGCGTTTTAAATGCACCTTAGAACACACATGCATCAACACTACATATGAGCGGGTGGAGGGAGGTTTGGAGTCTTCACACACCCCCGTTCTCTGCAGCCTGCTGGAGCGGGGGGGCTAGGAGGAGGAGCTGGTCATCCAATTGGGGTCTGGAATGTGGGGCCTCCCTGCTGCTGCCGAGTCGGGGCAGTCTGCTTCTCTCCACCCCAGGGAAAAGGGTAACACTACCTGGGTCTGGGTGCAGTTTCCCCCTCCAGGGGCAAGGGTACCTAGACCTGGGGTATAGAGTACGCTTGGGGAGTGTGATCGTGTGTACAGCGTCTCTTTATGTCTGTCTCCACGTTGGGTGAGTGTTGAGTAATTGCATATGAGAGCATGAGGGTGGGAATGGATGTTTGTATCTGTGTGTGCCTGTATGTCTGTGTCTATATGTCAGGTTGGGTATCAGATGAAACCTCTCTGGGGACATCTCAGGACCTCCAAGGTATGGAGGCCTATCTCCCCCCACCCCTTCCCCTGCCAGTGGCGGACTCCCTCAGACATCGGTGCATTGGTGGTTGTTTGTGTCCAAGGATGGGCGTCCAGGTACACACTGGCTCACTCCGGGTGGCTGCTTGTCGGGGCCTGGAGCCTGGGGCTCGCTCGGCCACTTCCGGGGTGGGGTGCCCTCAGCCTCTCAGCCTGGGGCTCGGTCACTCTGGCACAGCTGGCTGCCGACAGAGCTCACGGGCATGTCACTGCAACCCCCCCCTGGCTTCTGCTCCGCGGCTGCTGAGTGAGCCCTCATCTGGGGCTCTCCTCAGCTCTTTCTGGGATAGTGGCGCAGCTGCCCCTCTGTTGGTCTTCCTTGGTCTCTTGTGTTCTGAGGGCCTCTGGATGTCTGGAGTTTTGATCTCCTCCATACCTGCTTCATGCCCTGGAGGACGGGGCTGTGGCTCCCCACACCCTCTAACACAGCGGTCCCCAACCTTTTTTGCGCCACGGACCGGTTTATGACCAACAATATTTTCAGGTGTCGCAGATAAATACAACAAAACAAAACTAGTACCGGTACTGAAAAAAAGAAGATTTATTCATAACACACGTGAAAAGACCCAGGAAAACCAAGTAAACGATAAAAACGATAACAAAATAACGCTGAAAACCGATAAAAACCCTGAAAACCATACATTTCACACCTGAGCCTCAACTCTCGCGGCCCGAGGCCCGGGGGTTGGGGACCGCTGCTCTAACAGATCATTACATGTAGGAACCTTTTAAATACAAGTGCGCTCATGCTCACAGGTGTACACACAGGTGCTCACCCACACAAACTACACCCTTTTTGGCTCCTACCTCTAAGCACACTGTGCGCTGTCGATCTTACGTGCTACACAGTAGTGTTTAATATTTAGTATTTACTGTTATATTCCCATAGATCATCGTGATGTTGTTTATTGTGTTGCTCTTTTTTTTTCTTCTGCTTGTTTTCTCTTTTTTCTTTCTCAACAGGTGATCCAGGTGATTGATATATGTATTTTTTGTCTGCTTATTTTGTTGGTTTTTGTTTTTTGCACTTTATCCCCGTCCCTCTTCTCCACTGTTTTTCTTTCCCTCTTTCTTTCTCCCCTTTCTTTTCCCCAGTCAAGTCTGTCCCGTATTTAGCAAGTGAAAATAAAATAAAATAAATAATAAAAGGTGAATCAAATAGACCATTACGGCAAGGCTGGGATGGTCTATTTGGTAAAGTAAATCCATTGGGCATCTTTCTTCACCTTTAGACAATAATTCTGATGGCAAAAGAGCCAAA